>NC_063274.1:18681000-19281000 GCF_910591885.1 Bombus terrestris | reverse complement strand
ATATCGTTATAGTATATAACGTTATACATTATATCCATATAGTATATAACGTTATACGTTATAACGATATAGTTTTTAACGTTATACGTTATATCGTTATCGTATATAACGTTATACGTTATATCGTTATAGTACATAACGTTATACGTTATATCGTTATCGTACATAACGTTATACATTATATCGATATAGTATATAGTGTTATACGTTATAACGATATAGTTTATAACGTTATACGTTATATCGTTATCGTATACAACGTTATACGTTATATCGTTATCGTATATAACGTTATACGGTATATCGTTATAGTATATAACGTTATACGTTATATCGTAATACTACATAACGTTATACGTTATATCGTAATACTACATAACGTTATACGTTATATCGTTATAGTATATAACGTTTTACGTTATATCGTTATGGTATATAACGTTATGCGTTATATCGCTATCGTATATAACGTTATACGTTATATCGTTATCGTATATAACGTTATACGTTATATCGTTATAGTACATAACGTTATACGTTATATCGTTATCGTATATAACGTTTTACGTTATATCGTTATAGTACATAACGTTATACGGTATATCGTTATAGTATATAACGTTATACGTTATATCGTAATACTACATAACGTTATACGTTATATCGTAATACTACATAACGTTATACGTTATAACGATATAGTATATAACGTTTTACGTTATATCGTTATGGTATATAACGTTATACGTTATATCGTTATAGTATATAACGTTATACGGTATATCGTTATAGTATATAACGTTATACGTTATATCGTAATACTACATAACGTTATACGTTATATCGTAATACTACATAACGTTATACGTTATAACGATATAGTATATAACGTTTTACGTTATATCGTTATTGTATATAACGTTATACGTTATATCGTTATAGTATATAACGTTATACGGTATATCGTTATAGTATATAACGTTATACGTTATATCGTAATACTACATAACGTTATACGTTATATCGTAATACTACATAACGTTATACGTTATAACGATATAGTATATAACGTTTTACGTTATATCGTTATGGTATATAACGTTATACGTTATATCGTTATAGTACATAATGTTATACGTTATATCGTTTTCGTATATAACGTTATACGTTATATCGTTATAGTACATAATGTTATACGTTATATCGTTATCATATATAACGTTATACGTTATATCGTTATCGTATATAACGTTTTACGTTATATCGTTATAGTATATAACGTTTTACGTTATATCGTTATGGTATATATCGTTATGCGTTATATCGTTATCGTATATAACGTTATACGTTATATCGTAATACTACATAACGTTATACGTTATATCGTAATACTACATAACGTTATACGTTATATCGTTATAGTATATAACGTTTTACGTTATATCGTTATGGTATATAACGTTATGCATTATATCGCTATCGTATATAACGTTATACGTTATATCGTTATCGTATATAACGTTATACGTTATATCGTTATAGTACATAACGTTATACGTTATATCGTTATCGTATATAACGTTTTACGTTATATCGTTATAGTACATAACGTTATACGTTATATCGTTATCGTATATAACGTTATACGTTATATCGATATCGTATATAACGTTTTACGTTATATCGTTATAGTATATAACGTTATACATTATATCCATATAGTATATAACGTTATACGTTATAACGATATAGTTTTTAACGTTATACGTTATATCGTTATCGTATATAACGTTATACGTTATATCGTTATAGTACATAACGTTATACGTTATATCGTAATACTACATAACGTTATACGTTATATCGTAATACTACATAACGTTATACGTTATATCGTAATACTACATAACGTTATACGTTATATCGTAATACTACATAACGTTATACGTTATATCGTTATAGTATATAACGTTATACGTTATAACGATATAGTTTATAACGTTATACGTTATATCGTTATCGTATATAACGTTTTACGTTATATCGTTATAGTACATAACGTTATACGTTATATCGTTATCGTACATAACGTTATACGTTATATCGCTATCGCATATAACGTTATACGTTATATCGTTATCGTATATAACGTTATACGGTATATCGTTATAGTATATAACGTTATACGTTATATCGTTATAGTACATAACGTTTTACGTTATATCGTTATAGTACATAACGTTATACGTTATATCGTTATCGTACATAACGTTATACGTTATAACGATATAGTTTATAACGTTATACGTTATATCGTTATCGTATATAACGTTTTACGTTATATCGTTATACTACATAACGTTATACGTTATATCGTAATACTACATAACGTTATACGTTATAACGATATAGTATATAACGTTTTACGTTATATCGTTATGGTATATAACGTTATGCGTTATATCGTTATCGTATATAACGTTATACGTTATATCGTTATAGTACATAACGTTATACGTTATATCGTTATCGTATATAACGTTTTACGTTATATCGTTATAGTACATAACGTTATACGTTATATCGTTATCGTATATAACGTTATACGTTATATCGATATCGTATATAACGTTTTACGTTATATCGTTATAGTATATAACGTTATACATTATATCCATATAGTATATAACGTTATACGTTATAACGATATAGTTTTTAACGTTATACGTTATATCGTTATCGTATATAACGTTATACGTTATATCGTTATAGTACATTACGTTATACGTTATATCGTTATCGTATATAACGTTATACATTATATCGATATAGTATATAGCGTTATACGTTATAACGATATAGTTTATAACGTTATACGTTATATCGTTATCGTATACAACGTTATACGTTATATCGTAATACTACATAACGTTATACGTTATATCGTAATACTACATAACGTTATACGTTATATCGTTATAGTATATAACGTTATATGTTATATCGATATAGTATATAACGTTTTACGGTATATCGTTATAGTATATAACGTTATACGTTATATGGATATAGCATATAACGTTATACGTTATATCGTAATACTACATAACGTTATACGTTATATCGTAATACAACATAACGTTATACGTTATATCGTAATACTACATAACGTTATACGTTATATCGTAATACTACATAACGTTATACGTTATATCGTAATACTACATAACGTTATACGTTATATCGTTATAGTATATAACGTTATACGTTATAACGATATAGTTTATAACGTTATACGTTATATCGTTATCGTATATAACGTTTTACGTTATATCGTTATAGTACATAACGTTATACGTTATATCGTTATCGTACATAACGTTATACGTTATATCGCTATCGCATATAACGTTATACGTTATATCGTTATCGTATATAACGTTATACGGTATATCGTTATAGTATATAACGTTATACGTTATATCGTAATACTACATAACGTTATACGTTATATCGTAATACTACATAACGTTATACGTTATAACGATATAGTATATAACGTTTTACGTTATATCGTTATGGTATATAACGTTATACGTTATATCGTTATAGTATATAACGTTATACGGTATATCGTTATAGTATATAACGTTATACGTTATATCGTAATACTACATAACGTTATACGTTATATCGTAATACTACATAACGTTATACGTTATAACGATATAGTATATAACGTTTTACGTTATATCGTTATGGTATATAACGTTATACGTTATATCGTTATAGTCTATAACGTTATACGGTATATCGTTATAGTATATAACGTTATACGTTATATCGTAATACTACATAACGTTATACGTTATATCGTAATACTACATAACGTTATGCGTTATAACGATATAGTATATAACGTTTTACGTTATATCGTTATGGTATATAACGTTATACGTTATATCGTTATAGTACATAATGTTATACGTTATATCGTTTTCGTATATAACGTTATACATTATATCGATATAGTATATAACGTTATACGTTATACCGTTATCGTATATAACGTTATACGTTATATCGTTATAGTATATAACGTTATACGTTATATCGTTACAGTATATAACGTTATACGTTATATCGTTATAGCATATAACGTTATACGTTATATCGATATAGTATATAACGTTATACGTTATATGGATATAGCATATAACGTTATACGTTATATCGTTATCATATATAACGTTATACGTTATATCGTTATCGTATATAACGTTTTACGTTATATCGTTATAGTATATAACGTTTTACGTTATATCGTTATGGTATATATCGTTATGCGTTATATCGTTATCGTATATAACGTTATACGTTATATCGTAATACTACATAACGTTATACGTTATATCGTAATACTACATAACGTTATACGTTATATCGTTATAGTATATAACGTTTTACGTTATATCGTTATGGTATATAACGTTATGCATTATATCGCTATCGTATATAACGTTATACATTATATCGTTATCGTATATAACGTTATACGTTATATCGTTATAGTACATAACGTTATACGTTATATCGTTATCGTATATAACGTTTTACGTTATATCGTTATAGTACATAACGTTATACGTTATATCGTTATCGTATATAACGTTATACGTTATATCGATATCGTATATAACGTTTTACGTTATATCGTTATAGTATATAACGTTATACATTATATCCATATAGTATATAACGTTATACGTTATAACGATATAGTTTTTAACGTTATACGTTATATCGTTATCGTATATAACGTTACACGTTATATCGTTATAGTACATAACGTTATACGTTATATCGTTATCGTATATAACGTTATACATTATATCGATATAGTATATAGCGTTATACGTTATAACGATATAGTTTATAACGTTATACGTTATATCGTTATCGTATACAACGTTATACGTTATATCGTAATACTACATAACGTTATACGATATATCGTAATACTACATAACGTTATACGTTATATCGTTATAGTATATAACGTTATATGTTATATCGATATAGTATATAACGTTTTACGTTATATCGTTATAGTATATAACGTTATACGTTATATGGATATAGCATATAACGTTATACGTTATATCGTAATACTACATAACGTTATACGTTATATCGTAATACTACATAACGTTATACGTTATATCGTAATACTACATAACGTTATACGTTATATCGTAATACTACATAACGTTATACGTTATATCGTAATACTACATAACGTTATACGTTATATCGTTATAGTATATAACGTTATACGTTATAACGATATAGTTTATAACGTTATACGTTATATCGTTATCGTATATAACGTTTTACGTTATATCGTTATAGTACATAACGTTATACGTTATATCGTTATCGTACATAACGTTATACGTTATATCGCTATCGCATATAACGTTATACGTTATATCGTTATCGTATATAACGTTATACGGTATATCGTTATAGTATATAACGTTATACGTTATATCGTAATACTACATAACGTTATACGTTATATCGTAATACTACATAACGTTATACGTTATAACGATATAGTATATAACGTTTTACGTTATATCGTTATAGTATATAACGTTATACGTTATATCGTTATAGTATATAACGTTATACGGTATATCGTTATAGTATATAACGTTATACGTTATATCGTAATACTACATAACGTTATACGTTATATCGTAATACTACATAACGTTATACGTTATAACGATATAGTATATAACGTTTTACGTTATATCGTTATGGTATATAACGTTATACGTTATATCGTTATAGTATATAACGTTATACGGTATATCGTTATAGTATATAACGTTATACGTTATATCGTAATACTACATAACGTTATACGTTATATCGTAATACTACATAACGTTATACGTTATAACGATATAGTATATAACGTTTTACGTTATATCGTTATGGTATATAACGTTATACGTTATATCGTTATAGTACATAATGTTATACGTTATATCGTTTTCGTATATAACGTTATACATTATATCGATATAGTATATAACGTTATACGTTATACCGTTATCGTATATAACGTTATACGTTATATCGTTATAGTATATAACGTTATACGTTATATCGTTACAGTATATAACGTTATACGTTATATCGTTATAGCATATAACGTTATACGTTATATCGATATAGTATATAACGTTATACGTTATATGGATATAGCATATAACGTTATACGTTATATCGTTATCATATATAACGTTATACGTTATATCGTTATCGTATATAACGTTTTACGTTATATCGTTATAGTATATAACGTTTTACGTTATATCGTTATGGTATATATCGTTATGCGTTATATCGTTATCGTATATAACGTTATACGTTATATCGTAATACTACATAACGTTATACGTTATATCGTAATACTACATAACGTTATACGTTATATCGTTATAGTATATAACGTTTTACGTTATATCGTTATGGTATATAACGTTATGCATTATATCGCTATCGTATATAACGTTATACGTTATATCGTTATCGTATATAACGTTATACGTTATATCGTTATAGTACATAACGTTATACGTTATATCGTTATCGTATATAACGTTATACGTTATATCGTAATACTACATAACGTTATACGTTATATCGTAATACTACATAACGTTATACGTTATATCGTTATAGTATATAACGTTATACGTTATAACGATATAGTTTATAACGTTATACGTTATATCGTTATCGTATATAACGTTTTACGTTATATCGTTATAGTACATAACGTTATACGTTATATCGTTATCGTACATAACGTTATACGTTATATCGCTATCGCATATAACGTTATACGTTATATCGTTATCGTATATAACGTTATACGGTATATCGTTATAGTATATAACGTTATACGTTATATCGTAATACTACATAACGTTATACGTTATATCGTAATACTACATAACGTTATACGTTATAACGATATAGTATATAACGTTTTACGTTATATCGTTATGGTATATAACGTTATGCGTTATATCGCTATCGTATATAACGTTATACGTTATATCGTTATCGTATATAACGTTATACGTTATAACGATATAGTATATAACGTTATACGTTATATGGATATAGCATATAACGTTATACGTTATATCGTTATCATATATAACGTTATACGTTATATCGTTATCGTATATAACGTTTTACGTTATATCGTTATAGTATATAACGTTTTACGTTATATCGTTATGGTATATATCGTTATGCGTTATATCGTTATCGTATATAACGTTATACGTTATATCGTAATACTACATAACGTTATACGTTATATCGTAATACTACATAACGTTATACGTTATAACGATATAGTATATAACGTTTTACGTTATATCGTTATGGTATATAACGTTATACGTTATATCGTTATAGTCTATAACGTTATACGGTATATCGTTATAGTATATAACGTTATACGTTATATCGTAATACTACATAACGTTATACGTTATATCGTAATACTACATAACGTTATGCGTTATAACGATATAGTATATAACGTTTTACGTTATATCGTTATGGTATATAACGTTATACGTTATATCGTTATAGTACATAATGTTATACGTTATATCGTTTTCGTATATAACGTTATACATTATATCGATATAGTATATAACGTTATACGTTATACCGTTATCGTATATAACGTTATACGTTATATCGTTATAGTATATAACGTTATACGTTATATCGTTACAGTATATAACGTTATACGTTATATCGTTATAGCATATAACGTTATACGTTATATCGATATAGTATATAACGTTATACGTTATATGGATATAGCATATAACGTTATACGTTATATCGTTATCATATATAACGTTATACGTTATATCGTTATCGTATATAACGTTTTACGTTATATCGTTATAGTATATAACGTTTTACGTTATATCGTTATGGTATATATCGTTATGCGTTATATCGTTATCGTATATAACGTTATACGTTATATCGTAATACTACATAACGTTATACGTTATATCGTAATACTACATAACGTTATACGTTATATCGTTATAGTATATAACGTTTTACGTTATATCGTTATGGTATATAACGTTATGCATTATATCGCTATCGTATATAACGTTATACGTTATATCGTTATCGTATATAACGTTATACGTTATATCGTTATAGTACATAACGTTATACGTTATATCGTTATCGTATATAACGTTTTACGTTATATCGTTATAGTACATAACGTTATACGTTATATCGTTATCGTATATAACGTTATACGTTATATCGATATCGTATATAACGTTTTACGTTATATCGTTATAGTATATAACGTTATACATTATATCCATATAGTATATAACGTTATACGTTATAACGATATAGTTTTTAACGTTATACGTTATATCGTTATCGTATATAACGTTACACGTTATATCGTTATAGTACATAACGTTATACGTTATATCGTTATCGTATATAACGTTATACATTATATCGATATAGTATATAGCGTTATACGTTATAACGATATAGTTTATAACGTTATACGTTATATCGTTATCGTATACAACGTTATACGTTATATCGTAATACTACATAACGTTATACGTTATATCGTAATACTACATAACGTTATACGTTATATCGTTATAGTATATAACGTTATATGTTATATCGATATAGTATATAACGTTTTACGTTATATGGATATAGTATATAACGTTATACGTTATATGGATATAGCATATAACGTTATACGTTATATCGTAATACTACATAACGTTATACGTTATATCGTAATACTACATAACGTTATACGTTATATCGTAATACTACATAACGTTATACGTTATATCGTAATACTACATAACGTTATACGTTATATCGTTATAGTATATAACGTTATACGTTATAACGATATAGTTTATAACGTTATACGTTATATCGTTATCGTATATAACGTTTTACGTTATATCGTTATAGTACATAACGTTATACGTTATATCGTTATCGTACATAACGTTATACGTTATATCGCTATCGCATATAACGTTATACGTTATATCGTTATCGTATATAACGTTATACGGTATATCGTTATAGTATATAACGTTATACGTTATATCGTAATACTACATAACGTTATACGTTATATCGTAATACTACATAACGTTATACGTTATAACGATATAGTATATAACGTTTTACGTTATATCGTTATGGTATATAACGTTATGCGTTATATCGTTATCGTATATAACGTTATACGTTATATCGTTATAGTACATAACGTTATACGTTATATCGTTATCGTATATAACGTTTTACGTTATATCGTTATAGTACATAACGTTATACGTTATATCGTTATCGTATATAACGTTATACGTTATATCGATATCGTATATAACGTTTTACGTTATATCGTTATAGTATATAACGTTATACATTATATCCATATAGTATATAACGTTATACGTTATAACGATATAGTTTTTAACGTTATACGTTATATCGTTATCGTATATAACGTTATACGTTATATCGTTATAGTACATAACGTTATACGTTATATCGTTATCGTATATAACGTTATACATTATATCGATATAGTATATAGCGTTATACGTTATAACGATATAGTTTATAACGTTATACGTTATATCGTTATCGTATACAACGTTATACGTTATATCGTAATACTACATAACGTTATACGTTATATCGTAATACTACATAACGTTATACGTTATATCGTTATAGTATATAACGTTATATGTTATATCGATATAGTATATAACGTTTTACGGTATATCGTTATAGTATATAACGTTATACGTTATATGGATATAGCATATAACGTTATACGTTATATCGTAATACTACATAACGTTATACGTTATATCGTAATACTACATAACGTTATACGTTACATCGTAATACTACATAACGTTATACGTTATATCGTAATACTACATAACGTTATACGTTATATCGTAATACTACATAACGTTATACGTTATATCGTTATAGTATATAACGTTATACGTTATAACGATATAGTTTATAACGTTATACGTTATATCGTTATCGTATATAACGTTTTACGTTATATCGTTATAGTACATAACGTTATACGTTATATCGTTATCGTACATAACGTTATACGTTATATCGCTATCGCATATAACGTTATACGTTATATCGTTATCGTATATAACGTTATACGGTATATCGTTATAGTATATAACGTTATACGTTATATCGTAATACTACATAACGTTATACGTTATATCGTAATACTACATAACGTTATACGTTATAACGATATAGTATATAACGTTTTACGTTATATCGTTATGGTATATAACGTTATACGTTATATCGTTATAGTATATAACGTTATACGGTATATCGTTATAGTATATAACGTTATACGTTATATCGTAATACTACATAACGTTATACGTTATATCGTAATACTACATAACGTTATACGTTATAACGATATAGTATATAACGTTTTACGTTATATCGTTATGGTATATAACGTTATACGTTATATGGTTATAGTATATAACGTTATACGGTATATCGTTATAGTATATAACGTTATACGTTATATCGTAATACTACATAACGTTATACGTTATATCGTAATACTACATAACGTTATACGTTATAACGATATAGTATATAACGTTTTACGTTATATCGTTATGGTATATAACGTTATACGTTATATCGTTATAGTACATAATGTTATACGTTATATCGTTTTCGTATATAACGTTATACATTATATCGATATAGTATATAACGTTATACGTTATACCGTTATCGTATATAACGTTATACGTTATATCGTTATAGTATATAACGTTATACGTTATATCGTTACAGTATATAACGTTATACGTTATATCGTTATAGCATATAACGTTATACGTTATATCGATATAGTATATAACGTTATACGTTATATGGATATAGCATATAACGTTATACGTTATATCGTTATCATATATAACGTTATACGTTATATCGTTATCGTATATAACGTTTTACGTTATATCGTTATAGTATATAACGTTTTACGTTATATCGTTATGGTATATATCGTTATGCGTTATATCGTTATCGTATATAACGTTATACGTTATATCGTAATACTACATAACGTTATACGTTATATCGTAATACTACATAACGTTATACGTTATATCGTTATAGTATATAACGTTATACGTTATATCGTTACAGTATATAACGTTATACGTTATATCGTTATAGCATATAACGTTATACGTTATATCGATATAGTATATAACGTTATACGTTATATGGATATAGCATATAACGTTATACGTTATATCGTTATCATATATAACGTTATACGTTATATCGTTATCGTATATAACGTTTTACGTTATATCGTTATAGTATATAACGTTATACGTTATATCGTTATAGCATATAACGTTATACGTTATATCGATATAGTATATAACGTTATACGTTATATGGATATAGCATATAACGTTATACGTTATATCGTTATCATATATAACGTTATACGTTATATCGTTATCGTATATAACGTTTTACGTTATATCGTTATAGTATATAACGTTTTACGTTATATCGTTATGGTATATATCGTTATGCGTTATATCGTTATCGTATATAACGTTATACGTTATATCGTAATACTACATAACGTTATACGTTATATCGTAATACTACATAACGTTATACGTTATATCGTTATAGTATATAACGTTTTACGTTATATCGTTATGGTATATAACGTTATGCATTATATCGCTATCGTATATAACGTTATACGTTATATCGTTATCGTATATAACGTTATACGTTATATCGTTATAGTACATAACGTTATACGTTATATCGTTATCGTATATAACGTTTTACGTTATATCGTTATAGTACATAACGTTATACGTTATATCGTTATCGTATATAACGTTATACGTTATATCGATATCGTATATAACGTTTTACGTTATATCGTTATAGTATATAACGTTATACATTATATCCATATAGTATATAACGTTATACGTTATAACGATATAGTTTTTAACGTTATACGTTATATCGTTATCGTATATAACGTTACACGTTATATCGTTATAGTACATAACGTTATACGTTATATCGTTATCGTATATAACGTTATACATTATATCGATATAGTATATAGCGTTATACGTTATAACGATATAGTTTATAACGTTATACGTTATATCGTTATCGTATACAACGTTATACGTTATATCGTAATACTACATAACGTTATACGTTATATCGTAATACTACATAACGTTATACGTTATATCGTTATAGTATATAACGTTATATGTTATATCGATATAGTATATAACGTTTTACGTTATATCGTTATAGTATATAACGTTATACGTTATATGGATATAGCATATAACGTTATACGTTATATCGTAATACTACATAACGTTATACGTTATATCGTAATACTACATAACGTTATACGTTATATCGTAATACTACATAACGTTATACGTTATATCGTAATACTACATAACGTTATACGTTATATCGTAATGCTACATAACGTTATACGTTATATCGTTATAGTATATAACGTTATACGTTATAACGATATAGTTTATAACGTTATACGTTATATCGTTATCGTATATAACGTTTTACGTTATATCGTTATAGTACATAACGTTATACGTTATATCGTTATCGTACATAACGTTATACGTTATATCGCTATCGCATATAACGTTATACGTTATATCGTTATCGTATATAACGTTATACGGTATATCGTTATAGTATATAACGTTATACGTTATATCGTAATACTACATAACGTTATACGTTATATCGTAATACTACATAACGTTATACGTTATAACGATATAGTATATAACGTTTTACGTTATATCGTTATGGTATATAACGTTATGCGTTATATCGTTATCGTATATAACGTTATACGTTATATCGTTATAGTACATAACGTTATACGTTATATCGTTATCGTATATAACGTTTTACGTTATATCGTTATAGTACATAACGTTATACGTTATATCGTTATCGTATATAACGTTATACGTTATATCGATATCGTATATAACGTTTTACGTTATATCGTTATAGTATATAACGTTATACATTATATCCATATAGTATATAACGTTATACGTTATAACGATATAGTTTTTAACGTTATACGTTATATCGTTATCGTATATAACGTTATACGTTATATCGTTATAGTACATAACGTTATACGTTATATCGTTATCGTATATAACGTTATACATTATATCGATATAGTATATAGCGTTATACGTTATAACGATATAGTTTATAACGTTATACGTTATATCGTTATCGTATACAACGTTATACGTTATATCGTAATACTACATAACGTTATACGTTATATCGTAATACTACATAACGTTATACGTTATATCGTTATAGTATATAACGTTATATGTTATATCGATATAGTATATAACGTTTTACGGTATATCGTTATAGTATATAACGTTATACGTTATATGGATATAGCATATAACGTTATACGTTATATCGTAATACTACATAACGTTATACGTTATATCGTAATACTACATAACGTTATACGTTATATCGTAATACTACATAACGTTATACGTTATATCGTAATACTACATAACGTTATACGTTATATCGTAATACTACATAACGTTATACGTTATATCGTTATAGTATATAACGTTATACGTTATAACGATATAGTTTATAACGTTATACGTTATATCGTTATCGTATATAACGTTTTACGTTATATCGTTATAGTACATAACGTTATACGTTATATCGTTATCGTACATAACGTTATACGTTATATCGCTATCGCATATAACGTTATACGTTATATCGTTATCGTATATAACGTTATACGGTATATCGTTATAGTATATAACGTTATACGTTATATCGTAATACTACATAACGTTATACGTTATATCGTAATACTACATAACGTTATACGTTATAACGATATAGTATATAACGTTTTACGTTATATCGTTATGGTATATAACGTTATACGTTATATCGTTATAGTATATAACGTTATACGTTATATCGTTATAGTATATAACGTTATACGTTATATCGTAATACTACATAACGTTATACGTTATATCGTAATACTACATAACGTTATACGTTATAACGATATAGTATATAACGTTTTACGTTATATCGTTATGGTATATAACGTTATACGTTATATCGTTATAGTATATAACGTTATACGGTATATCGTTATAGTATATAACGTTATACGTTATATCGTAATACTACATAACGTTATACGTTATATCGTAATACTACATAACGTTATACGTTATAACGATATAGTATATAACGTTTTACGTTATATCGTTATGGTATATAACGTTATACGTTATATCGTTATAGTACATAATGTTATACGTTATATCGTTTTCGTATATAACGTTATACATTATATCGATATAGTATATAACGTTATACGTTATACCGTTATCGTATATAACGTTATACGTTATATCGTTATAGTATATAACGTTATACGTTATATCGTTACAGTATATAACGTTATACGTTATATCGTTATAGCATATAACGTTATACGTTATATCGATATAGTATATAACGTTATACGTTATATGGATATAGCATATAACGTTATACGTTATATCGTTATCATATATAACGTTATACGTTATATCGTTATCGTATATAACGTTTTACGTTATATCGTTATAGTATATAACGTTTTACGTTATATCGTTATGGTATATATCGTTATGCGTTATATCGTTATCGTATATAACGTTATACGTTATATCGTAATACTACATAACGTTATACGTTATATCGTAATACTACATAACGTTATACGTTATATCGTTATAGTATATAACGTTTTACGTTATATCGTTATGGTATATAACGTTATGCATTATATCGCTATCGTATATAACGTTATACGTTATATCGTTATCGTATATAACGTTATACGTTATATCGTTATAGTACATAACGTTATACGTTATATCGTTATCGTATATAACGTTATACGTTATATCGTAATACTACATAACGTTATACGTTATATCGTAATACTACATAACGTTATACGTTATATCGTTATAGTATATAACGTTATACGTTATAACGATATAGTTTATAACGTTATACGTTATATCGTTATCGTATATAACGTTTTACGTTATATCGTTATAGTACATAACGTTATACGTTATATCGTTATCGTACATAACGTTATACGTTATATCGCTATCGCATATAACGTTATACGTTATATCGTTATCGTATATAACGTTATACGGTATATCGTTATAGTATATAACGTTATACGTTATATCGTAATACTACATAACGTTATACGTTATATCGTAATACTACATAACGTTATACGTTATAACGATATAGTATATAACGTTTTACGTTATATCGTTATGGTATATAACGTTATGCGTTATATCGCTATCGTATATAACGTTATACGTTATATCGTTATCGTATATAACGTTATACGTTATAACGATATAGTTTTTAACGTTATACGTTATATCGTTATCGTATATAACGTTATACGTTATATCGTTATAGTACATAATGTTATACGTTATATCGTTATCGTATATAACGTTATACATTATATCGATATAGTATATAACGTTATACGTTATACCGTTATCGTATATAACGTTATACGTTATATCGTTATAGTATATAACGTTATACGTTATATCGTTACAGTATATAACGTTATACGTTATATCGTTATAGCATATAACGTTATACGTTATATCGATATAGTATATAACGTTATACGTTATATGGATATAGCATATAACGTTATACGTTATATCGATATAGTATATAACGTTATACGTTATATCGCAATCGTATATAACGTTATACGTTATATCGTTATCGTATATAACGTTATACGGTATATCGTTATAGTATATAACGTTATACGTTATATCGTAATACTACATAACGTTATACGTTATATCGTAATACTACATAACGTTATACGTTATAACGATATATTTTATAACGTTATACGTTATATCGTTATCGTATATAACGTTTTACGTTATATCGTTATAGTACATAACGTTATACGTTATATCGTAATACTACATAACATTATACGTTATAACGATATAGTTTATAACGTTATACGTTATATCGTTATCGTATATAACGTTATACGTTATATCGTTATGGTATATAACGTTATGCGTTATATCGTTATCGTATATAACGTTATACGTTATATCGTTATAGTACATAACGTTATACGTTATATCGTTATCGTATATAACGTTTTACGTTATATCGTTATAGTACATAACGTTATACGTTATATCGTTATCGTATATAACGTTATACGTTATATCGATATCGTATATAACGTTTTACGTTATATCGTTATAGTATATAACGTTATACATTATATCCATATAGTATATAACGTTATACGTTATAACGATATAGTTTTTAACGTTATACGTTATATCGTTATCGTATATAACGTTATACGTTATATCGTTATAGTACATAACGTTATACGTTATATCGTTATCGTATATAACGTTATACATTATATCGATATAGTATATAGCGTTATACGTTATAACGATATAGTTTATAACGTTATACGTTATATCGTTATCGTATACAACGTTATACGTTATATCGTAATACTACATAACGTTATACGTTATATCGTAATACTACATAACGTTATACGTTATATCGTTATAGTATATAACGTTATATGTTATATCGATATAGTATATAACGTTTTACGGTATATCGTTATAGTATATAACGTTATACGTTATATGGATATAGCATATAACGTTATACGTTATATCGTAATACTACATAACGTTATACGTTATATCGTAATACTACATAACGTTATACGTTATATCGTAATACTACATAACGTTATACGTTATATCGTAATACTACATAACGTTATACGTTATATCGTAATACTACATAACGTTATACGTTATATCGTTATAGTATATAACGTTATACGTTATAACGATATAGTTTATAACGTTATACGTTATATCGTTATCGTATATAACGTTTTACGTTATATCGTTATAGTACATAACGTTATACGTTATATCGTTATCGTACATAACGTTATACGTTATATCGCTATCGCATATAACGTTATACGTTATATCGTTATCGTATATAACGTTATACGGTATATCGTTATAGTATATAACGTTATACGTTATATCGTAATACTACATAACGTTATACGTTATATCGTAATACTACATAACGTTATACGTTATAACGATATAGTATATAACGTTTTACGTTATATCGTTATGGTATATAACGTTATGCGTTATATCGTTATCGTATATAACGTTATACGTTATATCGTTATAGTACATAACGTTATACGTTATATCGTTATCGTATATAACGTTATACGTTATATCGTTATAGTACATAACGTTATACGTTATATCGTTATCGTATATAACGTTATACATTATATCGATATAGTATATAGCGTTATACGTTATAACGATATAGTTTATAACGTTATACGTTATATCGTTATCGTATACAACGTTATACGTTATATCGTAATACTACATAACGTTATACGTTATATCGTAATACTACATAACGTTATACGTTATATCGTTATAGTATATAACGTTATATGTTATATCGATATAGTATATAACGTTTTACGGTATATCGTTATAGTATATAACGTTATACGTTATATGGATATAGCATATAACGTTATACGTTATATCGTAATACTACATAACGTTATACGTTATATCGTAATACTACATAACGTTATACGTTATATCGTAATACTACATAACGTTATACGTTATATCGTAATACTACATAACGTTATACGTTATATCGTTATAGTATATAACGTTATACGTTATAACGATATCGCATATAACGTTATACGTTATATCGTTATCGTATATAACGTTATACGGTATATCGTTATAGTATATAACGTTATACGTTATATCGTAATACTACATAACGTTATACGTTATATCGTAATACTACATAACGTTATACGTTATAACGATATAGTATATAACGTTTTACGTTATATCGTTATGGTATATAACGTTATACGTTATATCGTTATAGTATATAACGTTATACGGTATATCGTTATAGTGTATAACGTTATACGTTATATCGTAATACTACATAACGTTATACGTTATATCGTAATACTACATAACGTTATACGTTATAACGATATAGTATATAACGTTTTACGTTATATCGTTATGGTATATAACGTTATACGTTATATCGTTATAGTATATAACGTTATACGGTATATCGTTATAGTATATAACGTTATACGTTATATCGTAATACTACATAACGTTATACGTTATATCGTAATACTACATAACGTTATACGTTATAACGATATAGTATATAACGTTTTACGTTATATCGTTATGGTATATAACGTTATACGTTATATCGTTATAGTACATAATGTTATACGTTATATCGTTTTCGTATATAACGTTATACATTATATCGATATAGTATATAACGTTATACGTTATACCGTTATCGTATATAACGTTATACGTTATATCGTTATAGTATATAACGTTATACGTTATATCGTTACAGTATATAACGTTATACGTTATATCGTTATAGCATATAACGTTATACGTTATATCGATATAGTATATAACGTTATACGTTATATGGATATAGCATATAACGTTATACGTTATATCGTTATCATATATAACGTTATACGTTATATCGTTATCGTATATAACGTTTTACGTTATATCGTTATAGTATATAACGTTTTACGTTATATCGTTATGGTATATATCGTTATGCGTTATATCGTTATCGTATATAACGTTATACGTTATATCGTAATACTACATAACGTTATACGTTATATCGTAATACTACATAACGTTATACGTTATATCGTTATAGTATATAACGTTTTACGTTATGTCGTTATGGTATATAACGTTATGCATTATATCGCTATCGTATATAACGTTATACGTTATATCGTTATCGTATATAACGTTATACGTTATATCGTTATAGTACATAACGTTATACGTTATATCGTTATCGTATATAACGTTTTACGTTATATCGTTATAGTACATAACGTTATACGTTATATCGTTATCGTATATAACGTTATACGTTATATCGATATCGTATATAACGTTTTACGTTATATCGTTATAGTATATAACGTTATACATTATATCCATATAGTATATAACGTTATACGTTATAACGATATAGTTTTTAACGTTATACGTTATATCGTTATCGTATATAACGTTATACGTTATATCGTTATAGTACATAACGTTATACGTTATATCGTTATCGTATATAACGTTATACATTATATCGATATAGTATATAGCGTTATACGTTATAACGATATAGTTTATAACGTTATACGTTATATCGTTATCGTATACAACGTTATACGTTATATCGTAATACTACATAACGTTATACGTTATATCGTAATACTACATAACGTTATACGTTATATCGTTATAGTATATAACGTTATATGTTATATCGATATAGTATATAACGTTTTACGTTATATCGTTATAGTATATAACGTTATACGTTATATGGATATAGCATATAACGTTATACGTTATATCGTAATACTACATAACGTTATACGTTATATCGTAATACTACATAACGTTATACGTTATATCGTAATACTACATAACGTTATACGTTATATCGTAATACTACATAACGTTATACGTTATATCGTAATACTACATAACGTTATACGTTATATCGTTATAGTATATAACGTTATACGTTATAACGATATAGTTTATAACGTTATACGTTATATCGTTATCGTATATAACGTTTTACGTTATATCGTTATAGTACATAACGTTATACGTTATATCGTTATCGTACATAACGTTATACGTTATATCGCTATCGCATATAACGTTATACGTTATATCGTTATCGTATATAACGTTATACGGTATATCGTTATAGTATATAACGTTATACGTTATATCGTAATACTACATAACGTTATACGTTATATCGTAATACTACATAACGTTATAAGTTATAACGATATAGTATATAACGTTTTACGTTATATCGTTATGGTATATAACGTTATGCGTTATATCGCTATCGTATATAACGTTATACGTTATATCGTTATCGTATATAACGTTATACGTTATAACGATATAGTTTTTAACGTTATACGTTATATCGTTATCGTATATAACGTTATACGTTATATCGTTATAGTACATAATGTTATACGTTATATCGTTATCGTATATAACGTTATACATTATATCGATATAGTATATAACGTTATACGTTATACCGTTATCGTATATAACGTTATACGTTATATCGTTATAGTATATAACGTTATACGTTATATCGTTACAGTATATAACGTTATACGGTATATCGTTATAGCATATAACGTTATACGTTATATCGATATAGTATATAACGTTATACGTTATATGGATATAGCATATAACGTTATACGTTATATCGATATAGTATATAACGTTATACGTTATATCGCAATCGTATATAACGTTATACGTTATATCGTTATCGTATATAACGTTATACGGTATATCGTTATAGTATATAACGTTATACGTTATATCGTAATACTACATAACGTTATACGTTATATCGTAATACTACATAACGTTATACGTTATAACGATATATTTTATAACGTTATACGTTATATCGTTATCGTATATAACGTTTTACGTTATATCGTTATAGTACATAACGTTATACGTTATATCGTAATACTACATAACGTTATACGTTATAACGATATAGTTTATAACGTTATACGTTATATCGTTATCGTATATAACGTTATACGTTATATCGTTATAGTACATAACGTTATACGTTATATCGTTATCGTATATAACGTTTTACGTTATATCGTTATAGTACATAACGTTATACGTTATACCGTTATCGTATATAACGTTATACGTTATATCGTTATAGTATATAACGTTATACGTTATATCGTTACAGTATATAACGTTATACGGTATATCGTTATAGCATATAACGTTATACGTTATATCGATATAGTATATAACGTTATACGTTATATGGATATAGCATATAACGTTATACGTTATATGGATATAGCATATAACGTTATACGTTATATCGTAATACTACATAACGTTATACGTTATATCGTAATACTACATAACGTTATACGTTATATCGTAATACTACATAACGTTATACGTTATATCGTAATACTACATAACGTTATACGTTATATCGTTATAGTATATAACGTTATACGTTATAACGATATAGTTTATAACGTTATACGTTATATCGTTATCGTATATAACGTTTTACGTTATATCGTTATAGTACATAACGTTATACGTTATATCGTTATCGTACATAACGTTATACGTTATATCGCTATCGCATATAACGTTATACGTTATATCGTTATCGTATATAACGTTATACGGTATATCGTTATAGTATATAACGTTATACGTTATATCGTAATACTACATAACGTTATACGTTATATCGTAATACTACATAACGTTATACGTTATAACGATATAGTATATAACGTTTTACGTTATATCGTTATGGTATATAACGTTATACGTTATATCGTTATAGTATATAACGTTATACGGTATATCGTTATAGTGTATAACGTTATACGTTATATCGTAATACTACATAACGTTATACGTTATATCGTAATACTACATAACGTTATACGTTATAACGATATAGTATATAACGTTTTACGTTATATCGTTATGGTATATAACGTTATACGTTATATCGTTATAGTATATAACGTTATACGGTATATCGTTATAGTATATAACGTTATACGTTATATCGTAATACTACATAACGTTATACGTTATATCGTAATACTACATAACGTTATACGTTATAACGATATAGTATATAACGTTTTACGTTATATCGTTATGGTATATAACGTTATACGTAATATCGTTATAGTACATAATGTTATACGTTATATCGTTTTCGTATATAACGTTATACATTATATCGATATAGTATATAACGTTATACGTTATACCGTTATCGTATATAACGTTATACGTTATATCGTTATAGTATATAACGTTATACGTTATATCGTTACAGTATATAACGTTATACGTTATATCGTTATAGCATATAACGTTATACGTTATATCGATATAGTATATAACGTTATACGTTATATGGATATAGCATATAACGTTATACGTTATATCGTTATCATATATAACGTTATACGTTATATCGTTATCGTATATAACGTTTTACGTTATATCGTTATAGTATATAACGTTTTACGTTATATCGTTATGGTATATATCGTTATGCGTTATATCGTTATCGTATATAACGTTATACGTTATATCGTAATACTACATAACGTTATACGTTATATCGTAATACTACATAACGTTATACGTTATATCGTTATAGTATATAACGTTTTACGTTATGTCGTTATGGTATATAACGTTATGCATTATATCGCTATCGTATATAACGTTATACGTTATATCGTTATCGTATATAACGTTATACGTTATATCGTTATAGTACATAACGTTATACGTTATATCGTTATCGTATATAACGTTTTACGTTATATCGTTATAGTACATAACGTTATACGTTATATCGTTATCGTATATAACGTTATACGTTATATCGATATCGTATATAACGTTTTACGTTATATCGTTATAGTATATAACGTTATACATTATATCCATATAGTATATAACGTTATACGTTATAACGATATAGTTTTTAACGTTATACGTTATATCGTTATCGTATATAACGTTATACGTTATATCGTTATAGTACATAACGTTATACGTTATATCGTTATCGTATATAACGTTATACATTATATCGATATAGTATATAGCGTTATACGTTATAACGATATAGTTTATAACGTTATACGTTATATCGTTATCGTATACAACGTTATACGTTATATCGTAATACTACATAACGTTATACGTTATATCGTAATACTACATAACGTTATACGTTATATCGTTATAGTATATAACGTTATATGTTATATCGATATAGTATATAACGTTTTACGTTATATCGTTATAGTATATAACGTTATACGTTATATGGATATAGCATATAACGTTATACGTTATATCGTAATACTACATAACGTTATACGTTATATCGTAATACTACATAACGTTATACGTTATATCGTAATACTACATAACGTTATACGTTATATCGTAATACTACATAACGTTATACGTTATATCGTAATACTACATAACGTTATACGTTATATCGTTATAGTATATAACGTTATACGTTATAACGATATAGTTTATAACGTTATACGTTATATCGTTATCGTATATAACGTTTTACGTTATATCGTTATAGTACATAACGTTATACGTTATATCGTTATCGTACATAACGTTATACGTTATATCGCTATCGCATATAACGTTATACGTTATATCGTTATCGTATATAACGTTATACGGTATATCGTTATAGTATATAACGTTATACGTTATATCGTAATACTACATAACGTTATACGTTATATCGTAATACTACATAACGTTATAAGTTATAACGATATAGTATATAACGTTTTACGTTATATCGTTATGGTATATAACGTTATGCGTTATATCGCTATCGTATATAACGTTATACGTTATATCGTTATCGTATATAACGTTATACGTTATAACGATATAGTTTTTAACGTTATACGTTATATCGTTATCGTATATAACGTTATACGTTATATCGTTATAGTACATAATGTTATACGTTATATCGTTATCGTATATAACGTTATACATTATATCGATATAGTATATAACGTTATACGTTATACCGTTATCGTATATAACGTTATACGTTATATCGTTATAGTATATAACGTTATACGTTATATCGTTACAGTATATAACGTTATACGGTATATCGTTATAGCATATAACGTTATACGTTATATCGATATAGTATATAACGTTATACGTTATATGGATATAGCATATAACGTTATACGTTATATCGATATAGTATATAACGTTATACGTTATATCGCAATCGTATATAACGTTATACGTTATATCGTTATCGTATATAACGTTATACGGTATATCGTTATAGTATATAACGTTATACGTTATATCGTAATACTACATAACGTTATACGTTATATCGTAATACTACATAACGTTATACGTTATAACGATATATTTTATAACGTTATACGTTATATCGTTATCGTATATAACGTTTTACGTTATATCGTTATAGTACATAACGTTATACGTTATATCGTAATACTACATAACGTTATACGTTATAACGATATAGTTTATAACGTTATACGTTATATCGTTATCGTATATAACGTTATACGTTATATCGTTATAGTACATAACGTTATACGTTATATCGTTATCGTATATAACGTTTTACGTTATATCGTTATAGTACATAACGCTATACGTTATATCGTTATCGTATATAACGTTATACGTTATATCGATATCGTATATAACGTTTTACGTTATATCGTTATAGTATATAACGTTATACATTATATCCATATAGTATATAACGTTATACGTAATAACGATATAGTTTTTAACGTTATACGTTATATCGTTATCGTATATAACGTTATACGTTATATCGTTATAGTACATAACGTTATACGTTATATCGTTATCGTATATAACGTTATACATTATATCGATATAGTATATAGCGTTATACGTTATAACGATATAGTTTATAACGTTATACGTTATATCGTTATCGTATACAACGTTATACGTTATATCGTAATACTACATAACGTTATACGTTATATCGTAATACTACATAACGTTATACGTTATATCGTTATAGTATATAACGTTATATGTTATATCGATATAGTATATAACGTTTTACGTTATATCGTTATAGTATATAACGTTATACGTTATATGGATATAGCATATAACGTTATACGTTATATCGTAATACTGCATAACGTTATACGTTATATCGTAATACTACATAACGTTATACGTTATATCGTAATACTACATAACGTTATACGTTATATCGTAATACTACATAACGTTATACGTTATATCGTAATACTACATAACGTTATACGTTATATCGTAATACTACATAACGTTATACGTTATATCGTAATACTACATAACGTTATACGTTATATCGTAATACTACATAACGTTATACGTTATATCGTAATACTACATAACGTTATACGTTATATCGTTATAGTATATAACGTTATACGTTATAACGATATAGTTTATAACGTTATACGTTATATCGTTATCGTATATAACGTTTTACGTTATATCGTTATAGTACATAACGTTATACGTTATATCGTTATCGTACATAACGTTATACGTTATATCGCTATCGCATATAACGTTATACGTTATATCGTTATCGTATATAACCTTATACGGTATATCGTTATAGTATATATCGTTATGCGTTATATCGTAATACTACATAACGTTATACGTTATATCGTAATACTACATAACGTTATACGTTATAACGATATAGTATATAACGTTTTACGTTATATCGTTATGGTATATAACGTTATGCGTTATATCGCTATCGTATATAACGTTATACGTTATATCGTTATCGTATATAACGTTATACGTTATAACGATATAGTTTTTAACGTTATACGTTATATCGTTATCGTATATAACGTTATACGTTATATCGTTATAGTACATAATGTTATACGTTATATCGTTATCGTATATAACGTTATACATTATATCGATATAGTATATAACGTTATACGTTATACCGTTATCGTATATAACGTTTTACGTTATATCGTTATAGTATATAACGTTTTACGTTATATCGTTATGGTATATATCGTTATGCGTTATATCGTTATCGTATATAACGTTATACGTTATATCGTAATACTACATAACGTTATACGTTATATCGTAATACTACATAACGTTATACGTTATATCGTTATAGTATATAACGTTTTACGTTATATCGTTATAGTACATAACGTTATACGTTATATCGTTATCGTATATAACGTTAAACGTTATATCGATATCGTATATAACGTTTTACGTTATATCGTTATAGTATATAACGTTAAACATTATATCCATATAGTATATAACGTTATACGTTATATCTCTATCGTATATAACGTTATACGTTATATCGTTATCGTATATAACGTTATACGGTATATCGTTATAGTATATAACGTTATACGTTATATGGATATAGCATATAACGTTATACGTTATATCGTAATACTACATAACGTTATACGTTATATCGTAATACTACATAACGTTATACGTTATATCGTAATACTACATAACGTTATACGTTATATCGTAATACTACAGAACGTTATACGTTATATCGTAATACTACATAATGTTATACGTTATAGCGTTATAGTATATAACGTTATACGTTATAACGATATAGTTTATAACGTTTTACGTTATATCGATATAGTATATAACGTTATACGTTATATCGCTATCGTATATAACGTTATACGTTATATCGTTATCGTATATAACGTTTTACGTTATATCGTTATAGTACATAACGTTATACGTTATATCGTTATCGTATATAACGTTATACGTTATATCGCTATCGTATATAACGTTATACGTTATATCGTTATCGTATATAACGTTATACGGTATATCGTTATAGTATATAACGTTATACGTTATATCGTAATACTACATAACGTTATACGTTATATCGTAATACTACATAACGTTATACGTTATAACGATATTGTTTATAACGTTATACGTTTTATCGTTATCGTATATAACGTTATACGTTATATCGTTATCGTATATAACGTTTTACGTTATATCGTTATGGTATATAACGTTTTACGTTATATCGTTATGGTATATAACGTTATGCGTTATATCGTTATCGTATATAACGTTATACGTTATATCGTAATACTACATAACGTTATACGTTATATCGTAATACTACATAACGTTATACGTTATATCGTTATAGTATATAACGTTTTTCGTTATATCGTTATGGTATATAACGTTATACGTTATATCGCTATCGTATATAACGTTATACGTTATATCGTTATCGTATATAACGTTTTACGTTATATCGTTATAGTACATAACGTTATACGTTATATCGTTATCGTATATAACGTTATACGTTATATCGCTATCGTATGTAACGTTATACGTTATATCGTTATCGTATATAACGTTATACGGTATATCGTTATAGTATATAACGTTATACGTTATATCGTAATACTACATAACGTTATACGTTATATCGTAATACTACATAACGTTATACGTTATAACGATATATTTTATAACGTTATACGTTATATCGTTATCGTATATAACGTTTTACGTTATATCGTTATAGTACATAACGTTATACGTTATATCGTAATACTACATAACGTTATACGTTATAACGATATAGTTTATAACGTTATACGTTATATCGTTATCGTATATAACGTTATACGTTATATCGTTATAGTACATAACGTTATACGTTATATCGTTATCGTATATAACGTTTTACGTTATATCGTTATAGTACATAACGCTATACGTTATATCGTTATCGTATATAACGTTATACGTTATATCGATATCGTATATAACGTTTTACGTTATATCGTTATAGTATATAACGTTATACATTATATCCATATAGTATATAACGTTATACGTAATAACGATATAGTTTTTAACGTTATACGTTATATCGTTATCGTATATAACGTTATACGTTATATCGTTATAGTACATAACGTTATACGTTATATCGTTATCGTATATAACGTTATACATTATATCGATATAGTATATAGCGTTATACGTTATAACGATATAGTTTATAACGTTATACGTTATATCGTTATCGTATACAACGTTATACGTTATATCGTAATACTACATAACGTTATACGTTATATCGTAATACTACATAACGTTATACGTTATATCGTTATAGTATATAACGTTATATGTTATATCGATATAGTATATAACGTTTTACGTTATATCGTTATAGTATATAACGTTATACGTTATATGGATATAGCATATAACGTTATACGTTATATCGTAATACTGCATAACGTTATACGTTATATCGTAATACTACATAACGTTATACGTTATATCGTAATACTACATAACGTTATACGTTATATCGTAATACTACATAACGTTATACGTTATATCGTAATACTACATAACGTTATACGTTATATCGTAATACTACATAACGTTATACGTTATATCGTAATACTACATAACGTTATACGTTATATCGTAATACTACATAACGTTATACGTTATATCGTAATACTACATAACGTTATACGTTATATCGTTATAGTATATAACGTTATACGTTATAACGATATAGTTTATAACGTTATACGTTATATCGTTATCGTATATAACGTTTTACGTTATATCGTTATAGTACATAACGTTATACGTTATATCGTTATCGTACATAACGTTATACGTTATATCGCTATCGCATATAACGTTATACGTTATATCGTTATCGTATATAACCTTATACGGTATATCGTTATAGTATATATCGTTATACGTTATATCGTAATACTACATAACGTTATACGTTATATCGTAATACTACATAACGTTATACGTTATAACGATATAGTATATAACGTTTTACGTTATATCGTTATGGTATATAACGTTATGCGTTATATCGCTATCGTATATAACGTTATACGTTATATCGTTATCGTATATAACGTTATACGTTATAACGATATAGTTTTTAACGTTATACGTTATATCGTTATCGTATATAACGTTATACGTTATATCGTTATAGTACATAATGTTATACGTTATATCGTTATCGTATATAACGTTATACATTATATCGATATAGTATATAACGTTATACGTTATACCGTTATCGTATATAACGTTTTACGTTATATCGTTATAGTATATAACGTTTTACGCTATATCGTTATGGTATATATCGTTATGCGTTATATCGTTATCGTATATAACGTTATACGTTATATCGTAATACTACATAACGTTATACGTTATATCGTAATACTACATAACGTTATACGTTATATCGTTATAGTATATAACGTTTTACGTTATATCGTTATAGTACATAACGTTATACGTTATATCGTTATCGTATATAACGTTAAACGTTATATCGATATCGTATATAACGTTTTACGTTATATCGTTATAGTATATAACGTTAAACATTATATCCATATAGTATATAACGTTATACGTTATATCTCTATCGTATATAACGTTATACGTTATATCGTTATCGTATATAACGTTATACGGTATATCGTTATAGTATATAACGTTATACGTTATATGGATATAGCATATAACGTTATACGTTATATCGTAATACTACATAACGTTATACGTTATATCGTAATACTACATAACGTTATACGTTATATCGTAATACTACATAACGTTATACGTTATATCGTAATACTACAGAACGTTATACGTTATATCGTAATACTACATAATGTTATACGTTATAGCGTTATAGTATATAACGTTATACGTTATAACGATATAGTTTATAACGTTTTACGTTATATCGATATAGTATATAACGTTATACGTTATATCGCTATCGTATATAACGTTATACGTTATATCGTTATCGTATATAACGTTTTACGTTATATCGTTATAGTACATAACGTTATACGTTATATCGTTATCGTATATAACGTTATACGTTATATCGCTATCGTATATAACGTTATACGTTATATCGTTATCGTATATAACGTTATACGGTATATCGTTATAGTATATAACGTTATACGTTATATCGTAATACTACATAACGTTATACGTTATATCGTAATACTACATAACGTTATACGTTATAACGATATTGTTTATAACGTTATACGTTTTATCGTTATCGTATATAACGTTATACGTTATATCGTTATCGTATATAACGTTTTACGTTATATCGTTATGGTATATAACGTTTTACGTTATATCGTTATGGTATATAACGTTATGCGTTATATCGTTATCGTATATAACGTTATACGTTATATCGTAATACTACATAACGTTATACGTTATATCGTAATACTACATAACGTTATACGTTATATCGTTATAGTATATAACGTTTTACGTTATATCGTTATGGTATATAACGTTATACGTTATATCGCTATCGTATATAACGTTATACGTTATATCGTTATCGTATATAACGTTTTACGTTATATCGTTATAGTACATAACGTTATACGTTATATCGTTATCGTATATAACGTTATACGTTATATCGCTATCGTATGTAACGTTATACGTTATATCGTTATCGTATATAACGTTATACGGTATATCGTTATAGTATATAACGTTATACGTTATATCGTAATACTACATAACGTTATACGTTATATCGTAATACTACATAACGTTATACGTTATATCGTAATACTACATAACGTTATACGTTATAACGATATTGTTTATAACGTTATACGTTTTATCGTTATCGTATATAACGTTATACGTTATATCGTTATAGTACATAACGTTATACGTTATATCGTTATCGTATATAACGTTTTACGTTATATCGTTATGGTATATAACGTTATGCGTTATATCGTTATCGTATATAACGTTATACGTTATATCGTAATACTACATAACGTTATACGTTATATCGTAATACTACATAACGTTATACGTTATATCGTTATAGTATATAACGTTTTACGTTATATCGTTATGGTATATAACGTTATGCGTTATATCGCTATCGTATATAACGTTATACGTTATATCGTTATCGTATATAACGTTATACGTTATAACGATATAGTTTTTAACGTTATACGTTATATCGTTATCGTATATAACGTTATACGTTATATCGTTATAGTACATAATGTTATGCGTTATATCGTTATCGTATATAACGTTATACATTATATCGATATAGTATATAACGTTATACGTTATACCGTTATCGTATATAACGTTATACGTTATATCGTTATAGTATATAACGTTATGCATTATATCGCTATCGTATATAACGTTGTACGTTATATCGTTATCGTATATAACGTTATACGTTATATCGTAATACTACATAACGTTATACGTTATATCGTAATACTACATAACGTTATACGTTATATCGTAATACTACATAACGTTATACGTTATATCGTTATAGTATATAACGTTTTACGTTATATCGTTATGGTATATAACGTTATGCGTTATATCGCTATCGTATATAACGTTATACGTTATATCGTTATCGTATATAACGTTATACGTTATATCGCTATAGTATATAACGTTTTACGTTATATCGTTATGGTATATAACGTTATGCGTTATATCGTTATCGTATATAACGTTATACGTTATATCGATATCGTATATAACGTTTTACGTTATATCGTTATAGTATATAAGGTTATACGTTATATCGTTATAGTACATAACGTTATACGTTATATCGTTATCGTATATAACGTTATACGTTATATCGCTATCGTATATAACGTTATCCGTTATATCGTTATCGTATATAACGTTATACGTTATATCGTTATAGTACATAACGTTATACGTTATATCGTTATAGTATATAACGTTATACGTTATATGGATATAGCATATAACGTTATACGTTATATCGTAATACTACATAACGTTATACGTTATATCGTAATACTACATAACGTTATACGTTATATCGTAATACTACATAACGTTATACGTTATATCGTAATACTACATAACGTTATACGTTATATCGTAATACTACATAACGTTATACGTTATATCGTAATACTACATAACGTTATACGTTATATCGTTATCGTATATAACGTTATACGTTATATCGTTATAGCATATCACGTTATACGTTATAACGATATAGTTTATAACGTTATACGTTATATCGTTATCGTATACAACGTTATACGTTATATCGTTATAGTACATAACGTTATACGTTATATCGTAATACTACATAACGTTATACGTTATATCGTTATCGTATATAACGTTATACGTTATATCGTTATAGTATATAACGTTATACGTTATATCGTTACAGTATATAACGTTATACGTTATATCGTAATACTACATAACGTTATACGTTATATCGTAATACTACATAACGTTATACGTTATATCGTTATAGTACATAACGTTATACGTTATATCGTTATCGTATATAACGTTATACGTTATATCGCTATCGTATATAACGTTATACGTTATATCGTTATAGTATATAACGTTTTACGTTATATCGTTATGGTATATAACGTTATGCGTTATATCGTTATCGTATATAACGTTATACGTTATAACGATATAGTTTTTAACGTTATACGTTATATCGTTATCGTATATAACGTTATACGTTATATCGTTATAGTACATAACGTTATACGTTATATCGTTATCGTATATAACGTTATACATTATATCGATATAGTATATAGCGTTATACGTTATAACGATATAGTTTATAACGTTATACGTTATATCGTTATCGTATACAACGTTATACGTTATATCGTAATACTACATAACGTTATACGTTATATCGTAATACTACATAACGTTATACGTTATATCGTTATAGTATATAACGTTATATGTTATATCGATATAGTATATAACGTTTTACGGTATATCGTTATAGTATATAACGTTATACGTTATATGGATATAGCATATAACGTTATACGTTATATCGTAATACTACATAACGTTATACGTTATATCGTTATAGTATATAACGTTATATGTTATATCGATATAGTATATAACGTTTTACGGTATATCGTTATAGTATATAACGTTATACGTTATATGGATATAGCATATAACGTTATACGTTATATCGTAATACTACATAACGTTATACGTTATATCGTAATACTACATAACGTTATACGTTATATCGTAATACTACATAACGTTATACGTTATATCGTAATACTACATAACGTTATACGTTATATCGTAATACTACATAACGTTATACGTTATATCGTTATAGTATATAACGTTATACGTTATAACGATATAGTTTATAACGTTATACGTTATATCGTTATCGTATATAACGTTTTACGTTATATCGTTATAGTACATAACGTTATACGTTATATCGTTATCGTACATAACGTTATACATTATATCGATATAGTATATAACGTTATACGTTATACCGTTATCGTATATAACGTTATACGTTATATCGTTATAGTATATAACGTTATACGTTATATCGTTACAGTATATAACGTTATACGTTATATCGTTATAGCATATAACGTTATACGTTATATCGATATAGTATATAACGTTATACGTTATATGGATATAGCATATAACGTTATACGTTATATCGTTATCATATATAACGTTATACGTTATATCGCTATCGCATATAACGTTATACGTTATATCGTTATCGTATATAACGTTATACGGTATATCGTTATAGTATATAACGTTATACGTTATATCGTAATACTACATAACGTTATACGTTATATCGTAATACTACATAACGTTATACGTTATAACGATATAGTATATAACGTTTTACGTTATATCGTTATGGTATATAACGTTATACGTTATATCGTTATAGTATATAACGTTATACGGTATATCGTTATAGTATATAACGTTATACGTTATATCGTAATACTACATAACGTTATACGTTATATCGTAATACTACATAACGTTATACGTTATAACGATATAGTATATAACGTTTTACGTTATATCGTTATGGTATATAACGTTATACGTTATATCGTTATAGTATATAACGTTATACGGTATATCGTTATAGTATATAACGTTATACGTTATATCGTAATACTACATAACGTTATACGTTATATCGTAATACTACATAACGTTATACGTTATAACGATATAGTATATAACGTTTTACGTTATATCGTTATGGTATATAACGTTATACGTTATATCGTTATAGTACATAATGTTATACGTTATATCGTTTTCGTATATAACGTTATACATTATATCGATATAGTATATAACGTTATACGTTATACCGTTATCGTATATAACGTTATACGTTATATCGTTATAGTATATAACGTTATACGTTATATCGTTACAGTATATAACGTTATACGTTATATCGTTATAGCATATAACGTTATACGTTATATCGATATAGTATATAACGTTATACGTTATATGGATATAGCATATAACGTTATACGTTATATCGTTATCATATATAACGTTATACGTTATATCGTTATCGTATATAACGTTTTACGTTATATCGTTATAGTATATAACGTTTTACGTTATATCGTTATGGTATATATCGTTATGCGTTATATCGTTATCGTATATAACGTTATACGTTATATCGTAATACTACATAACGTTATACGTTATATCGTAATACTACATAACGTTATACGTTATATCGTTATAGTATATAACGTTTTACGTTATATCGTTATGGTATATAACGTTATGCATTATATCGCTATCGTATATAACGTTATACGTTATATCGTTATCGTATATAACGTTATACGTTATATCGTTATAGTACATAACGTTATACGTTATATCGTTATCGTATATAACGTTTTACGTTATATCGTTATAGTACATAACGTTATACGTTATATCGTTATCGTATATAACGTTATACGTTATATCGATATCGTATATAACGTTTTACGTTATATCGTTATAGTATATAACGTTATACATTATATCCATATAGTATATAACGTTATACGTTATAACGATATAGTTTTTAACGTTATACGTTATATCGTTATCGTATATAACGTTATACGTTATATCGTTATAGTACATAACGTTATACGTTATATCGTTATCGTATATAACGTTATACATTATATCGATATAGTATATAGCGTTATACGTTATAACGATATAGTTTATAACGTTATACGTTATATCGTTATCGTATACAACGTTATACGTTATATCGTAATACTACATAACGTTATACGTTATATCGTAATACTACATAACGTTATACGTTATATCGTTATAGTATATAACGTTATATGTTATATCGATATAGTATATAACGTTTTACGTTATATCGTTATAGTATATAACGTTATACGTTATATGGATATAGCATATAACGTTATACGTTATATCGTAATACTACATAACGTTATACGTTATATCGTAATACTACATAACGTTATACGTTATATCGTAATACTACATAACGTTATACGTTGTATCGCTATCGCATATAACGTTATACGTTATATCGTTATCGTATATAACGTTATACGGTATATCGTTATAGTATATAACGTTATACGTTATATCGTAATACTACATAACGTTATACGTTATATCGTAATACTACATAACGTTATACGTTATAACGATATAGTATATAACGTTTTACGTTATATCGTTATGGTATATAACGTTATACGTTATATCGTTATCGTATATAACGTTATACGTTATAACGATATAGTTTTTAACGTTATACGTTATATCGTTATCGTATATAACGTTATACGTTATATCGTTATAGTACATAATGTTATACGTTATATCGTTATCGTATATAACGTTATACATTATATCGATATAGTATATAACGTTATACGTTATAACGTTATCGTATATAACGTTATACGTTATATCGTTATAGTATATAACGTTATACGTTATATCGTTACAGTATATAACGTTATACGTTATATCGTTATAGCATATAACGTTATACGTTATATCGATATAGTATATAACGTTATACGTTATATGGATATAGCATATAACGTTATACGTTATATCGATATAGTATATAACGTTATACGTTATATCGCAATCGTATATAACGTTATACGTTATATCGTTATCGTATATAACGTTATACGGTATATCGTTATAGTATATAACGTTTTACGTTATATCGTAATACTACATAACGTTATACGTTATATCGTAATACTACATAACGTTATACGTTATAACGATATATTTTATAACGTTATACGTTATATCGTTATCGTAACTAACGTTTTACGTTATATCGTTATAGTACATAACGTTATACGTTATATCGTAATACTACATAACGTTATACGTTATAACGATATAGTTTATAACGTTATACGTTATATCGTTATCGTATATAACGTTATACGTTATATCGTTATAGTACATAACGTTATACGTTATATCGTTATCGTATATAACGTTTTACGTTATATCGTTATAGTACATAACGCTATACGTTATATCGTTATCGTATATAACGTTATACGTTATATCGATATCGTATATAACGTTTTACGTTATATCGTTATAGTATATAACGTTATACATTATATCCATATAGTATATAACGTTATACGTAATAACGATATAGTTTTTAACGTTATACGTTATATCGTTATCGTATATAACGTTATACGTTATATCGTTATAGTACATAACGTTATACGTTATATCGTTATCGTATATAACGTTATACATTATATCGATATAGTATATAGCGTTATACGTTATAACGATATAGTTTATAACGTTATACGTTATATCGTTATCGTATACAACGTTATACGTTATATCGTAATACTACATAACGTTATACGTTATATCGTAATACTACATAACGTTATACGTTATATCGTTATAGTATATAACGTTATATGTTATATCGATATAGTATATAACGTTTTACGTTATATCGTTATAGTATATAACGTTATACGTTATATGGATATAGCATATAACGTTATACGTTATATCGTAATACTGCATAACGTTATACGTTATATCGTAATACTACATAACGTTATACGTTATATCGTAATACTACATAACGTTATACGTTATATCGTAATACTACATAACGTTATACGTTATATCGTAATACTACATAACGTTATACGTTATATCGTAATACTACATAACGTTATACGTTATATCGTAATACTACATAACGTTATACGTTATATCGTAATACTACATAACGTTATACGTTATATCGTAATACTACATAACGTTATACGTTATATCGTTATAGTATATAACGTTATACGTTATAACGATATAGTTTATAACGTTATACGTTATATCGTTATCGTATATAACGTTTTACGTTATATCGTTATAGTACATAACGTTATACGTTATATCGTTATCGTACATAACGTTATACGTTATATCGCTATCGCATATAACGTTATACGTTATATCGTTATCGTATATAACCTTATACGGTATATCGTTATAGTATATATCGTTATACGTTATATCGTAATACTACATAACGTTATACGTTATATCGTAATACTACATAACGTTATACGTTATAACGATATAGTATATAACGTTTTACGTTATATCGTTATGGTATATAACGTTATGCGTTATATCGCTATCGTATATAACGTTATACGTTATATCGTTATCGTATATAACGTTATACGTTATAACGATATAGTTTTTAACGTTATACGTTATATCGTTATCGTATATAACGTTATACGTTATATCGTTATAGTACATAATGTTATACGTTATATCGTTATCGTATATAACGTTATACATTATATCGATATAGTATATAACGTTATACGTTATACCGTTATCGTATATAACGTTTTACGTTATATCGTTATAGTATATAACGTTTTACGTTATATCGTTATGGTATATATCGTTATGCGTTATATCGTTATCGTATATAACGTTATACGTTATAACGATATAGTTTTTAACGTTATACGTTATATCGTTATCGTATATAACGTTATACGTTATATCGTTATAGTACATAATGTTATGCGTTATATCGTTATCGTATATAACGTTATACATTATATCGATATAGTATATAACGTTATACGTTATACCGTTATCGTATATAACGTTATACGTTATATCGTTATAGTATATAACGTTATGCATTATATCGCAATCGTATATAACGTTGTACGTTATATCGTTATCGTATATAACGTTATACGTTATATCGTAATACTACATAACGTTATACGTTATATCGTAATACTACATAACGTTATACGTTATATCGTAATACTACATAACGTTATACGTTATATCGTTATAGTATATAACGTTTTACGTTATATCGTTATGGTATATAACGTTATGCGTTATATCGCTATCGTATATAACGTTATACGTTATATCGTTATCGTATATAACGTTATACGTTATATCGTTATAGTACATAATGTTATGCGTTATATCGTTATCGTATATAACGTTATACATTATATCGATATAGTATATAACGTTATACGTTATACCGTTATCGTATATAACGTTATACGTTATATCGTTATAGTATATAACGTTATGCATTATATCGCAATCGTATATAACGTTGTACGTTATATCGTTATCGTATATAACGTTATACGTTATATCGTAATACTACATAACGTTATACGTTATATCGTAATACTACATAACGTTATACGTTATATCGTAATACTACATAACGTTATACGTTATATCGTTATAGTATATAACGTTTTACGTTATATCGTTATGGTATATAACGTTATGCGTTATATCGCTATCGTATATAACGTTATACGTTATATCGTTATAGCATATCACGTTATACGTTATAACGATATAGTTTATAACGTTATACGTTATATCGTTATCGTATACAACGTTATCCGTTATATCGTTATGGTATATAACGTTATACGTTATATCGTTATCGTATATAACGTTATACGTTATATCGCTATAGTATATAACGTTTTACGTTATATCGTTATGGTATATAACGTTATGCGTTATATCGTTATCGTATATAACGTTATACGTTATATCGATATCGTATATAACGTTTTACGTTATATCGTTATAGTATATAACGTTTTACGTTATATCGTTATAGTATATAAGGTTATACGTTATATCGTTATAGTACATAACGTTATACGTTATATCGTTATCGTATATAACGTTATACGTTATATCGCTATCGTATATAACGTTATCCGTTATATCGTTATCGTATATAACGTTATACGTTATATCGTTATAGTACATAACGTTATACGTTATATCGTTATAGTATATAACGTTATACGTTATATGGATATAGCATATAACGTTATATCGTTATAGTATATAACGTTATACGTTATATGGATATAGCATATAACGTTATACGTTATATCGTAATACTACATAACGTTATACGTTATATCGTAATACTACATAACGTTATACGTTATATCGTAATACTACATAACGTTATACGTTATATCGTAATACTACATAACGTTATACGTTATATCGTAATACTACATAACGTTATACGTTATATCGTAATACTACATAACGTTATACGTTATATCGTTATCGTATATAACGTTATACGTTATATCGTTATAGCATATCACGTTATACGTTATAACGATATAGTTTATAACGTTATACGTTATATCGTTATCGTATACAACGTTATACGTTATATCGTTATAGTACATAACGTTATACGTTATATCGTTATAGTATATAACGTTATACGTTATATGGATATAGCATATAACGTTATACGTTATATCGTAATACTACATAACGTTATACGTTATATCGTTATCGTATATAACGTTATACGTTATATCGTTATAGTATATAACGTTATACGTTATATCGTTACAGTATATAACGTTATACGTTATATCGTAATACTACATAACGTTATACGTTATATCGTAATACTACATAACGTTATACGTTATATCGTTATAGTATATAACGTTTTACGTTATATCATTATAGTATATAACGTTTTACGTTATATCGTTATGGTATATAACGTTATGCGTTATATCGTTATCGTATATAACGTTATACGTTATATCGATATAGTATATAACGTTAAACGTTATATCGATATAGTATATAACGTTATACGTTATATCGTTATAGTACATAACGTTATACGTTATATCGTTATCGTATATAACGTTATACGTTATATCGCTATCGTATATAACGTTATCCGTTATATCGTTATCGTATATAACGTTATACGTTATATCGTTATAGTACATAACGTTATACGTTATATCGTTATAGTATATAACGTTATACGTTATATGGATATAGTATATAACGTTATACGTTATATGGATATAGCATATAACGTTATACGTTATAACGATATAGTGTATAACGTTATACGTTATATCGTTATCGTATATAAGGTTATACGTTATATCGTTATCGTATATAACGTTTTACGTTATATCGTTATAGTATATAACGTTTTACGTTATATCGTTATGGTATATAACGTTATGCGTTATATCGTTATCGTATATAACGTTATACGTTATATCGTAATACTACATAACGTTATACGTTATATCGTAATACTACATAACGTTATACGTTATATCGTTATAGTATATAACGTTTTACGTTATATCGTTATGGTATATAACGTTATGCGTTATATCGCTTTCGTATATAACGTTATACGTTATATCGTTATCGTATATAACGTTATACGTTATATCGATATAGTATATAATGTTATACGTTATATCGATATAGTATATAACGTTAAACGTTATATCGATATAGTATATAACGTTATACGTTATATCGTTATGGTATATAACGTTATGCGCTATATCGCTCTCGTATATAACGTTATACGTTATATCGTTATCGTATATAACGTTATACGGTATATCGTTATAGTATATAACGTTATACGTTATATCGTAATACTACATAACGTTATACGTTATATCGTAATACTACATAACGTTATACGTTATAACGATATAGTTTATATCGTTATACGTTATATCGTTATCGTATATAACGTTATACGTTATATCGTTATAGTACATAACGTTATACGTTATATCGTTATCGTATACAACGTTATACGTTATATCGTTATAGTACATAACGTTATACGTTATATCGTTATAGTATATAACGTTATACGTTATATGGATATAGCATATAACGTTATACGTTATATCGTTACAGTATATAACGTTATACGTTATATCGTTATAGCATATAACGTTATACGTTATATCGATATAGTATATAACGTTATACGTTATATGGATATAGCATATAACGTTATACGTTATATCGTTATAGTATATAACGTTATACGTTATATCGTTACAGTATATAACGTTATACGTTATATCGTTATAGCATATAACGTTATACGTTATAACGATATAGTTTATAACGTTATACGTTATATCGTTATCGTATATAACGTTATACGTTATATCGTTATCGTATATAACGTTTTACGTTATATCGTTATAGTATATAACGTTTTACGTTATATCGTTATGGTATATAATGTTATGCGTTATATCGTTATCGTATATAACGTTATACGTTATATGGATATAGCATATAACGTTATACGTTATATCGTTACAGTATATAACGTTATACGTTATATCGTTATAGCATATAACGTTATACGTTATATCGATATAGTATATAACGTTATACGTTATATGGATATAGCATATAACGTTATACGTTATATCGCTATCGTATATAACGTTATCCGTTATATCGTTATCGTATATAACGTTATACGTTATATCGTTATCGTATATAACGTTATACGTTATATCGTTATCGTATATAACGTTATACGTTATATCGCTATCGTATATAACGTTATACGGTATATCGTTATAGTATATAACGTTATACGTTATATCGTAATACTACATAACGTTATACGTTATATGGATATAGCATATAACGTTATACGTTATATCGTAATACTACATAACGTTATACGTTATATCGTAATACAACATAACGTTATACGTTATATCGTTATAGCATATAACGTTATACGTTATATCGATATAGTATATAACGTTATACGTTATATGGATATAGCATATAACGTTATACGTTGTAACGATATAGTTTATAACGTTATACGTTATATCGTTATCGTATATAAGGTTATACGTTATATCGCTATCGTATATAACGTTATACGTTATATCGTTATCGTATATAACGTTATACGTTATATCGCTATCGTATATAACGTTATACGGTATATCGTTATAGTATATAACGTTATACGTTATATCGTAATACTACATAACGTTATACGTTATATCGTAATACTACATAACGTTATACGTTATAACGATATAGTTTATAACGTTATACGTTATAACGATATAGTTTATAACGTTATACGTTATATCGTTATCGTATATAAGGTTATACGTTATATCGCTATCGTATATAACGTTATACGTTATATCGTTATCGTATATAACGTTATACGTTATATCGCTATCGTATATAACGTTATACGGTATATCGTTATAGTATATAACGTTATACGTTATATCGTAATACTACATAACGTTATACGTTATATCGTAATACTACATAACGTTATACGTTATAACGATATAGTTTATAACGTTATACGTTATATCGTTATCGTATATAACGTTATACGTTATATCGTTATAGTACATAACGTTATACGTTATATCGTTATCGTATATAACGTTTTACGTTATATCGTTATGGTATATAACGTTATGCGTTATATCGTTATCGTATATAACGTTATACGTTATATCGTAATACTACATAACGTTATACGTTATATCGTAATACTACATAACGTTATACGTTATATGGATATAGCATATAACGTTATACGTTATATCGTTATAGTATATAACGTTATACGTTATATCGTTACAGTATATAACGTTATACGTTATATCGTTATAGCATATAACGTTATACGTTATAACGATATAGTTTATAACGTTATACGTTATATCGTTATCGTATATAACGTTATACGTTATATCGTTATCGTATATAACGTTATACGTTATATCGTAATACTACATAACGTTATACGTTATATCGTAATACTACATAACGTTATACGTTATATCGTTATAGTATATAACGTTTTACGTTATATCGTTATCGTATATAACGTTATACGGTACATCGCTATCGTATATAACGTTATCCGTTATATCGTTATCGTATATAACGTTATACGTTATATCGTTATAGTATATAACGTTATACGTTATATGGATATAGCATATAACGTTATACGTTATATCGTAATACTACATAACGTTATACGTTATATCGTAATACTACATAACGTTATACGTCATATCGTAATACTATATAACGTTATACGTTATATCGTAATACTACATAACGTTATACGTTATATCATAATACTACATAACGTTATACGTTATATCGTAATACTACATAACGTTATACGTTATATCGTAATACTACATAACGTTATACGTTATATCGTAATACTACATAACGTTATACGTTATATCGTAATACTACATAACGTTATACGTTATATCGTTATCGTATATAACGTTATACGTTATATCGTTATCGTATATAACGTTTTACGTTATATCGTTATAGTATATAACGTTTCACGTTATATCGTTATAGTATATAACGTTATACGTTATAACGATATAGTTTATAACGTTATACGTTATATCGTTATCGTATATAAGGTTATACGTTATATCGTTATCGTATATAACGTTTTACGTTATATCGTTATAGTATATAAGGTTTTACGTTATATCGTTATGGTATATAACGTTATGCGTTATATCGCTCTCGTATATAACGTTATACGTTATATCGTTATCGTATATAACGTTATACGTTATATCGATATAGTATATAACGTTATACGTTATATCGATATAGTATATAACGTTAAACGTTATATCGATATAGTATATAACGTTATACGTTACATCGTTATAGTACATAACGTTATACGTTATATCGTTATCGTATATAACGTTATACGTTATATCGCTATCGTATATAACGTTATACGTTATATCGTTATAGTATATAACGTTTTACGTTATATCGTTATGGTATATAACGTTATGCGTTATATCGTTATCGTATATAACGTTATACGTTATATCGATATAGTATATAACGTTAAACGTTATATCGATATAGTATATAACGTTATACGTTATATCGTTATAGTACATAACGTTATACGTTATATCGTTATCGTATATAACGTTATACGTTATATCGCTATCGTATATAACGTTATCCGTTATATCGTTATCGTATATAACGTTATACGTTATATCGTTATAGTACATAACGTTATACGTTATATCGTTATAGTATATAACGTTATACGTTATATGGATATAGTATATAACGTTATACGTTATATGGATATAGCATATAACGTTATACGTTATAACGATATAGTTTATAACGTTATACGTTATATCGTTATCGTATATAAGGTTATACGTTATATCGTTATCGTATATAACGTTTTACGTTATATCGTTATAGTATATAACGTTTTACGTTATATCGTTTTGGTATATAACGTTATGCGTTATATCGTTATCGTATATAACGTTATACGTTATATCGTAATACTACATAACGTTATACGTTATATCGTAATACTACATAACGTTATACGTTATATCGTTATAGTATATAACGTTTTACGTTATATCGTTATGGTATATAACGTTATGCGTTATATCGCTTTCGTATATAACGTTATACGTTATATCGTTATCGTATATAACGTTATACGTTATATCGATATAGTATATAATGTTATACGTTATATCGATATAGTATATAACGTTAAACGTTATATCGATATAGTATATAACGTTATACGTTATATCGTTATGGTATATAACGTTATGCGCTATATCGCTCTCGTATATAACGTTATACGTTATATCGTTATCGTATATAACGTTATACGGTATATCGTTATAGTATATAACGTTATACGTTATATCGTAATACTACATAACGTTATACGTTATATCGTAATACTACATAACGTTATACGTTATAACGATATAGTTTATATCGTTATACGTTATATCGTTATCGTATATAACGTTATACGTTATATCGTTATAGTACATAACGTTATACGTTATATCGTTATCGTATACAACGTTATACGTTATATCGTTATAGTACATAACGTTATACGTTATATCGTTATAGTATATAACGTTATACGTTATATGGATATAGCATATAACGTTATACGTTATATCGTTACAGTATATAACGTTATACGTTATATCGTTATAGCATATAACGTTATACGTTATATCGATATAGTATATAACGTTATACGTTATATGGATATAGCATATAACGTTATACGTTATATCGTTATAGTATATAACGTTATACGTTATATCGTTACAGTATATAACGTTATACGTTATATCGTTATAGCATATAACGTTATACGTTATAACGATATAGTTTATAACGTTATACGTTATATCGTTATCGTATATAACGTTATACGTTATATCGTTATCGTATATAACGTTTTACGTTATATCGTTATAGTATATAAGGTTTTACGTTATATCGTTATGGTATATAATGTTATGCGTTATATCGTTATCGTATATAACGTTATACGTTATATGGATATAGCATATAACGTTATACGTTATATCGTTACAGTATATAACGTTATACGTTATATCGTTATAGCATATAACGTTATACGTTATATCGATATAGTATATAACGTTATACGTTATATGGATATAGCATATAACGTTATACGTTATATCGTTATAGTATATAACGTTATACGTTATATCGTTACAGTATATAACGTTATACGTTATATCGTTATAGCATATAACGTTATACGTTATAACGATATAGTTTATAACGTTATACGTTATATCGTTATCGTATATAACGTTATACGTTATATCGTTATCGTATATAACGTTTTACGTTATATCGTTATAGTATATAACGTTTTACGTTATATCGTTATGGTATATAACGTTATGCGGTATATCGCTCTCGTATATAACGTTATACGTTATATCGTTATCGTATATAACGTTATACGTTATATCGATATAGTATATAACGTTATACGTTATATCGATATAGTATATAACGTTAAACGTTATATCGATATAGTATATAACGTTATACGTTATATCGTTATAGTACATAACGTTATACGTTATATCGTTATAGAACATAACGTTATACGTTATATCGTTATCGTATATAACGTTATACGTTATATCGCTATCGTATATAACGTTATCCGTTATATCGTTATCGTATATAACGTTATACGTTATATCGTTATCGTATATAACGTTATACGTTATATCGTTATCGTATATAACGTTATACGTTATATCGCTATCGTATATAACGTTATACGGTATATCGTTATAGTATATAACGTTATACGTTATATCGTAATACTACATAACGTTATACGTTATATGGATATAGCATATAACGTTATACGTTATATCGTAATACTACATAACGTTATACGTTATATCGTAATACAACATAACGTTATACGTTATATCGTTATAGCATATAACGTTATACGTTATATCGATATAGTATATAACGTTATACGTTATATGGATATAGCATATAACGTTATACGTTATAACGATATAGTTTATAACGTTATACGTTATATCGTTATCGTATATAAGGTTATACGTTATATCGCTATCGTATATAACGTTATACGTTATATCGTTATCGTATATAACGTTATACGTTATATCGCTATCGTATATAACGTTATACGGTATATCGTTATAGTATATAACGTTATACGTTATATCGATATAGTATATAACGTTAAACGTTATATCGATATAGTATATAACGTTATACGTTACATCGTTAAGGTACATAACGTTATACGTTATATCGTTATCGTATATAACGTTATACGTTATATCGCTATCGTATATAACGTTATACGTTATATCGTTATAGTATATAACGTTTTACGTTATATCGTTATGGTATATAACGTTATGCGTTATATCGTTATCGTATATAACGTTATACGTTATATCGATATAGTATATAACGTTAAACGTTATATCGATATAGTATATAACGTTATACGTTATATCGTTATAGTACATAACGTTATACGTTATATCGTTATCGTATATAACGTTATACGTTATATCGCTATCGTATATAACGTTATCCGTTATATCGTTATCGTATATAACGTTATACGTTATATCGTTATAGTACATAACGTTATACGTTATATCGTTATAGTATATAACGTTATACGTTATATGGATATAGTATATAACGTTATACGTTATATGGATATAGCATATAACGTTATACGTTATAACGATATAGTTTATAACGTTATACGTTATATCGTTATCGTATATAACGTTATACGTTATATCGATATAGTATATAACGTTAAACGTTATATCGATATAGTATATAACGTTATACGTTATATCGTTATAGTACATAACGTTATACGTTATATCGTCATCGTATATAACGTTATACGTTATATCGCTATCGTATATAACGTTATCCGTTATATCGTTATCGTATATAACGTTATACGTTATATCGTTATAGTACATAACGTTATACGTTATATCGTTATAGTATATAACGTTATACGTTATATGGATATAGTATATAACGTTATACGTTATATGGATATAGCATATAACGTTATACGTTATAACGATATAGTTTATAACGTTATACGTTATATCGTTATCGTATATAAGGTTATACGTTATATCGTTATCGTATATAACGTTTTACGTTATATCGTTATAGTATATAACGTTTTACGTTATATCGTTTTGGTATATAACGTTATGCGTTATATCGTTATCGTATATAACGTTATACGTTATATCGTAATACTACATAACGTTATACGTTATATCGTAATACTACATAACGTTATACGTTATATCGTTATAGTATATAACGTTTTACGTTATATCGTTATGGTATATAACGTTATGCGTTATATCGCTTTCGTATATAACGTTATACGTTATATCGTTATCGTATATAACGTTATACGTTATATCGATATAGTATATAATGTTATACGTTATATCGATATAGTATATAACGTTAAACGTTATATCGATATAGTATATAACGTTATACGTTATATCGTTATGGTATATAACGTTATGCGCTATATCGCTCTCGTATATAACGTTATACGTTATATCGTTATCGTATATAACGTTATACGGTATATCGTTATAGTATATAACGTTATACGTTATATCGTAATACTACATAACGTTATACGTTATATCGTAATACTACATAACGTTATACGTTATAACGATATAGTTTATATCGTTATACGTTATATCGTTATCGTATATAACGTTATACGTTATATCGTTATAGTACATAACGTTATACGTTATATCGTTATCGTATACAACGTTATACGTTATATCGTTATAGTACATAACGTTATACGTTATATCGTTATAGTATATAACGTTATACGTTATATGGATATAGCATATAACGTTATACGTTATATCGTTACAGTATATAACGTTATACGTTATATCGTTATAGCATATAACGTTATACGTTATATCGATATAGTATATAACGTTATACGTTATATGGATATAGCATATAACGTTATACGTTATATCGTTATAGTATATAACGTTATACGTTATATCGTTACAGTATATAACGTTATACGTTATATCGTTATAGCATATAACGTTATACGTTATAACGATATAGTTTATAACGTTATACGTTATATCGTTATCGTATATAACGTTATACGTTATATCGTTATCGTATATAACGTTTTACGTTATATCGTTATAGTATATAACGTTTTACGTTATATCGTTATGGTATATAATGTTATGCGTTATATCGTTATCGTATATAACGTTATACGTTATATGGATATAGCATATAACGTTATACGTTATATCGTTACAGTATATAACGTTATACGTTATATCGTTATAGCATATAACGTTATACGTTATATCGATATAGTATATAACGTTATACGTTATATGGATATAGCATATAACGTTATACGTTATATCGTTATAGTATATAACGTTATACGTTATATCGTTACAGTATATAACGTTATACGTTATATCGTTATAGCATATAACGTTATACGTTATAACGATATAGTTTATAACGTTATACGTTATATCGTTATCGTATATAACGTTATACGTTATATCGTTATCGTATATAACGTTTTACGTTATATCGTTATAGTATATAACGTTTTACGTTATATCGTTATGGTATATAACGTTATGCGGTATATCGCTCTCGTATATAACGTTATACGTTATATCGTTATCGTATATAACGTTATACGTTATATCGATATAGTATATAACGTTATACGTTATATCGATATAGTATATAACGTTAAACGTTATATCGATATAGTATATAACGTTATACGTTATATCGTTATAGTACATAACGTTATACGTTATATCGTTATAGAACATAACGTTATACGTTATATCGTTATAGAACATAACGTTATACGTTATATCGTTATCGTATATAACGTTATACGGTATATCGTTATAGTATATAACGTTATACGTTATATCGTAATACTACATAACGTTATACGTTATATGGATATAGCATATAACGTTATACGTTATATCGTAATACTACATAACGTTATACGTTATATCGTAATACAACATAACGTTATACGTTATATCGTTATAGCATATAACGTTATACGTTATATCGATATAGTATATAACGTTATACGTTATATGGATATAGCATATAACGTTATACGTTATAACGATATAGTTTATAACGTTATACGTTATATCGTTATCGTATATAAGGTTATACGTTATATCGCTATCGTATATAACGTTATACGTTATATCGTTATCGTATATAACGTTATACGTTATATCGCTATCGTATATAACGTTATACGGTATATCGTTATAGTATATAACGTTATACGTTATATCGTAATACTACATAACGTTATACGTTATATCGTAATACTACATAACGTTATACGTTATAACGATATAGTTTATAACGTTATACGTTATATCGTTATCGTATATAACGTTATACGTTATATCGTCATAGTACATAACGTTATACGTTATATCGTTATCGTATATAACGTTTTACGTTATATCGTTATGGTATATAACGTTATGCGTTATATCGTTATCGTATATAACGTTATACGTTATATCGTAATACTACATAACGTTATACGGTATATCGTAATACTACATAACGTTATACGTTATATCGTTATAGCATATAACGTTATGCGTTATATCGATATAGTATATAACGTTATACGTTATATGGATATAGCATATAACGTTATACGTTATAACGATATAGTTTATAACGTTATACGTTATATCGTTATCGTATATAACGTTATACGTTATATCGTTATCGTATATAACGTTTTACGTTATATCGTTATAGTATATAACGTTTTACGTTATATCGTTATGGTATATAACGTTATGCGTTATATCGTTATCGTATATAACGTTATACGTTATATCGTAATACTACATAACGTTATACGTTATATCGTAATACTACATAACGTTATACGTTATATCGTTATAGTATATAACGTTTTACGTTATATCGTTATGGTATATAACGTTATGCGTTATATCGCTATCGTATATAACGTTATACGTTATATCGTTATCGTATATAACGTTATACGTTATATCGATATAGTACATAACGTTATACGTTATATCGTTATCGTATATAACGTTATACGGTATATCGCTATCGTATATAACGTTATCCGTTATATCGTTATCGTATATAACGTTATACGTTATATCGTTATAGTATATAACGTTATACGTTATATGGATATAGCATATAACGTTATACGTTATATCGTAATACTACATAACGTTATACGTTATATCGTAATACTACATAACGTTATACGTCATATCGTAATACTACATAACGTTATACGTTATATCGTAATACTACATAACGTTATACGTTATATCATAATACTACATAACGTTATACGTTATATCGTAATACTACATAACGTTATACGTTATATCGTAATACTACATAACGTTATACGTTATATCGTAATACTACATAACGTTATACGTTATATCGTAATACTACATAACGTTATACGTTATATCGTTATCGTATATAACGTTATACGTTATATCGTTATCGTATATAACGTTTTACGTTATATCGTTATAGTATATAACGTTTCACGTTATATCGTTATAGTATATAACGTTATACGTTATAACGATATAGTTTATAACGTTATACGTTATATCGTTATCGTATATAAGGTTATACGTTATATCGTTATCGTATATAACGTTTTACGTTATATCGTTATAGTATATAACGTTTTACGTTATATCGTTATGGTATATAACGTTATGCGTTATATCGTTATCGTATATAACGTTATACGTTATATCGATATAGTATATAACGTTATACGTTATATCGTTATAGTACATAACGTTATACGTTATATCGTTATCGTATATAACGTTATACGTTATATCGCTATCGTATATAACGTTATCCGTTATATCGTTATCGTATATAACGTTATACGTTATATCGTTATAGTACATAACGTTATACGTTATATCGTTATAGTATATAACGTTATACGTTATATGGATATAGCATATAACGTTATACGTTATATCGTAATACTACATAACGTTATACGTTATATCGTAATACAACATAACGTTATACGTTATATCGTTATAGTATATAACGTTTTACGTTATATCGTTATGGTATATAACGTTATGCGTTATATCGCTATCGTATATAACGTTATACGTTATATCGTTATAGTACATAACGTTATACGTTATATGGATATAGCATATAACGTTATACGTTATATCGTAATACTACATAACGTTATACGTTATATCGTAATAGAACATAACGTTATACGTTATATCGTTATAGCATATAACGTTATCCGTTATATCGATATAGTATATAACGTTATACGTTATAACGATATAGTTTATAACGTTATACGTTATATCGTTATCGTATATAACGTTATACGTTATATCGTTATAGTTTATAACGTTATACGTTATATCGTTATCGTATATAATGTTATACGTTATATCGTTATAGTACATAACGTTATACGTTATATGGATATAGCATATAACGTTATACGTTATATCGTAATACTACATAACGTTATACGTTATATCGTAATAGAACATAACGTTATACGTTATATCGTTATAGCATATAACGTTATCCGTTATATCGATATAGTATATAACGTTATACGTTATATGGATATAGCATATAACGTTATACGTTATAACGATATAGTTTATAACGTTATACGTTATATCGTTATCGTATATAACGTTATACGTTATATCGTTATCGTATATAACGTTTTACGTTATATCGTTATAGTTTATAACGTTATACGTTATATCGTTATCGTATATAACGTTATACGTTATATCGTTATAGTACATAACGTTATACGTTATATCGTTATCGTATATAACGTTATACGTTATATCGTTATCGTATATAACGTTTTACGTTATATCGTTATAGTTTATAACGTTATACGTTATATCGTTATCGTATATAACGTTATACGTTATATCGTTATAGTACATAACGTTATACGTTATATCGTTATCGTATATAACGTTATACGTTATATCGTAATACTACATAACGTTATACGTTATATCGTAATACTACATAACGTTATACGTTATATCGTTATAGTATATAACGTTTTACGTTATATCGTTATGGTATGTAACGTTATGCGTTATATCGCTATCGTATATAACGTTATACGTTATATCGTTATCGTATATAACGTTATACGTTATATCGTTATCGTATATAACGTTATACGTTATAACGATATAGTTTTTAACGTTATACGTTATATGGATATAGCATATAACGTTATACGTTATAACGATATAGTTTATAACGTTATACGTTATATCGTTATCGTATATAACGTTATACGTTATATCGTTATCGTATATAACGTTATACATTATATCGATATAGTATATAACGTTATACGTTATACCGTTATCGTATATAACGTTATACGTTATATCGTTATAGTATATAACGTTATACGTTATATCGCTATCGTATATAACGTTATACGTTATATCGTTATCGTATATAACGTTATACGGTATATCGTTATAGTATATAACGTTATACGTTATATCGTAATACTACATAACGTTATACGTTATATCGTTATAGTATATAACGTTATAAGTTATATGGATATAGCATATAACGTTATACGTTATATCGTAATACTACATAACGTTATACGTTATATCGTAATACTACATAACGTTATACGTTATATCGTTATCGTATATAACGTTATACGTTATATCGTTACAGTATATAACGTTATACGTTATATCGTTATAGCATATAACGTTATACGTTATATCGAATTAGTATATAACGTTATACGTTATATGGATATAGCATATAACGTTATACGTTATAACGATATAGTATATAACGTTTTACGTTATATCGTTATGGTATATAACGTTATGCGTTATATCGCTATCGTATATAACGTTATACGTTATATCGTTATCGTATATAACGTTATACGTTATATCGCTATCGTATATAACGTTATACGGTATATCGTTATAGTATATAACGTTATACGTTATATCGTAATACTACATAACGTTATACGTTATATCGTAATACTACATAACGTTATACGTTATAACGATATAGTTTATAACGTTATACGTTATATCGTTATCGTATATAACGTTATACGTTATATCGTTATAGTACATAACGTTATACGTTATATCGTTATCGTATATAACGTTTTACGTTATATCGTTATGGTATATAACGTTATGCGTTATATCGTTATCGTATATAACGTTATACGTTATATCGTAATACTACATAACGTTATACGTTATATCGTAATACTACATAACGTTATACGTTATATCGTTATAGCATATAACGTTATACGTTATATCGATATAGTATATAACGTTATACGTTATATGGATATAGCATATAACGTTATACGTTATAACGATATAGTTTATAACGTTATACGTTATATCGTTATCGTATATAACGTTATACGTTATATCGTTATCGTATATAACGTTTTACGTTATATCGTTATAGTATATAACGTTTTACGTTATATCGTTATGGTATATAACGTTATGCGTTATATCGTTATCGTATATAATGTTATACGTTATATCGTAATACTACATAACGTTATACGTTATATCGTAATACTACATAACGTTATACGTTATATCGTTATAGTATATAACGTTTTACGTTATATCGTTATGGTATATAACATTATGCGTTATATCGCTATCGTATATAACGTTATACGTTATATCGTTATCGTATATAACGTTATACGTTATATCGTTATCGTATATAACGTTATACGTTATATCGATATAGTACATAACGTTATACGTTACATCGTTATCGTATATAACGTTATACGTTATATCGCTATCGTATATAACGTTATCCGTTATATCGTTATCGTATATAACGTTATACGTTATATCGTTATAGTATATAACGTTATACGTTATATGGATATAGCATATAACGTTATACGTTATATCGTAATACTACATAACGTTATACGTTATATCGTAATACTACATAACGTTATACGTCATATCGTAATACTACATAACGTTATACGTTATATCGTAATACTACATAACGTTATACGTTATATCATAATACTACATAACGTTATACGTTATATCGTAATACTACATAACGTTATACGTTATATCGTAATACTACATAACGTTATACGTTATATCGTAATACTACATAACGTTATACGTTATATCGTAATACTACATAACGTTATACGTTATATCGTTATCGTATATAACGTTATACGTTATATCGTTATCGTATATAACGTTTTACGTTATATCGTTATAGTATATAACGTTTCACGTTATATCGTTATAGTATATAACGTTATACGTTATAACGATATAGTTTATAACGTTATACGTTATATCGTTATCGTATATAAGGTTATACGTTATATCGTTATCGTATATAACGTTTTACGTTATATCGTTATAGTATATAACGTTTTACGTTATATCGTTATGGTATATAACGTTATGCGTTATATCGTTATCGTATATAACGTTATACGTTATATCGATATAGTATATAACGTTATACGTTATATCGTTATAGTACATAACGTTATACGTTATATCGTTATAGTACATAACGTTATACGTTATATCGTTATCGTATATAACGTTATACGTTATATCGCTATCGTATATAACGTTATCCGTTATATCGTTATCGTATATAACGTTATACGTTATATCGTTATAGTACATAACGTTATACGTTATATCGTTATAGTATATAACGTTATACGTTATATGGATATAGCATATAACGTTATACGTTATATCGTAATACTACATAACGTTATACGTTATATCGTAATACAACATAACGTTATACGTTATATCGTTATAGTATATAACGTTTTACGTTATATCGTTATGGTATATAACGTTATGCGTTATATCGCTATCGTATATAACGTTATACGTTATATCGTTATCGTATATAACGTTATACGTTATATCGTTATCGTATATAACGTTATACGTTATATCGTTATAGTTTATAACGTTATACGTTATATCGTTATCGTATATAACGTTATACGTTATATCGTTATAGTTTATAACGTTATACGTTATATCGTTATCGTATATAACGTTATACGTTATATCGTTATCGTATATAACGTTATACGTTATATCGTAATACTACATAACGTTATACGTTATATCGTAATACAACATAACGTTATACGTTATATCGTTATAGCATATAACGTTATACGTTATATCGATATAGTATATAACGTTATACGTTATATGGATATAGCATATAACGTTATACGTTATAACGATATAGTTTATAACGTTATACGTTATATCGTTATCGTATATAACGTTATACGTTATATCGTTATCGTATATAACGTTTTACGTTATATCGTTATAGTTTATAACGTTATACGTTATATCGTTATCGTATATAACGTTATACGTTATATCGTTATAGTACATAACGTTATACGTTATATCGTTATCGTATATAACGTTATACGTTATATCGTTATCGTATATAACGTTTTACGTTATATCGTTATAGTTTATAACGTTATACGTTATATCGTTATCGTATATAACGTTATACGTTATATCGTTATAGTACATAACGTTATACGTTATATCGTTATCGTATATAACGTTATACGTTATATCGTAATACTACATAACGTTATACGTTATATCGTAATACTACATAACGTTATACGTTATATCGTTATAGTATATAACGTTTTACGTTATATCGTTATGGTATGTAACGTTATGCGTTATATCGCTATCGTATATAACGTTATACGTTATATCGTTATCGTATATAACGTTATACGTTATAACGATATAGTTTTTAACGTTATACGTTATATCGTTATAGTATATAACGTTATACGTTATATCGTAATACTACATATCGTTATACGTTATATCGTTATAGTATATAACGTTATAAGTTATATGGATATAGCATATAACGTTATACGTTATATCGTAATACTACATAACGTTATACGTTATATCGTAATACTACATAACGTTATACGTTATATCGTTATCGTATATAACGTTATACGTTATATCGTTACAGTATATAACGTTATACGTTATATCGTTATAGCATATAACGTTATACGTTATATCGAATTAGTATATAACGTTATACGTTATATGGATATAGCATATAACGTTATACGTTATAACGATATAGTATATAACGTTTTACGTTATATCGTTATGGTATATAACGTTATGCGTTATATCGCTATCGTATATAACGTTATACGTTATATCGTTATCGTATATAACGTTATACGTTATATCGATATAGTATATAACGTTATACGTTATATCGATATAGTATATAACGTTAAACGTTATATCGTTATAGTACATAACGTTATACGTTATATCGTTATCGTGTATAACGTTATACGTTATATCGCTATCGTATATAACGTTATACGTTATATCGTTATCGTATATAACGTTATACGGTATATCGTTATAGTATATAACGTTATACGTTATATCGTAATACTACATAACGTTATACGTTATATCGTAATACTACATAACGTTATACGTTATAACGATATAGTTTATAACGTTATACGTTATATCGTTATCGTATATAACGTTATACGTTATATCGTTATAGTACATAACGTTATACGTTATATCGTTATAGTATATAACGTTTTACGTTATATCGTTATGGTATATAACGTTATGCGTTATATCGTTATCGTATATAACGTTATACGTTATATCGTAATACTACATAACGTTATACGTTATATCGTAATACTACATAACGTTATACGTTATATCGTTATAGTATATAACGTTTTACGTTATATCGTTATGGTATATAACGTTATGCGTTATATCGCTATCGTATATAACGTTATACGTTATATCGATATCGTATATAACGTTATACGTTATAACGATATAGTTTTTAACGTTATACGTTATATCGTTATCGTATATAACGTTATACGTTATATCGTTATAGTACATAACGTTATACGTTATATCGTTATAGCATATAACGTTATACGTTATATCGATATAGTATATAACGTTATACGTTATATGGATATAGCATATAACGTTATACGTTATAACGATATAGTTTATAACGTTATACGTTATAACGATATAGTTTATAGCGTTATACGTTATATCGTTATCGTATATAACGCTATACGTTATATCGTTATCGTATATAACGTTATACGTTATATCGTAATACTACATAACGTTATACGTTATATCGTAATACTACATAACGTTATACGTTATATCGTTATAGTATATAACGTTATACGTTATATTGTTATAGTACATAACGTTATACGTTATATCGTTATAGTATATAACGTTATACGTTATATGGATATAGCATATAACGTTATACGTTATATCGTAATACTACATAACGTTATACGTTATATCGTAATACTACATAACGTTATACGTTATATCGTAATACTACATAACGTTATACGTTATATCGTAATACTACATAACGTTACACGTTATATCGTTATCGTATATAACGTTATACGTTATATCGTTATAGCATATCACGTTATACGTTATAACGATATAGCTTATAACGTTATACGTTTTATCGTTATCGTATATACCGTTTTACGTTATATCGTTATAGTATATAACGTTATACATTATATCCATATAGTATATAACGTTATACGTTATAACGATATAGTTTTTAACGTTATACGTTATATCGTTATCGTATATAACGTTATACGTTATATCGTTATAGTACATAACGTTATACGTTATATCGTTATCGTATATAACGTTATACATTATATCGATATAGTACATAACGTTATACGTTATAACGATATAGTTTATAACGTTATACGTTATATCGTTATCGTATACAACGTTATACGTTATATCGTTATAGTACATAACGTTATACGTTATATCGTTATAGTATATAACGTTATACGTTATATGGATACAGCATATAACGTTATACGTTATATCGTAATACTACATAACGTTATACGTTATATCGTTATCGTATATAACGTTATACGTTATATCGTTATAGTATATAACGTTATACGTTATATCGTTACAGTATATAACGTTATACGTTATATCGTTATAGCATATAACGTTATACGTTATATCGATATAGTATATAACGTTATACGTTATATGGATATAGCATATAACGTTATACGTTATAACGATATAGTTTATAACGTTATACGTTATATCGTTATCGTATATAACGTTATACGTTATATCGTTATCGTATATAACGTTTTACGTTATATCGTTATAGTATATAACGTTTTACGTTATATCGTTATGGTATATAATGTTATGCGTTATATCGTTATCGTATATAACGTTATACGTTATATCGTAATACTACATAACGTTATACGTTATATCGTAATACTACATAACGTTATACGTTATATCGTTATAGTATATAACGTTATACGTTATATCGTTATCGTATATAACGTTATACGTTATATCGATATAGTATATAACGTTATACGTTATATCGATATAGTATATAACGTTAAACGTTATATCGATATAGTATATAACGTTATACGTTATATCGTTATAGTACATAACGTTATACGTTATATCGTTATCGTATATAACGTTATACGTTATATCGCTATCGTATATAACGTTATACGTTATATCGCTATCGTATATAACGTTATACGTTATATCGTTATAGTATATAACGTTTTACGTTGTATCGTTATGGTATATAACGTTATGCGTTATATCGTTATCGTATATAACGTTATACGTTATATCGATATCGTATATAACGTTTTACGTTATATCGTTATAGTATATAACGTTATACGTTATATCGTTATAGTACATAACGTTATACGTTATATCGTTATCGTATATAACGATATACGGTATATCGCTATCGTATATAACGTTATCCGTTATATCGTTATCGTATATAACGTTATACGTTATATCGTTATAGTACATAACGTTATACGTTATATTGTTATAGTACATAACGTTATACGTTATATCGTTATAGTATATAACGTTATACGTTATATGGATATAGCATATAACGTTATACGTTATATCGTAATACTACATAACGTTATACGTTATATCGTAATACTACATAACGTTATACGTTATATCGTTATAGTATATAACGTTTTACGTTATATCGTTATGGTATATAACGTTATGCGTTATATCGTTATCGTATATAACGTTATACGTTATATCGTAATACTACATAACGTTATACGTTACATCGTAATACTACATAACGTTATACGTTATATCGTAATACTACATAACGTTATACGTTATATCGTTATAGTATATAACGTTTTACGTTATATCGTTATGGTATATAACGTTATGCGTTATATCGCTATCGTATATAACGTTATACGTTATATCGTTATCGTATATAACGTTATACGTTATAACGATATAGTTTTTAACGTTATACGTTATATCGTTATCGTATATAACGTTATACGTTATATCGTTATAGTACATAACGTTATACGTTATATCGTTATAGCATATAACGTTATACGTTATATCGATATAGTATATAACGTTATACGTTATATGGATATAGCATATAACGTTATACGTTATAACGATATAGTTTATAACGTTATACGTTATAACGATATAGTTTATAGCGTTATACGTTATATCGTTATCGTATATAACGTTATACGTTATATCGTTATCGTATATAACGTTATACGTTATATCGTAATACTACATAACGTTATACGATATATCGTAATACTACATAACGTTATACGTTATATCGTTATAGTATATAACGTTATACGTTATATTGTTATAGTACATAACGTTATACGTTATATTGTTATAGTACATAACGTTATACGTTATATCGTTATAGTATATAACGTTATACGTTATATGGATATAGCATATAACGTTATACGTTATATCGTAATACTACATAACGTTATACGTTATATCGTAATACTACATAACGTTATACGTTATATCGTTATAGTATATAACGTTTTACGTTATATCGTTATGGTATATAACGTTATGCGTTATATCGTTATCGTATATAACGTTATCCGTTATATCGTTATCGTATATAACGTTATACGTTATATCGTAATACTACATAACGTTATACGTTATATCGTAATACTACATAACGTTATACGTTATATCGTTATAGTATATAACGTTTTACGTTATATCGTTATGGTATATAACGTTATGCGTTATATCGCTATCGTATATAACGTTATACGTTATATCGTTATCGTATATAACGTTATACGTTATAACGATATAGTTTTTAACGTTATACGTTATATCGTTATCGTATATAACGTTATACGTTATATCGTTATAGTACATAACGTTATACGTTATATCGTTATAGTATATAACGTTTTACGTTATATCGTTATGGTATATAACGTTATGCGTTATATCGTTATCGTATATAACGTTATACGTTATATCGTAATACTACATAACGTTATACGTTATATCGTAATACTACATAACGTTATACGTTATATCGTTATAGTATATAACGTTTTACGTTATATCGTTATGGTATATAACGTTATGCGTTATATCGCTATCGTATATAACGTTATACGTTATATCGTTATCGTATATAACGTTATACGTTATAACGATATAGTTTTTAACGTTATACGTTATATCGTTATCGTATATAACGTTTTACGTTATATCGTTATGGTATATAACGTTATGCGTTATATCGCTATCGTATATAACGTTATACGTTATATCGTAATACTACATAACGTTATACGTTATAACGATATAGTTTATAACGTTATACGTTATATCGTTATCGTATATAACGTTATACGTTATATCGTTATAGTACATAACGTTATACGTTATATCGTTATAGTATATAACGTTTTACGTTATATCGTTATGGTATATAACGTTATGCGTTATATCGTTATCGTATATAACGTTATACGTTATATCGTAATACTACATAACGTTATACGGTATATCGTAATACTACATAACGTTATACGTTATATCGTTATAGCATATAACGTTATGCGTTATATCGATATAGTATATAACGTTATACGTTATATGGATATAGCATATAACGTTATACGTTATAACGATATAGTTTATAACGTTATACGTTATATCGTTATCGTATATAACGTTATACGTTATATCGTTATCGTATATAACGTTTTACGTTATATCGTTATAGTATATAACGTTTTACGTTATATCGTTATGGTATATAACGTTATGCGTTATATCGTTATCGTATATAACGTTATACGTTATATCGTAATACTACATAACGTTATACGTTATATCGTAATACTACATAACGTTATACGTCATATCGTTATAGTATATAACGTTTTACGTTATATCGTTATGGTATATAACGTTATGCGTTATATCGCTATCGTATATAACGTTATACGTTATATCGTTATCGTATATAACGTTATACGTTATATCGATATAGTACATAACGTTATACGTTATATCGTTATCGTATATAACGTTATACGGTATATCGCTATCGTATATAACGTTATCCGTTATATCGTTATCGTATATAACGTTATACGTTATATCGTTATAGTATATAACGTTATACGTTATATGGATATAGCATATAACGTTATACGTTATATCGTAATACTACATAACGTTATACGTTATATCGTAATACTACATAACGTTATACGTCATATCGTAATACTACATAACGTTATACGTTATATCGTAATACTACATAACGTTATACGTTATATCATAATACTACATAACGTTATACGTTATATCGTAATACTACATAACGTTATACGTTATATCGTAATACTACATAACGTTATACGTTATATCGTAATACTACATAACGTTATACGTTATATCGTAATACTACATAACGTTATACGTTATATCGTTATCGTATATAACGTTATACGTTATATCGTTATCGTATATAACGTTTTACGTTATATCGTTATAGTATATAACGTTTCACGTTATATCGTTATAGTATATAACGTTATACGTTATAACGATATAGTTTATAACGTTATACGTTATATCGTTATCGTATATAAGGTTATACGTTATATCGTTATCGTATATAACGTTTTACGTTATATCGTTATAGTATATAACGTTTTACGTTATATCGTTATGGTATATAACGTTATGCGTTATATCGTTATCGTATATAACGTTATACGTTATATCGATATAGTATATAACGTTATACGTTATATCGTTATAGTACATAACGTTATACGTTATATCGTTATCGTATATAACGTTATACGTTATATCGCTATCGTATATAACGTTATCCGTTATATCGTTATCGTATATAACGTTATACGTTATATCGTTATAGTACATAACGTTATACGTTATATCGTTATAGTATATAACGTTATACGTTATATGGATATAGCATATAACGTTATACGTTATATCGTAATACTACATAACGTTATACGTTATATCGTAATACAACATGACGTTATACGTTATATCGTTATAGTATATAACGTTTTACGTTATATCGTTATGGTATATAACGTTATGCGTTATATCGCTATCGTATATAACGTTATACGTTATATCGTTATAGTACATAACGTTATACGTTATATGGATATAGCATATAACGTTATACGTTATATCGTAATACTACATAACGTTATACGTTATATCGTAATAGAACATAACGTTATACGTTATATCGTTATAGCATATAACGTTATCCGTTATATCGATATAGTATATAACGTTATACGTTATAACGATATAGTTTATAACGTTATACGTTATATCGTTATCGTATATAACGTTATACGTTATATCGTTATAGTTTATAACGTTATACGTTATATCGTTATCGTATATAATGTTATACGTTATATCGTTATAGTACATAACGTTATACGTTATATGGATATAGCATATAACGTTATACGTTATATCGTAATACTACATAACGTTATACGTTATATCGTAATAGAACATAACGTTATACGTTATATCGTTATAGCATATAACGTTATCCGTTATATCGATATAGTATATAACGTTATACGTTATATGGATATAGCATATAACGTTATACGTTATAACGATATAGTTTATAACGTTATACGTTATATCGTTATCGTATATAACGTTATACGTTATATCGTTATCGTATATAACGTTTTACGTTATATCGTTATAGTTTATAACGTTATACGTTATATCGTTATCGTATATAACGTTATACGTTATATCGTTATAGTACATAACGTTATACGTTATATCGTTATCGTATATAACGTTATACGTTATATCGTTATCGTATATAACGTTTTACGTTATATCGTTATAGTTTATAACGTTATACGTTATATCGTTATCGTATATAACGTTATACGTTATATCGTTATAGTACATAACGTTATACGTTATATCGTTATCGTATATAACTTTATACGTTATATCGTAATACTACATAACGTTATACGTTATATCGTAATACTACATAACGTTATACGTTATATCGTTATAGTATATAACGTTTTACGTTATATCGTTATGGTATGTAACGTTATGCGTTATATCGCTATCGTATATAACGTTATACGTTATATCGTTATCGTATATAACGTTATACGTTATATCGTTATCGTATATAACGTTATACGTTATAACGATATAGTTTTTAACGTTATACGTTATATCGTTATCGTATATAACGTTGTACGTTATATCGTTATAGTACATAATGTTATACGTTATATCGTTATCGTATATAACGTTATACATTATATCGATATAGTATATAACGTTATACGTTATACCGTTATCGTATATAACGTTATACGTTATATCGTTATAGTATATAACGTTATACGTTATATCGCTATCGTATATAACGTTATACGTTATATCGTTATCGTATATAACGTTATACGGTATATCGTTATAGTATATAACGTTATACGTTATATCGTAATACTACATAACGTTATACGTTATATCGTTATAGTATATAACGTTATAAGTTATATGGATATAGCATATAACGTTATACGTTATATCGTAATACTACATAACGTTATACGTTATATCGTAATACTACATAACGTTATACGTTATATCGTTATCGTATATAACGTTATACGTTATATCGTTACAGTATATAACGTTATACGTTATATCGTTATAGCATATAACGTTATACGTTATATCGAATTAGTATATAACGTTATACGTTATATGGATATAGCATATAACGTTATACGTTATAACGATATAGTATATAACGTTTTACGTTATATCGTTATGGTATATAACGTTATGCGTTATATCGCTATCGTATATAACGTTATACGTTATATCGTTATCGTATATAACGTTATACGTTATATCGCTATCGTATATAACGTTATACGGTATATCGTTATAGTATATAACGTTATACGTTATATCGTAATACTACATAACGTTATACGTTATATCGTAATACTACATAACGTTATACGTTATAACGATATAGTTTATAACGTTATACGTTATATCGTTATCGTATATAACGTTATACGTTATATCGTTATAGTACATAACGTTATACGTTATATCGTTATCGTATATAACGTTTTACGTTATATCGTTATGGTATATAACGTTATGCGTTATATCGTTATCGTATATAACGTTATACGTTATATCGTAATACTACATAACGTTATACGTTATATCGTTATAGCATATAACGTTATACGTTATATCGATATAGTATATAACGTTATACGTTATATGGATATAGCATATAACGTTATACGTTATAACGATATAGTTTATAACGTTATACGTTATATCGTTATCGTATATAACGTTATACGTTATATCGTTATCGTATATAACGTTTTACGTTATATCGTTATAGTATATAACGTTTTACGTTATATCGTTATGGTATATAACGTTATGCGTTATATCGTTATCGTATATAATGTTATACGTTATATCGTAATACTACATAACGTTATACGTTATATCGTAATACTACATAACGTTATACGTTATATCGTTATAGTATATAACGTTTTACGTTATATCGTTATGGTATATAACATTATGCGTTATATCGCTATCGTATATAACGTTATACGTTATATCGTTATCGTATATAACGTTATACGTTATATCGTTATCGTATATAACGTTATACGTTATATCGATATAGTACATAACGTTATACGTTACATCGTTATCGTATATAACGTTATACGTTATATCGCTATCGTATATAACGTTATCCGTTATATCGTTATCGTATATAACGTTATACGTTATATCGTTATAGTATATAACGTTATACGTTATATGGATATAGCATATAACGTTATACGTTATATCGTAATACTACATAACGTTATACGTTATATCGTAATACTACATAACGTTATACGTCATATCGTAATACTACATAACGTTATACGTTATATCGTAATACTACATAACGTTATACGTTATATCGTAATACTACATAACGTTATACGTTATATCGTAATACTACATAACGTTATACGTTATATCGTAATACTACATAACGTTATACGTTATATCGTAATACTACATAACGTTATACGTTATATCGTAATACTACATAACGTTATACGTTATATCGTAATACTACATAACGTTATACGTTATATCGTTATCGTATATAACGTTATACGTTATATCGTTATCGTATATAACGTTTTACGTTATATCGTTATAGTATATAACGTTTCACGTTATATCGTTATAGTATATCGTTATACGTTATAACGATATAGTTTATAACGTTATACGTTATATCGTTATCGTATATAAGGTTATACGTTATATCGTTATCGTATATAACGTTTTACGTTATATCGTTATAGTATATAACGTTTTACGTTATATCGTTATGGTATATAACGTTATGCGTTATATCGTTATCGTATATAACGTTATACGTTATATCGATATAGTATATAACGTTATACGTTATATCGTTATAGTACATAACGTTATACGTTATATCGTTATCGTATATAACGTTATACGTTATATCGCTATCGTATATAACGTTATCCGTTATATCGTTATCGTATATAACGTTATACGTTATATCGTTATAGTACATAACGTTATACGTTATATCGTTATAGTATATAACGTTATACGTTATATGGATATAGCATATAACGTTATACGTTATATCGTAATACTACATAACGTTATACGTTATATCGTAATACAACATAACGTTATACGTTATATCGTTATAGTATATAACGTTTTACGTTATATCGTTATGGTATATAACGTTATGCGTTATATCGCTATCGTATATAACGTTATACGTTATATCGTTATCGTATATAACGTTATACGTTATATCGTTATCGTATATAACGTTATACGTTATATCGTTATAGTTTATAACGTTATACGTTATATCGTTATCGTATATAACGTTATACGTTATATCGTTATAGTTTATAACGTTATACGTTATATCGTTATCGTATATAACGTTATACGTTATATCGTTATCGTATATAACGTTATACGTTATATCGTAATACTACATAACGTTATACGTTATATCGTAATACAACATAACGTTATACGTTATATCGTTATAGCATATAACGTTATACGTTATATCGATATAGTATATAACGTTATACGTTATATGGATATAGCATATAACGTTATACGTTATAACGATATAGTTTATAACGTTATACGTTATATCGTTATCGTATATAACGTTATACGTTATATCGTTATCGTATATAACGTTTTACGTTATATCGTTATAGTTTATAACGTTATACGTTATATCGTTATCGTATATAACGTTATACGTTATATCGTTATAGTACATAACGTTATACGTTATATCGTTATCGTATATAACGTTATACGTTATATCGTTATCGTATATAACGTTTTACGTTATATCGTTATAGTTTATAACGTTATACGTTATATCGTTATCGTATATAACGTTATACGTTATATCGTTATAGTACATAACGTTATACGTTATATCGTTATCGTATATAACGTTATACGTTATATCGTAATACTACATAACGTTATACGTTATATCGTAATACTACATAACGTTATACGTTATATCGTTATAGTATATAACGTTTTACGTTATATCGTTATGGTATGTAACCTTATGCGTTATATCGCTATCGTATATAACGTTATACGTTATATCGTTATCGTATATAACGTTATACGTTATAACGATATAGTTTTTAACGTTATACGTTATATCGTTATAGTATATAACGTTATACGTTATATCGTAATACTACATACCGTTATACGTTATATCGTTATAGTATATAACGTTATAAGTTATATGGATATAGCATATAACGTTATACGTTATATCGTAATACTACATAACGTTATACGTTATATCGTAATACTACATAACGTTATACGTTATATCGTTATCGTATATAACGTTATACGTTATATCGTTACAGTATATAACGTTATACGTTATATCGTTATAGCATATAACGTTATACGTTATATCGAATTAGTATATAACGTTATACGTTATATGGATATAGCATATAACGTTATACGTTATAACGATATAGTATATAACGTTTTACGTTATATCGTTATGGTATATAACGTTATGCGTTATATCGCTATCGTATATAACGTTATACGTTATATCGTTATCGTATATAACGTTATACGTTATATCGATATAGTATATAACGTTATACGTTATATCGATATAGTATATAACGTTAAACGTTATATCGTTATAGTACATAACGTTATACGTTATATCGTTATCGTGTATAACGTTATACGTTATATCGCTATCGTATATAACGTTATACGTTATATCGTTATCGTATATAACGTTATACGGTATATCGTTATAGTATATAACGTTATACGTTATATCGTAATACTACATAACGTTATACGTTATATCGTAATACTACATAACGTTATACGTTATAACGATATAGTTTATAACGTTATACGTTATATCGTTATCGTATATAACGTTATACGTTATATCGTTATAGTACATAACGTTATACGTTATATCGTTATAGTATATAACGTTTTACGTTATATCGTTATGGTATATAACGTTATGCGTTATATCGTTATCGTATATAACGTTATACGTTATATCGTAATACTACATAACGTTATACGTTATATCGTAATACTACATAACGTTATACGTTATATCGCTATAGTATATAACGTTTTACGTTATATCGTTATGGTATATAACGTTATGCGTTATATCGCTATCGTATATAACGTTATACGTTATATCGTTATCGTATATAACGTTATACGTTATAACGATATAGTTTTTAACGTTATACGTTATATCGTTATCGTATATAACGTTATACGTTATATCGTTATAGTACATAACGTTATACGTTATATCGTTATAGCATATAACGTTATACGTTATATCGATATAGTATATAACGTTATACGTTATATGGATATAGCATATAACGTTATACGTTATAACGATATAGTTTATAACGTTATACGTTATAACGATATAGTTTATAGCGTTAAACGTTATATCGTTATCGTATATAACGCTATACGTTATATCGTTATCGTATATAACGTTATACGTTATATCGTAATACTACATAACGTTATACGTTATATCGTAATACTACATAACGTTATACGTTATATCGTTATAGTATATAACGTTATACGTTATATTGTTATAGTACATAACGTTATACGTTATATCGTTATAGTATATAACGTTATACGTTATATGGATATAGCATATAACGTTATACGTTATATCGTAATACTACATAACGTTATACGTTATATCGTAATACTACATAACGTTATACGTTATATCGTAATACTACATAACGTTATACGTTATATCGTAATACTACATAACGTTACACGTTATATCGTTATCGTATATAACGTTATACGTTATATCGTTATAGCATATCACGTTATACGTTATAACGATATAGCTTATAACGTTATACGTTTTATCGTTATCGTATATACCGTTTTACGTTATATCGTTATAGTATATAACGTTATACATTATATCCATATAGTATATAACGTTATACGTTATAACGATATAGTTTTTAACGTTATACGTTATATCGTTATCGTATATAACGTTATACGTTATATCGTTATAGTACATAACGTTATACGTTATATCGTTATCGTATATAACGTTATACATTATATCGATATAGTACATAACGTTATACGTTATAACGATATAGTTTATAACGTTATACGTTATATCGTTATCGTATACAACGTTATACGTTATATCGTTATAGTACATAACGTTATACGTTATATCGTTATAGTATATAACGTTATACGTTATATGGATACAGCATATAACGTTATACGTTATATCGTAATACTACATAACGTTATACGTTATATCGTTATCGTATATAACGTTATACGTTATATCGTTATAGTATATAACGTTATACGTTATATCGTTACAGTATATAACGTTATACGTTATATCGTTATAGCATATAACGTTATACGTTATATCGATATAGTATATAACGTTATACGTTATATGGATATAGCATATAACGTTATACGTTATAACGATATAGTTTATAACGTTATACGTTATATCGTTATCGTATATAACGTTATACGTTATATCGTTATCGTATATAACGTTTTACGTTATATCGTTATAGTATATAACGTTTTACGTTATATCGTTATGGTATATAATGTTATGCGCTATATCGTTATCGTATATAACGTTATACGTTATATCGTAATACTACATAACGTTATACGTTATATCGTAATACTACATAACGTTATACGTTATATCGTTATAGTATATAACGTTATACGTTATATCGTTATCGTATATAACGTTATACGTTATATCGATATAGTATATAACGTTATACTTTATATCGATATAGTATATAACGTTAAACGTTATATCGATATAGTATATAACGTTATACGTTATATCGTTATAGTACATAACGTTATACGTTATATCGTTATCGTATATAACGTTATACGTTATATCGCTATCGTATATAACGTTATACGTTATATCGCTATCGTATATAACGTTATACGTTATATCGTTATAGTATATAACGTTTTACGTTGTATCGTTATGGTATATAACGTTATGCGTTATATCGTTATCGTATATAACGTTATACGTTATATCGATATCGTATATAACGTTTTACGTTATATCGTTATAGTATATAACGTTATACGTTATATCGTTATAGTACATAACGTTATACGTTATATCGTTATCGTATATAACGATATACGTTATATCGCTATCGTATATAACGTTATCCGTTATATCGTTATCGTATATAACGTTATACGTTATATCGTTATAGTACATAACGTTATACGTTATATTGTTATAGTACATAACGTTATACGTTATATCGTTATAGTATATAACGTTATACGTTATATGGATATAGCATATAACGTTATACGTTATATCGTAATACTACATAACGTTATACGTTATATCGTAATACTACATAACGTTATACGTTATATCGTTATAGTATATAACGTTTTACGTTATATCGTTATGGTATATAACGTTATGCGTTATATCGTTATCGTATATAACGTTATACGTTATATCGTAATACTACATAACGTTATACGTTATATCGTAATACTACATAACGTTATACGTTATATCGTAATACTACATAACGTTATACGTTATATCGTTATAGTATATAACGTTTTACGTTATATCGTTATGGTATATAACGTTATGCGTTATATCGCTATCGTATATAACGTTATACGTTATATCGTTATCGTATATAACGTTATACGTTATAACGATATAGTTTTTAACGTTATACGTTATATCGTTATCGTATATAACGTTATACGTTATATCGTTATAGTACATAACGTTATACGTTATATCGTTATAGCATATAACGTTATACGTTATATCGATATAGTATATAACGTTATACGTTATATGGATATAGCATATAACGTTATACGTTATAACGATATAGTTTATAACGTTATACGTTATAACGATATAGTTTATAGCGTTATACGTTATATCGTTATCGTATATAACGTTATACGTTATATCGTTATCGTATATAACGTTATACGTTATATCGTAATACTACATAACGTTATACGATATATCGTAATACTACATAACGTTATACGTTATATCGTTATAGTATATAACGTTATACGTTATATTGTTATAGTACATAACGTTATACGTTATATCGTTATAGTATATAACGTTATACGTTATATGGATATAGCATATAACGTTATACGTTATATCGTAATACTACATAACGTTATACGTTATATCGTAATACTACATAACGTTATACGTTATATCGTAATACTACATAACGTTATACGTTATATCGTAATACTACATAACGTTACACGTTATATCGTTATCGTATATAACGTTATACGTTATATCGTTATAGCATATCACGTTATACGTTATAACGATATAGCTTATAACGTTATACGTTTTATCGTTATCGTATATACCGTTTTACGTTATATCGTTATAGTATATAACGTTATACATTATATCCATATAGTATATAACGTTATACGTTATAACGATATAGTTTTTAACGTTATACGTTATATCGTTATCGTATATAACGTTATACGTTATATCGTTATAGTACATAACGTTATACGTTATATCGTAATACTACATAACGTTATACGTTATATCGTAATACTACATAACGTTATACGTTATATCGTTATAGTATATAACGTTATACGTTATATCGTTATCGTATATAACGTTATACGTTATATCGATATAGTATATAACGTTATACGTTATATCGATATAGTATATAACGTTAAACGTTATATCGATATAGTATATAACGTTATACGTTATATCGTTATAGTACATAACGTTATACGTTATATCGTTATCGTATATAACGTTATACGTTATATCGCTATCGTATATAACGTTATACGTTATATCGCTATCGTATATAACGTTATCCGTTATATCGTTATCGTATATAACGTTATACGTTATATCGTTATAGTACATAACGTTATACGTTATATTGTTATAGTAAATAACGTTATACGTTATATCGTTATAGTATATAACGTTATACGTTATATGGATATAGCATATAACGTTATACGTTATATCGTAATACTACATAACGTTATACGTTATATCGTAATACTATATAACGTTATACGTTATATCGTTATAGTATATAACGTTTTACGTTATATCGTTATGGTATATAACGTTATGCGTTATATCGTTATCGTATATAACGTTATACGTTATATCGTAATACTACATAACGTTATACGTTATATCGTAATACTACATAACGTTATACGTTATATCGTTATAGTATATAACGTTTTACGTTATATCGTTATGGTATATAACGTTATGCGTTATATCGCTATCGTATATAACGTTATACGTTATATCGTTATCGTATATAACGTTATACGTTATAACGATATAGTTTTTAACGTTATACGTTATATCGTTATCGTATATAACGTTATACGTTATATCGTTATAGTACATAACGTTATACGTTATATCGTTATAGTATATAACGTTTTACGTTATATCGTTATGGTATATAACGTTATGCGTTATATCGTTATCGTATATAACGTTATACGTTATATCGTAATACTACATAACGTTATACGTTATATCGTAATACTACATAACGTTATACGTTATATCGTTATAGTATATAACGTTTTACGTTATATCGTTATGGTATATAACGTTATGCGTTATATCGCTATCGTATATAACGTTATACGTTATATCGTTATCGTATATAACGTTATACGTTATAACGATATAGTTTTTAACGTTATACGTTATATCGTTATCGTATATAACGTTTTACGTTATATCGTTATGGTATATAACGTTATGCGTTATATCGCTATCGTATATAACGTTATACGTTATATCGTAATACTACATAACGTTATACGTTATAACGATATAGTTTATAACGTTATACGTTATATCGTTATCGTATATAACGTTATACGTTATATCGTTATAGTACATAACGTTATACGTTATATCGTTATAGTATATAACGTTTTACGTTATATCGTTATGGTATATAACGTTATGCGTTATATCGTTATCGTATATAACGTTATACGTTATATCGTAATACTACATAACGTTATACGTTATATCGTAATACTACATAACGTTATACGTTATATCGTTATAGTATATAACGTTTTACGTTATATCGTTATGGTATATAACGTTATGCGTTATATCGCTATCGTATATAACGTTATACGTTATATCGTTATCGTATATAACGTTATACGTTATAATGATATAGTTTTTAACGTTATACGTTATATCGTTATCGTATATAACGTTATACGTTATATCGTTATAGTACATAACGTTATACGTTATATCGTTATAGCATATAACGTTATACGTTATATCGATATAGTATATAACGTTATACGTTATATGGATATAGCATATAACGTTATACGTTATAACGATATAGTTTATAACGTTATACGTTATAACGATATAGTTTATAGCGTTATACGTTATATCGTTATCGTATATAACGTTATACGTTATATCGTTATCGTATATAACGTTATACGTTATATCGTAATACTACATAACGTTATACGTTATATCGTAATACTACATAACGTTATACGTTATATCGTTATAGTATATAACGTTATACGTTATATTGTTATAGTACATAACGTTATACGTTATATCGTTATAGTATATAACGTTATACGTTATATGGATATAGCATATAACGTTATACGTTATATCGTAATACTACATAACGTTATACGTTATATCGTAATACTACATAACGTTATACGTTATATCGTAATACTACATAACGTTATACGTTATATCGTAATACTACATAACGTTACACGTTATATCGTTATCGTATATAACGTTATACGTTATATCGTTATAGCATATCACGTTATACGTTCTAACGATATAGCTTATAACGTTATACGTTTTATCGTTATCGTATATACCGTTTTACGTTATATCGTTATAGTATATAACGTTATACATTATATCCATATAGTATATAACGTTATACGTTATAACGATATAGTTTTTAACGTTATACGTTATATCGTTATCGTATATAACGTTATACGTTATATCGTTATAGTACATAACGTTATACGTTATATCGTTATCGTATATAACGTTATACATTATATCGATATAGTACATAACGTTATACGTTATAACGATATAGTTTATAACGTTATACGTTATATCGTTATCGTATACAACGTTATACGTTATATCGTTATAGTACATAACGTTATACGTTATATCGTTATAGTATATAACGTTATACGTTATATGGATACAGCATATAACGTTATACGTTATATCGTAATACTACATAACGTTATACGTTATATCGTTATCGTATATAACGTTATACGTTATATCGTTATAGTATATAACGTTATACGTTATATCGTTACAGTATATAACGTTATACGTTATATCGTTATAGCATATAACGTTATACGTTATATCGATATAGTATATAACGTTATACGTTATATGGATATAGCATATAACGTTATACGTTATAACGATATAGTTTATAACGTTATACGTTATATCGTTATCGTATATCACGTTATACGTTATATCGTTATCGTATATAACGTTTTACGTTATATCGTTATAGTATATAACGTTTTACGTTATATCGTTATGGTATATAATGTTATGCGTTATATCGTTATCGTATATAACGTTATACGTTATATCGTAATACTACATAACGTTATACGTTATATCGTAATACTACATAACGTTATACGTTATATCGTTATAGTATATAACGTTATACGTTATATCGTTATCGTATATAACGTTATACGTTATATCGATATAGTATATAACGTTATACGTTATATCGATATAGTATATAACGTTAAACGTTATATCGATATAGTATATAACGTTATACGTTATATCGTTATAGTACATAACGTTATACGTTATATCGTTATCGTATATAACGTTATACGTTATATCGCTATCGTATATAACGTTATACGTTATATCGCTATCGTATATAACGTTATACGTTATATCGTTATAGTATATAACGTTTTACGTTGTATCGTTATGGTATATAACGTTATGCGTTATATCGTTATCGTATATAACGTTATACGTTATATCGATATCGTATATAACGTTTTACGTTATATCGTTATAGTATATAACGTTATACGTTATATCGTTATAGTACATAACGTTATACGTTATATCGTTATAGTATATAACGTTATACGTTATATGGATATAACATATAACGTTATACGTTATATCGTAATACTACATAACGTTATACGTTATATCGTTATCGTATATAACGTTATACGTTATATCGTTATAGCATATCACGTTATACGTTATAACGATATAGCTTATAACGTTATACGTTATATCGTTATCGTATATAACGTTTTACGTTATATCGTTATAGTATATAACGTTATACATTATATCCATATAGTATATAACGTTATACGTTATAACGATATAGTTTTTAACGTTATACGTTATATCGTTATCGTATATAACGTTATACGTTATATCGTTATAGTACATAACGTTATACGTTATATCGTTATCGTATATAACGTTATACATTATATCGATATAGTATATAACGTTATACGTTATAACGATATAGTTTATAACGTTATACGTTATATCGTTATCGTATACAACGTTATACGTTATATCGTTATAGTACATAACGTTATACGTTATATCGTTATAGTATATAACTTTATACGTTAGATGGATATAGCATATAACGTTATACGTTATATCGTAATACTACATAACGTTATACGTTATATCGTTATCGTATATAACGTTATACGTTATATCGTTATAGTATATAACGTTATACGTTATATCGTTATAGCATATAACGTTATACGTTATATCGATATAGTATATAACGTTATACGTTATATGGATATAGCATATAACGTTATACGTTATAACGATATAGTTTATAACGTTATACGTTATATCGTTATCGTATATAACGTTATACGTTATATCGTTATCGTATATAACGTTTTACGTTATATCGTTATAGTATATAACGTTTTACGTTATATCGTTATGGTATATAATGTTATGCGTTATATCGTTATCGTATATAACGTTATACGTTATATCGTAATACTACATAACGTTATACGTTATATCGTAATACTACATAACGTTATACGTTATATCGTTATAGTATATAACGTTATACGTTATATCGTTATCGTATACAACGTTATACGTTATATCGTTATAGTACATAACGTTTTACGTTATATCGTTATGGTATATAATGTTATGCGTTATATCGTTATCGTATATAACGTTATACGTTATATCGTAATACTACATAACGTTATACGTTATATCGTTATAGTACATAACGTTATACGTTATATCGTTATAGTATATAACGTTATACGTTATATCGTTATCGTATACAACGTTATACGTTATATCGTTATAGTACATAACGTTATACATTATATCGTTATAGTATATAACGTTATACGTTATATGGATATAGCATATAACGTTATACGTTATATCGTAATACTACATAACGTTATACGTTATATCGTTATCGTATATAACGTTATACGTTATATCGTTATAGTATATAACGTTATACGTTATATCGTTACAGTATATAACGTTATACGTTATATCGTTATAGCATATAACGTTATACGTTATATCGTTATCGTACATAACGTTATACGTTATATCGTTATCGTATATAACGTTATACATTATATCGATATAGTACATAACGTTATACGTTATAACGATATAGTTTATAACGTTATACGTTATATCGTTATCGTATACAACGTTATACGTTATATCGTTATAGTACATAACGTTATACGTTATATCGTTATAGTATATAACGTTATACGTTATATGGATACAGCATATAACGTTATACGTTATATCGTAATACTACATAACGTTATACGTTATATCGTTATCGTATATAACGTTATACGTTATATCGGTATAGTATATAACGTTATACGTTATATCGTTACAGTATATAACGTTATACGTTATATCGTTATAGCATATAACGTTATACGTTATATCGATATAGTATATAACGTTATACGTTATATGGATATAGCATATAACGTTATACGTTATAACGATATAGTTTATAACGTTATACGTTATATCGTTATCGTATATAACGTTATACGTTATATCGTTATCGTATATAACGTTTTACGTTATATCGTTATAGTATATAACGTTTTACGTTATATCGTTATGGTATATAATGTTATGCGTTATATCGTTATCGTATATAACGTTATACGTTATATCGTAATACTACATAACGTTATACGTTATATCGTAATACTACATAACGTTATACGTTATATCGTTATAGTATATAACGTTTTACGTTATATCGTTATGGTATATAACGTTATGCGTTATATCGTTATCGTATATAACGTTATACGTTATATCGATATCGTATATAACGTTTTACGTTATATCGTTATAGTATATAACGTTATACGTTATATCGTTATAGTACATAACGTTATACGTTATATCGTTATCGTATATAACGATATACGTTATATCGCTATCGTATATAACGTTATCCGTTATATCGTTATCGTATATAACGTTATACGTTATATCGTTATAGTACATAACGTTATACGTTATATCGTTATAGTATATAACGTTATACGTTATATCGTTATCGTATATAACGTTTTACGTTATATCGTTATAGTATATAACGTTATACATTATATCGTAATACTACATAACGTTATACGTTATATCGTTATCGCATATAACGTTATACGTTATATCGTTATAGTATATAACGTTATACGTTATATCGTTACAGTATATAACGTTATACGTTATATCGTTATAGCATATAACGTTATACGTTATATCGATATAGTATATAACGTTATACGTTATATGGATATAGCATATAACGTTATACGTTATAACGATATAGTTTATAACGTTATACGTTATATCGTTATCGTATATAACGTTATACGTTATATCGTTATCGTATATAACGTTTTACGTTATATCGTTATAGTATATAACGTTATACGTTATATCGTTATCGTATATAACGTTATACGTTATATCGATATAGTATATAACGTTATACGTTATATCGATATAGTATATAACGTTAAACGTTATATCGATATAGTATATAACGTTATACGTTATATCGTTATAGTACATAACGTTATACGTTATATCGTTATCGTATATAACGTTATACGTTATATCGCTATCGTATATAACGTTATACGTTATATCGTTATAGTATATAACGTTTTACGTTATATCGTTATGGTATATAACGTTATGCGTTATATCGTTATCGTATATAACGTTATACGTTATATCGATATCGTATATAACGTTATACGTTATATCGTTATAGCATATAACGTTATACGTTATATCGATATAGTATATAACGTTATACGTTATATGGATATAGCATATAACGTTATACGTTATAACGATATAGTTTATAACGTTATACGTTATATCGTTATCGTATATAACGTTATACGTTATATCGTTATCGTATATAACGTTATACGTTATATCGTTATCGTATATAACGTTATACGTTATATCGTTATCGTATATAACGTTATACGTTATATCGTAATACTACATAACGTTATACGTTATATCGTAATACTACATAACGTTATACGTTATATCGTTATCGTATATAACGTTATACGTTATATCGATATCGTATATAACGTTTTACGTTATATCGTTATAGTATATAACGTTATACGTTATATCGTTATAGTACATAACGTTATACGTTATATCGTTATCGTATATAACGTTATACGTTATATCGCTATCGTATATAACGTTATACGTTATATCGCTATCGTATATAACGTTATCCGTTATATCGTTATAGTACATAACGTTATACGTTATATCGTTATCGTATATAACGTTATACATTATATCGATATAACGTTATACGTTATATCGATATAGTATATAACGTTATACGTTATATGGATATAGCATATAACGTTATACGTTATAACGATATAGTTTATAACGTTATACGTTATATCGTTATAGTATATAACGTTATACGTTATATGAATACAGCATATACCGTTATACGTTATATCGTAATACTACATAACGTTATACGTTATATCGTTATCGTATATAACGTTATACGTTATATCGTTATAGTATATAACGTTATACGTTATATCGTTACAGTATATAACGTTATACGTTATATCGTTATAGCATATAACGTTATACGTTATATCGATATAGTATATAACGTTATACGTTATATGGATATAGCATATAACGTTATACGTTATAACGATATAGTTTATAACGTTATACGTTATATCGTTATCGTATATAACGTTATACGTTATATCGTTATCGTATATAACGTTTTACGTTATATCGTTATAGTATCTAACGTTTTACGTTATATCGTTATGGTATATAATGTTATGCGTTATATCGTTATCGTATATAACGTTATACGTTATATCGTAATACTACATAACGTTATACGTTATATCGTAATACTACATAACGTTATACGTTATATCGTTATAGTATATAACGTTATACGTTATATCGTTATCGTATATAACGTTATACGTTATATCGATATAGTATATAACGTTATACGTTATATCGATATAGTATATAACGTTAAACGTTATATCGATATAGTATATAACGTTATACGTTATATCGTTATAGTACATAACGTTATACGTTATATCGTTATCGTATATAACGTTATACGTTATATCGTTATCGTATACAACGTTATACGTTATATCGTTATAGTACATAACGTTATACATTATATCGTTATAGTATATAACGTTATACGTTATATGGATATAGCATATAACGTTATACGTTATATCGTAATACTACATAACGTTTTACGTTATATCGTTATGGTATATAATGTTATGCGTTATATCGTTATCGTATATAACGTTATACGTTATATCGTAATACTACATAACGTTATACGTTATATCGTAATACTACATAACGTTATACGTTATATCGTTATAGTATATAACGTTATACGTTATATCGTTGTCGTATATAACGTTATACGTTATATCGATATAGTATATAACGTTATACGTTATATCGATATAGTATATAACGTTATACGTTATATCGTTATAGCATATAACGTTATACGTTATATCGATATAGTATATAACGTTATACGTTATATGGATATAGCATATAACGTTATACGTTATAACGATATAGTTTATAACGTTATACGTTATATCGTTATCGTATATAACGTTATACGTTATATCGTTATCGTATATAACGTTTTACGTTATATCGTTATAGTTTATAACGTTATACGTTATATCGTTATCGTATATAACGTTATACGTTATATCGTTATCGTATATAACGTTATACGTTATATCGTTATCGTATATAACGTTATACGTTATATCGTTATCGTATATAACGTTATACGTTATATCGTAATACTACATAACGTTATACGTTATATCGTAATACTACATAACGTTATACGTTATATCGTTATCGTATATAACGTTATACGTTATATCGATATCGTATATAACGTTTTACGTTATATCGTTATAGTATATAACGTTATACGTTATATCGTTATAGTACATAACGTTATACGTTATATCGTTATCGTATATAACGTTATACGTTATATCGCTATCGTATATAACGTTATACGTTATATCGCTATCGTATATAACGTTATCCGTTATATCGTTATAGTACATAACGTTATACGTTATATCGTTATCGTATATAACGTTATACATTATATCGATATAGTACATAACGTTATACGTTATATCGATATAGTATATAACGTTATACGTTATATGGATATAGCATATAACGTTATACGTTATAACGATATAGTTTATAACGTTATACGTTATATCGTTATAGTATATAACGTTATACGTTATATGAATACAGCATATAACGTTATACGTTATATCGTAATACTACATAACGTTATACGTTATATCGTTATCGTATATAACGTTATACGTTATATCGTTATAGTATATAACGTTATACGTTATATCGTTACAGTATATAACGTTATACGTTATATCGTTATAGCATATAACGTTATACGTTATATCGATATAGTATATAACGTTATACGTTATATGGATATAGCATATAACGTTATACGTTATAACGATATAGTTTATAACGTTATACGTTATATCGTTATCGTATATAACGTTATACGTTATATCGTTATCGTATATAACGTTTTACGTTATATCGTTATAGTATCTAACGTTTTACGTTATATCGTTATGGTATATAATGTTATGCGTTATATCGTTATCGTATATAACGTTATACGTTATATCGTAATACTACATAACGTTATACGTTATATCGTAATACTACATAACGTTATACGTTATATCGTTATAGTATATAACGTTATACGTTATATCGTTATCGTATATAACGTTATACGTTATATCGATATAGTATATAACGTTATACGTTATATCGATATAGTATATAACGTTAAACGTTATATCGATATAGTATATAACGTTATACGTTATATCGTTATAGTACATAACGTTATACGTTATATCGTTATCGTATATAACGTTATACGTTATATCGTTATCGTATACAACGTTATACGTTATATCGTTATAGTACATAACGTTATACATTATATCGTTATAGTATATAACGTTATACGTTATATGGATATAGCATATAACGTTATACGTTATATCGTAATACTACATAACGTTTTACGTTATATCGTTATGGTATATAATGTTATGCGTTATATCGTTATCGTATATAACGTTATACGTTATATCGTAATACTACATAACGTTATACGTTATATCGTAATACTACATAACGTTATACGTTATATCGTTATAGTATATAACGTTATACGTTATATCGTTGTCGTATATAACGTTATACGTTATATCGATATAGTATATAACGTTATACGTTATATCGATATAGTATATAACGTTATACGTTATATCGTTATAGCATATAACGTTATACGTTATATCGATATAGTATATAACGTTATACGTTATATGGATATAGCATATAACGTTATACGTTATAACGATATAGTTTATAACGTTATACGTTATATCGTTATCGTATATAACGTTATACGTTATATCGTTATCGTATATAACGTTTTACGTTATATCGTTATAGTATATAACGTTATACGTTATATCGTTATCGTATATAACGTTATACGTTATATCGATATAGTATATAACGTTATACGTTATATCGATATAGTATATAACGTTAAACGTTATATCGATATAGTATATAACGTTATACGTTATATCGTTATAGTACATAACGTTATACGTTATATCGTTATCGTATATAACATTATACGTTATATCGCTATCGTATATAACGTTATACGTTATATCGTTATAGTATATAACGTTTTACGTTATATCGTTATGGTATATAACGTTATGCGTTATATCGTTATCGTATATAACGTTATACGTTATATCGATATCGTATATAACGTTATACGTTATATCGTTATAGCATATAACGTTATACGTTATATCGATATAGTATATAACGTTATACGTTATATGGATATAGCATATAACGTTATACGTTATAACGATATAGTTTATAACGTTATACGTTATATCGTTATCGTATATAACGTTATACGTTATATCGTTATCGTATATAACGTTATACGTTATATCGTTATCGTATATAACGTTATACGTTATATCGTTATCGTATATAACGTTATACGTTATATCGTAATACTACATAACGTTATACGTTATATCGTAATACTACATAACGTTATACGTTATATCATTATCGTATATAACGTTATACGTTATATCGATATCGTATATAACGTTTTACGTTATATCGTTATAGTATATAACGTTATACGTTATATCGTTATAGTACATAACGTTATACGTTATATCGTTATCGTATATAACGTTATACGTTATATCGCTATCGTATATAACGTTATACGTTATATCGCTATCGTATATAACGTTATCCGTTATATCGTTATAGTACATAACGTTATACGTTATATCGTTATCGTATATAACGTTATACATTATATCGATATAGTACATAACGTTATACGTTATATCGATATAGTATATAACGTTATACGTTATATGGATATAGCATATAACGTTATACGTTATAACGATATAGTTTATAACGTTATACGTTATATCGTTATAGTATATAACGTTATACGTTATATGAATACAGCATATAACGTTATACGTTATATCGTAATACTACATAACGTTATACGTTATATCGTTATCGTATATAACGTTATACGTTATATCGCTATCGTATATAACGTTATACGTTATATCGCTATCGTATATAACGTTATCCGTTATATCGTTATAGTACATAACGTTATACGTTATATCGTTATCGTATATAACGTTATACATTATATCGATATAGTACATAACGTTATACGTTATATCGATATAGTATATAACGTTATACGTTATATGGATATAGCATATAACGTTATACGTTATAACGATATAGTTTATAACGTTATACGTTATATCGTTATCGTATATAACGTTATACGTTATATCGTTATCGTATATAACGTTTTACGTTATATCGTTATAGTATCTAACGTTTTACGTTATATCGTTATGGTATATAATGTTATGCGTTATATCGTTATCGTATATAACGTTATACGTTATATCGTAATACTACATAACGTTATACGTTATATCGTAATACTACATAACGTTATACGTTATATCGTTATAGTATATAACGTTATACGTTATATCGTTATCGTATATAACGTTATACGTTATATCGATATAGTATATAACGTTATACGTTATATCGATATAGTATATAACGTTAAACGTTATATCGATATAGTATATAACGTTATACGTTATATCGTTATAGTACATAACGTTATACGTTATATCGTTATCGTATATAACGTTATACGTTATATCGTTATCGTATACAACGTTATACGTTATATCGTTATAGTACATAACGTTATACATTATATCGTTATAGTATATAACGTTATACGTTATATGGATATAGCATATAACGTTATACGTTATATCGTAATACTACATAACGTTTTACGTTATATCGTTATGGTATATAATGTTATGCGTTATATCGTTATCGTATATAACGTTATACGTTATATCGTAATACTACATAACGTTATACGTTATATCGTAATACTACATAACGTTATACGTTATATCGTTATAGTATATAACGTTATACGTTATATCGTTGTCGTATATAACGTTATACGTTATATCGATATAGTATATAACGTTATACGTTATATCGATATAGTATATAACGTTAAACGTTATATCGATATAGTATATAACGTTATACGTTATATCGTTATAGTACATAACGTTATACGTTATATCGTTATCGTATATAACGTTATACGTTATATCGTTATCGTATACAACGTTATACGTTATATCGTTATAGTACATAACGTTATAAACTATATCGTTATAGTATATAACGTTATACGTTATAACGATATAGTTTATAACGTTATACGTTATATCGTTATCGTATATAACGTTATACGTTATATCGTTATCGTATATAACGTTATACGTTATATCGATATAGTATATAACGTTAAACGTTATATCGATATAGTATATAACGTTATACGTTATATCGTTATAGTACATAACGTTATACGTTATATCGTTATCGTATATAACATTATACGTTATATCGCTATCGTATATAACGTTATACGTTATATCGTTATAGTATATAACGTTTTACGTTATATCGTTATGGTATATAACGTTATGCGTTATATCGTTATCGTATATAACGTTATACGTTATATCGATATCGTATATAACGTTATACGTTATATCGTTATACCATATAACGTTATACGTTATATCGATATAGTATATAACGTTATACGTTATATGGATATAGCATATAACGTTATACGTTATAACGATATAGTTTATAACGTTATACGTTATATCGTTATCGTATATAACGTTATACGTTATATCGTTATCGTATATAACGTTATACGTTATATCGTTATCGTATATAACGTTATACGTTATATCGTTATCGTATATAACGTTATACGTTATATCGTAATACTACATAACGTTATACGTTATATCGTAATACTACATAACGTTATACGTTATATCGTTATCGTATATAACGTTATACGTTATATCGATATCGTATATAACGTTTTACGTTATATCGTTATAGTATATAACGTTATACGTTATATCGTTATAGTACATAACGTTATACGTTATATCGTTATCGTATATAACGTTATACGTTATATCGCTATCGTATATAACGTTATACGTTATATCGCTATCGTATATAACGTTATCCGTTATATCGTTATAGTACATAACGTTATACGTTATATCGTTATCGTATATAACGTTATACATTATATCGATATAGTACATAACGTTATACGTTATATCGATATAGTATATAACGTTATACGTTATATGGATATAGCATATAACGTTATACGTTATAACGATATAGTTTATAACGTTATACGTTATATCGTTATAGTATATAACGTTATACGTTATATGAATACAGCATATAACGTTATACGTTATATCGTAATACTACATAACGTTATACGTTATATCGTTATCGTATATAACGTTATACGTTATATCGTTATAGTATATAACGTTATACGTTATATCGTTACAGTATATAACGTTATACGTTATATCGTTATAGCATATAACGTTATACGTTATATCGATATAGTATATAACGTTATACGTTATATGGATATAGCATATAACGTTATACGTTATAACGATATAGTTTATAACGTTATACGTTATATCGTTATCGTATATAACGTTATACGTTATATCGTTATCGTATATAACGTTTTACGTTATATCGTTATAGTATCTAACGTTTTACGTTATATCGTTATGGTATATAATGTTATGCGTTATATCGTTATCGTATATAACGTTATACGTTATATCGTAATACTACATAACGTTATACGTTATATCGTAATACTACATAACGTTATACGTTATATCGTTATAGTATATAACGTTATACGTTATATCGTTATCGTATATAACGTTATACGTTATATCGATATAGTATATAACGTTATACGTTATATCGATATAGTATATAACGTTAAACGTTATATCGATATAGTATATAACGTTATACGTTATATCGTTATAGTACATAACGTTATACGTTATATCGTTATCGTATATAACGTTATACGTTATATCGTTATCGTATACAACGTTATACGTTATATCGTTATAGTACATAACGTTATACATTATATCGTTATAGTATATAACGTTATACGTTATATGGATATAGCATATAACGTTATACGTTATATCGTAATACTACATAACGTATAACGTTATATCGTTATGGTATATAATGTTATGCGTTATATCGTTATCGTATATAACGTTATACGTTATATCGTAATACTACATAACGTTATACGTTATATCGTAATACTACATAACGTTATACGTTATATCGTTATAGTATATAACGTTATACGTTATATCGTTGTCGTATATAACGTTATACGTTATATCGATATAGTATATAACGTTATACGTTATATCGATATAGTATATAACGTTAAACGTTATATCGATATAGTATATAACGTTATACGTTATATCGTTATAGTACATAACGTTATACGTTATATCGTTATCGTATATAACGTTATACGTTATATCGTTATCGTATACAACGTTATACGTTATATCGTTATAGTACATAACGTTATAAACTATATCGTTATAGTATATAACGTTATATACTATAACGATATAGTTTATAACGTTATACGTTATATCGTTATCGTATATAACGTTATACGTTATATCGTTATCGTATATAACGTTATACGTTATATCGATATAGTATATAACGTTAAACGTTATATCGATATAGTATATAACGTTATACGTTATATCGTTATAGTACATAACGTTATACGTTATATCGTTATCGTATATAACATTATACGTTATATCGCTATCGTATATAACGTTATACGTTATATCGTTATAGTATATAACGTTTTACGTTATATCGTTATGGTATATAACGTTATGCGTTATATCGTTATCGTATATAACGTTATACGTTATATCGATATCGTATATAACGTTATACGTTATATCGTTATACCATATAACGTTATACGTTATATCGATATAGTATATAACGTTATACGTTATATGGATATAGCATATAACGTTATACGTTATAACGATATAGTTTATAACGTTATACGTTATATCGTTATCGTATATAACGTTATACGTTATATCGTTATCGTATATAACGTTATACGTTATATCGTTATCGTATATAACGTTATACGTTATATCGTTATCGTATATAACGTTATACGTTATATCGTAATACTACATAACGTTATACGTTATATCGTAATACTACATAACGTTATACGTTATATCGTTATCGTATATAACGTTATACGTTATATCGATATCGTATATAACGTTTTACGTTATATCGTTATAGTATATAACGTTATACGTTATATCGTTATAGTACATAACGTTATACGTTATATCGTTATCGTATATAACGTTATACGTTATATCGCTATCGTATATAACGTTATACGTTATATCGCTATCGTATATAACGTTATCCGTTATATCGTTATAGTACATAACGTTATACGTTATATCGTTATAGTATATAACGTTATACGTTATATGGATATAGCATATAACGTTATACGTTATATCGTAATACTACATAACGTTATACGTTATATCGTAATACTACATAACGTTATACGTTATATCGTAATACTACATAACGTTATACGTTATATCGTAATACTACATAACGTTACACGTTATATCGTTATCGTATATAACGTTATACGTTATATCGTTATAGCATATCACGTTATACGTTATAACGATATAGCTTATAACGTTATACGTTATATCGTTATCGTATATACCGTTTTACGTTATATCGTTATAGTATATAACGTTATACATTATATCCATATAGTATATAACGTTATACGTTATAACGATATAGTTTTTAACGTTATACGTTATATCGTTATCGTATATAACGTTATACGTTATATCGTTATAGTACATAACGTTATACGTTATATCGTTATCGTATATAACGTTATACATTATATCGATATAGTACATAACGTTATACGTTATAACGATATAGTTTATAACGTTATACGTTATATCGTTATCGTATACAACGTTATACGTTATATCGTTATAGTACATAACGTTATACGTTATATCGTTATAGTATATAACGTTATACGTTATATGGATACAGCATATAACGTTATACGTTATATCGTAATACTACATAACGTTATACGTTATATCGTTATCGTATATAACGTTATACGTTATATCGTTATAGTATATAACGTTATACGTTATATCGTTACAGTATATAACGTTATACGTTATATCGTTATAGCATATAACGTTATACGTTATATCGATATAGTATATAACGTTATACGTTATATGGATATAGCATATAACGTTATACGTTATAACGATATAGTTTATAACGTTATACGTTATATCGTTATCGTATATAACGTTATACGTTATATCGTTATCGTATATAACGTTTTACGTTATATCGTTATAGTATATAACGTTTTACGTTATATCGTTATGGTATATAATGTTATGCGTTATATCGTTATCGTATATAACGTTATACGTTATATCGTAATACTACATAACGTTATACGTTATATCGTAATACTACATAACGTTATACGTTATATCGTTATAGTATATAACGTTATACGTTATATCGTTATCGTATATAACGTTATACGTTATATCGATATAGTATATAACGTTATACGTTATATCGATATAGTATATAACGTTAAACGTTATATCGATATAGTATATAACGTTATACGTTATATCGTTATAGTACATAACGTTATACGTTATATCGTTATCGTATATAACGTTATACGTTATATCGTAATCGTATACAACGTTATACGTTATATCGTTATAGTACATAACGTTATACATTATATCGTTATAGTATATAACGTTATACGTTATATGGATATAGCATATAACGTTATACGTTACATCGTAATACTACATAACGTTATACGTTATGTCGTTATCGTATATAACGTTATACGTTATATCGTTATAGTATATAACGTTATACGTTATATCGTTACAGTATATAACGTTATACGTTATATCGTTATAGTACATAACGTTAGACGTTATATCGTTATAGTATATAACGTTATACGTTATATGGATATAGCATATAACGTTATACGTTATATCGATATAGTATATAACGTTATACGTTATATGGATATAGCATATAACGTTATACGTTATAACGATATAGTTTATAACGTTATACGTTATATCGTTATCGTATATAACGTTATACGTTATATCGTTATCGTATATAACGTTTTACGTTATATCGTTATAGTATATAACGTTATACGTTATATCGTTATAGTACATAACGTTATACGTTATATCGTTATAGTATATAACGTTATACGTTATATGGATATAGCATATAACGTTATACGTTATATCGTAATACTACATAACGTTATACGTTATATCGTTATCGTATATAACGTTATACGTTATATCGTTATAGTATATAACGTTATACGTTATATCGTTACAGTATATAACGTTATACGTTATATCGTTATAGTATATAACGTTAAACGTTATATCGATATAGTATATAACGTTATACGTTATATCGTTATAGTACATAACGTTATACGTTATATCGTTATCGTATATAACGTTATACGTTATATCGCTATCGTATATAACGTTATACGTTATATCGCTATCGTATATAACGTTATACGTTATATCGTTATAGTATATAACGTTTTACGTTGTATCGTTATGGTATATAACGTTATGCGTTATATCGTTATCGTATATAACGTTATACGTTATATCGATATCGTATATAACGTTTTACGTTATATCGTTATAGTATATAACGTTATACGTTATATCGTTATAGTACATAACGTTATACGTTATATCGTTATCGTATATAACGATATACGTTATATCGCTATCGTATACAACGTTATACGTTATATCGTTATAGTACATAACGTTATACATTATATCGTTATAGTATATAACGTTATACGTTATATGGATATAGCATATAACGTTATACGTTATATCGTAATACTACATAACGTTATACGTTATGTCGTTATCGTATATAACGTTATACGTTATATCGTTATAGTATATAACGTTATACGTTATATCGTTACAGTATATAACGTTATACGTTATATCGTTATAGTACATAACGTTATACGTTATATCGTTATAGTATATAACGTTATACGTTATATGGATATAGCATATAACGTTATACGTTATATCGATATAGTATATAACGTTATACGTTATATGGATATAGCATATAACGTTATACGTTATAACGATATAGTTTATAACGTTATACGTTATATCGTTATCGTATATAACGTTATACGTTATATCGTTATCGTATATAACGTTTTACGTTATATCGTTATAGTATATAACGTTATACGTTATATCGTTATAGTACATAACGTTATACGTTATATCGTTATAGTATATAACGTTATACGTTATATGGATATAGCATATAACGTTATACGTTATATCGTAATACTACATAACGTTATACGTTATATCGTTATCGTATATAACGTTATACGTTATATCGTTATAGTATATAACGTTATACGTTATATCGTTACAGTATATAACGTTATACGTTATATCGTTATAGTATATAACGTTAAACGTTATATCGATATAGTATATAACGTTATACGTTATATCGTTATAGTACATAACGTTATACGTTATATCGTTATCGTATATAACGTTATACGTTATATCGCTATCGTATATAACGTTATACGTTATATCGCTATCGTATATAACGTTATACGTTATATCGTTATAGTATATAACGTTTTACGTTGTATCGTTATGGTATATAACGTTATGCGTTATATCGTTATCGTATATAACGTTATACGTTATATCGATATCGTATATAACGTTTTACGTTATATCGTTATAGTATATAACGTTATACGTTATATCGTTATAGTACATAACGTTATACGTTATATCGTTATCGTATATAACGATATACGTTATATCGCTATCGTATATAACGTTATCCGTTATATCGTTATCGTATATAACGTTATACGTTATATCGTTATAGTACATAACGTTATACGTTATATCGTTATAGTATATAACGTTATACGTTATATGGATATAACATATAACGTTATACGTTATATCGTAATACTACATAACGTTATACGTTATATCGTTATCGTATATAACGTTATACGTTATATCGTTATAGCATATCACGTTATACGTTATAACGATATAGCTTATAACGTTATACGTTATATCGTTATCGTATATAACGTTTTACGTTATATCGTTATAGTATATAACGTTATACATTATATCCATATAGTATATAACGTATAACGTTATAACGATATAGTTTTTAACGTTATACGTTATATCGTTATCGTATATAACGTTATACGTTATATCGTTATAGTACATAACGTTATACGTTATATCGTTATCGTATATAACGTTATACATTATATCGATATAGTATATAACGTTATACGTTATAACGATATAGTTTATAACGTTATACGTTATATCGTTATCGTATACAACGTTATACGTTATATCGTTATAGTACATAACGTTATACGTTATATCGTTATAGTATATAACGTTATACGTTAGATGGATATAGCATATAACGTTATACGTTATATCGTAATACTACATAACGTTATACGTTATATCGTTATCGTATATAACGTTATACGTTATATCGTTATAGTATATAACGTTATACGTTATATCGTTATAGCATATAACGTTATACGTTATATCGATATAGTATATAACGTTATACGTTATATGGATATAGCATATAACGTTATACGTTATAACGATATAGTTTATAACGTTATACGTTATATCGTTATCGTATATAACGTTATACGTTATATCGTTATCGTATATAACGTTTTACGTTATATCGTTATAGTATATAACGTTTTACGTTATATCGTTATGGTATATAATGTTATGCGTTATATCGTTATCGTATATAACGTTATACGTTATATCGTAATACTACATAACGTTATACGTTATATCGTAATACTACATAACGTTATACGTTATATCGTTATAGTATATAACGTTATACGTTATATCGTTATCGTATACAACGTTATACGTTATATCGTTATAGTACATAACGTTTTACGTTATATCGTTATGGTATATAATGTTATGCGTTATATCGTTATCGTATATAACGTTATACGTTATATCGTAATACTACATAACGTTATACGTTATATCGTAATACTACATAACGTTATACGTTATATCGTTATAGTATATAACGTTATACGTTATATCGTTATCGTATACAACGTTATACGTTATATCGTTATAGTACATAACGTTATACATTATATCGTTATAGTATATAACGTTATACGTTATATGGATATAGCATATAACGTTATACGTTATATCGTAATACTACATAACGTTATACGTTATATCGTTATCGTATATAACGTTATACGTTATATCGTTATAGTATATAACGTTATACGTTATATCGTTACAGTATATAACGTTATACGTTATATCGTTATAGCATATAACGTTATACGTTATATCGTTATCGTACATAACGTTATACGTTATATCGTTATCGTATATAACGTTATACATTATATCGATATAGTACATAACGTTATACGTTATAACGATATAGTTTATAACGTTATACGTTATATCGTTATCGTATACAACGTTATACGTTATATCGGTATAGTATATAACGTTATACGTTATATCGTTACAGTATATAACGTTATACGTTATATCGTTATAGCATATAACGTTATACGTTATATCGATATAGTATATAACGTTATACGTTATATGGATATAGCATATAACGTTATACGTTATAACGATATAGTTTATAACGTTATACGTTATATCGTTATCGTATATAACGTTATACGTTATATCGTTATCGTATATAACGTTTTACGTTATATCGTTATAGTATATAACGTTTTACGTTATATCGTTATGGTATATAATGTTATGCGTTATATCGTTATCGTATATAACGTTATACGTTATATCGTAATACTACATAACGTTATACGTTATATCGTAATACTACATAACGTTATACGTTATATCGTTATAGTATATAACGTTTTACGTTATATCGTTATGGTATATAACGTTATGCGTTATATCGTTATCGTATATAACGTTATACGTTATATCGATATCGTATATAACGTTTTACGTTATATCGTTATAGTATATAACGTTATACGTTATATCGTTATAGTACATAACGTTATACGTTATATCGTTATCGTATATAACGATATACGTTATATCGCTATCGTATATAACGTTATCCGTTATATCGTTATCGTATATAACGTTATACGTTATATCGTTATAGTACATAACGTTATACGTTATATCGTTATCGTATATAACGTTATACGTTATATCGGTATAGTATATAACGTTATACGTTATATCGTTACAGTATATAACGTTATACGTTATATCGTTATAGCATATAACGTTATACGTTATATCGATATAGTATATAACGTTATACGTTATATGGATATAGCATATAACGTTATACGTTATAACGATATAGTTTATAACGTTATACTTTATATCGTTATCGTATATAACGTTATACGTTATATCGTTATCGTATATAACGTTTTACGTTATATCGTTATAGTATATAACGTTATACATTATATCGTAATACTACATAACGTTATACGTTATATCGTTATCGCATATAACGTTATACGTTATATCGTTATAGTATATAACGTTATACGTTATATCGTTACAGTATATAACGTTATACGTTATATCGTTATAGCATATAACGTTATACGTTATATCGATATAGTATATAACGTTATACGTTATATGGATATAGCATATAACGTTATACGTTATAACGATATAGTTTATAACGTTATACGTTATATCGTTATCGTATATAACGTTATACGTTATATCGTTATCGTATATAACGTTTTACGTTATATCGTTATAGTATATAACGTTATACGTTATATCGTTATCGTATATAACGTTATACGTTATATCGATATAGTATATAACGTTATACGTTATATCGATATAGTATATAACGTTAAACGTTATATCGATATAGTATATAACGTTATACGTTATATCGTTATAGTACATAACGTTATACGTTATATCGTTATCGTATATAACATTATACGTTATATCGCTATCGTATATAACGTTATACGTTATATCGTTATAGTATATAACGTTTTACGTTATATCGTTATGGTATATAACGTTATGCGTTATATCGTTATCGTATATAACGTTATACGTTATATCGTTATCGTATATAACGTTATACGTTATATCGTTATCGTATATAACGTTATACGTTATATCGTAATACTACATAACGTTATACGTTATATCGTAATACTACATAACGTTATACGTTATATCGTAATACTACATAACGTTATACGTTATATCGTTATCGTATATAACGTTATACGTTATATCGATATCGTATATAACGTTTTACGTTATATCGTTATAGTATATAACGTTATACGTTATATCGTTATAGTACATAACGTTATACGTTATATCGTTATCGTATATAACGTTATACGTTATATCGCTATCGTATATAACGTTATACGTTATATCGCTATCGTATATAACGTTATCCGTTATATCGTTATAGTACATAACGTTATACGTTATATCGTTATCGTATATAACGTTATACATTATATCGATATAGTACATAACGTTATACGTTATATCGATATAGTATATAACGTTATACGTTATATGGATATAGCATATAACGTTATACGTTATAACGATATAGTTTATAACGTTATACGTTATATCGTTATAGTATATAACGTTATACGTTATATGAATACAGCATATAACGTTATACGTTATATCGTAATACTACATAACGTTATACGTTATATCGTTATCGTATATAACGTTATACGTTATATCGTTATAGTATATAACGTTATACGTTATATCGTTACAGTATATAACGTTATACGTTATATCGTTATAGCATATAACGTTATACGTTATATCGATATAGTATATAACGTTATACGTTATATGGATATAGCATATAACGTTATACGTTATAACGATATAGTTTATAACGTTATACGTTATATCGTTATCGTATATAACGTTATACGTTATATCGTTATCGTATATAACGTTTTACGTTATATCGTTATAGTATCTAACGTTATACGTTATATCGTAATACTACATAACGTTATACGTTATATCGTTATAGTATATAACGTTATACGTTATATCGTTATCGTATATAACGTTATACGTTATATCGATATAGTATATAACGTTATACGTTATATCGATATAGTATATAACGTTATACGTTATATCGATATAGTATATAACGTTAAACGTTATATCGATATAGTATATAACGTTATACGTTATATCGTTATAGTACATAACGTTATACGTTATATCGTTATCGTATATAACGTTATACGTTATATCGTTATCGTATACAACGTTATACGTTATATCGTTATAGTACATAACGTTATACATTATATCGTTATAGTATGTAACGTTATACGTTATATGGATATAGCATATAACGTTATACGTTATATCGTAATACTACATAACGTTTTACGTTATATCGTTATGGTATATAATGTTATGCGTTATATCGTTATCGTATATAACGTTATACGTTATATCGTAATACTACATAACGTTATACGTTATATCGTAATACTACATAACGTTATACGTTATATCGTTATAGTATATAACGTTATACGTTATATCGTTGTCGTATATAACGTTATACGTTATATCGATATAGTATATAACGTTATACGTTATATCGATATAGTATATAACGTTAAACGTTATATCGATATAGTATATAACGTTATACGTTATATCGTTATAGTACATAACGTTATACGTTATATCGTTATCGTATATAACGTTATACGTTATATCGTTATCGTATACAACGTTATACGTTATATCGTTATAGTACATAACGTTATACATTATATCGTTATAGTATATAACGTTATACGTTATAACGATATAGTTTATAACGTTATACGTTATATCGTTATCGTATATAACGTTATACGTTATATCGTTATCGTATATAACGTTATACGTTATATGGATATAGCATATAACGTTATACGTTATAACGATATAGTTTATAACGTTATACGTTATATCGTTATCGTATATAACGTTATACGTTATATCGTTATCGTATATAACGTTTTACGTTATATCGTTATAGTATATAACGTTATACGTTATATCGTTATCGTATATAACGTTATACGTTATATCGATATAGTATATAACGTTATACGTTATATCGATATAGTATATAACGTTAAACGTTATATCGATATAGTATATAACGTTATACGTTATATCGTTATAGTACATAACGTTATACGTTATATCGTTATCGTATATAACATTATACGTTATATCGCTATCGTATATAACGTTATACGTTATATCGTTATAGTATATAACGTTTTACGTTATATCGTTATGGTATATAACGTTTTACGTTATATCGTTATGGTATATAACGTTATGCGTTATATCGTTATCGTATATAACATTATACGTTATATCGCTATCGTATATAACGTTATACGTTATATCGTTATCGTATATAACGTTTTACGTTATATCGTTATCGTATATAACGTTATACGTTATATCGTTATCGTATATAACGTTTTACGTTATATCGTTATCGTATATAACGTTATACGTTATATCGTTATCGTATATAACGTTATACGTTATATCGATATAGTATATAACGTTATACGTTATATCGATATAGTATATAACGTTAAACGTTATATCGATATAGTATATAACGTTATACGTTATATCGTTATAGTACATAACGTTATACGTTATATCGTTATCGTATATAACATTATACGTTATATCGCTATCGTATATAACGTTATACGTTATATCGTTATAGTATATAACGTTTTACGTTATATCGTTATGGTATATAACGTTTTACGTTATATCGTTATGGTATATAACGTTATGCGTTATATCGTTATCGTATATAACGTTATACGTTATATCGATATCGTATATAACGTTATACGTTATATCGTTATAGCATATAACGTTATACGTTATATCGATATAGTATATAACGTTATACGTTATATGGATATAGCATATAACGTTATACGTTATAACGATATAGTTTATAACGTTATACGTTATATCGTTATCGTATATAACGTTATACGTTATATCGTTATCGTATATAACGTTATACGTTATATCGTTATCGTATATAACGTTATACGTTATATCGTTATCGTATATAACGTTATACGTTATATCGTTATCGTATATAACGTTATACGTTATATCGTAATACTACATAACGTTATACGTTATATCGTAATACTACATAACGTTATACGTTATATCGTTATCGTATATAACGTTATACGTTATATCGATATCGTATATAACGTTTTACGTTATATCGTTATAGTATATAACGTTATACGTTATATCGTTATAGTACATAACGTTATACGTTATATCGTTATCGTATATAACGTTATACGTTATATCGCTATCGTATATAACGTTATACGTTATATCGCTATCGTATATAACGTTATCCGTTATATCGTTATAGTACATAACGTTATACGTTATATCGTTATCGTATATAACGTTATACATTATATCGATATAGTACATAACGTTATACGTTATATCGATATAGTATATAACGTTATACGTTATATGGATATAGCATATAACGTTATACGTTATAACGATATAGTTTATAACGTTATACGTTATATCGTTATAGTATATAACGTTATACGTTATATGAATACAGCATATAACGTTATACGTTATATCGTAATACTACATAACGTTATACGTTATATCGTTATCGTATATAACGTTATACGTTATATCGTTATAGTATATAACGTTATACGTTATATCGTTACAGTATATAACGTTATACGTTATATCGTTATAGCATATAACGTTATACGTTATATCGATATAGTATATAACGTTATACGTTATATGGATATAGCATATAACGTTATACGTTATAACGATATAGTTTATAACGTTATACGTTATATCGTTATCGTATATAACGTTATACGTTATATCGTTATCGTATATAACGTTTTACGTTATATCGTTATAGTATCTAACGTTTTACGTTATATCGTTATGGTATATAATGTTATGCGTTATATCGTTATCGTATATAACGTTATACGTTATATCGTAATACTACATAACGTTATACGTTATATCGTAATACTACATAACGTTATACGTTATATCGTTATAGTATATAACGTTATACGTTATATCGTTATCGTATATAACGTTATACGTTATATCGATATAGTATATAACGTTATACGTTATATCGATATAGTATATAACGTTAAACATTATATCGATATAGTATATAACGTTATACGTTATATCGTTATAGTACATAACGTTATACGTTATATCGTTATCGTATATAACGTTATACGTTATATCGTTATCGTATACAACGTTATACGTTATATCGTTATAGTACATAACGTTATACATTATATCGTTATAGTATATAACGTTATACGTTATATGGATATAGCATATAACGTTATACGTTATATCGTAATACTACATAACGTTTTACGTTATATCGTTATGGTATATAATGTTATGCGTTATATCGTTATCGTATATAACGTTATACGTTATATCGTAATACTACATAACGTTATACGTTATATCGTAATACTACATAACGTTATACGTTATATCGTTATAGTATATAACGTTATACGTTATATCGTTGTCGTATATAACGTTATACGTTATATCGATATAGTATATAACGTTATACGTTATATCGATATAGTATATAACGTTAAACGTTATATCGATATAGTATATAACGTTATACGTTATATCGTTATAGTACATAACGTTATACGTTATATCGTTATCGTATATAACGTTATACGTTATATCGTTATCGTATACAACGTTATACGTTATATCGTTATAGTACATAACGTTATACATTATATCGTTATAGTATATAACGTTATACGTTATAACGATATAGTTTATAACGTTATACGTTATATCGTTATCGTATATAACGTTATACGTTATATCGTTATCGTATATAACGTTATACGTTATATGGATATAGCATATAACGTTATACGTTATAACGATATAGTTTATAACGTTATACGTTATATCGTTATCGTATATAACGTTATACGTTATATCGTTATCGTATATAACGTTTTACGTTATATCGTTATAGTATATAACGTTATACGTTATATCGTTATACCATATAACGTTATACGTTATATCGATATAGTATATAACGTTATACGTTATATGGATATAGCATATAACGTTATACGTTATAACGATATAGTTTATAACGTTATACGTTATATCGTTATCGTATATAACGTTATACGTTATATCGTTATCGTATATAACGTTATACGTTATATCGTTATCGTATATAACGTTATACGTTATATCGTTATCGTATATAACGTTATACGTTATATCGTAATACTACATAACGTTATACGTTATATCGTAATACTACATAACGTTATACGTTATATCGTTATCGTATATAACGTTATACGTTATATCGATATCGTATATAACGTTTTACGTTATATCGTTATAGTATATAACGTTATACGTTATATCGTTATAGTACATAACGTTATACGTTATATCGTTATCGTATATAACGTTATACGTTATATCGCTATCGTATATAACGTTATACGTTATATCGCTATCGTATATAACGTTATCCGTTATATCGTTATAGTACATAACGTTATACGTTATATCGTTATAGTATATAACGTTATACGTTATATGGATATAGCATATAACGTTATACGTTATATCGTAATACTACATAACGTTATACGTTATATCGTAATACTACATAACGTTATACGTTATATCGTAATACTACATAACGTTATACGTTATATCGTAATACTACATAACGTTACACGTTATATCGTTATCGTATATAACGTTATACGTTATATCGTTATAGCATATCACGTTATACGTTATAACGATATAGCTTATAACGTTATACGTTATATCGTTATCGTATATACCGTTTTACGTTATATCGTTATAGTATATAACGTTATACATTATATCCATATAGTATATAACGTTATACGTTATAACGATATAGTTTTTAACGTTATACGTTATATCGTTATCGTATATAACGTTATACGTTATATCGTTATAGTACATAACGTTATACGTTATATCGTTATCGTATATAACGTTATACATTATATCGATATAGTACATAACGTTATACGTTATAACGATATAGTTTATAACGTTATACGTTATATCGTTATCGTATACAACGTTATACGTTATATCGTTATAGTACATAACGTTATACGTTATATCGTTATAGTATATAACGTTATACGTTATATGGATACAGCATATAACGTTATACGTTATATCGTAATACTACATAACGTTATACGTTATATCGTTATCGTATATAACGTTATACGTTATATCGTTATAGTATATAACGTTATACGTTATATCGTTACAGTATATAACGTTATACGTTATATCGTTATAGCATATAACGTTATACGTTATATCGATATAGTATATAACGTTATACGTTATATGGATATAGCATATAACGTTATACGTTATAACGATATAGTTTATAACGTTATGCGTTATATCGTTATCGTATATAACGTTATACGTTATATCGTTATCGTATATAACGTTTTACGTTATATCGTTATAGTATATAACGTTTTACGTTATATCGTTATGGTATATAATGTTATGCGTTATATCGTTATCGTATATAACGTTATACGTTATATCGTAATACTACATAACGTTATACGTTATATCGTAATACTACATAACGTTATACGTTATATCGTTATAGTATATAACGTTATACGTTATATCGTTATCGTATATAACGTTATACGTTATATCGATATAGTATATAACGTTATACGTTATATCGATATAGTATATAACGTTAAACGTTATATCGATATAGTATATAACGTTATACGTTATATCGTTATAGTACATAACGTTATACGTTATATCGTTATCGTATATAACGTTATACGTTATATCGTTATCGTATACAACGTTATACGTTATATCGTTATAGTACATAACGTTATACATTATATCGTTATAGTATATAACGTTATACGTTATATGGATATAGCATATAACGTTATACGTTATATCGTAATACTACATAACGTTATACGTTATGTCGTTATCGTATATAACGTTATACGTTATATCGTTATAGTATATAACGTTATACGTTATATCGTTACAGTATATAACGTTATACGTTATATCGTTATAGTACATAACGTTATACGTTATATCGTTATAGTATATAACGTTATACGTTATATGGATATAGCATATAACGTTATACGTTATATCGATATAGTATATAACGTTATACGTTATATGGATATAGCATATAACGTTATACGTTATAACGATATAGTTTATAACGTTATACGTTATATCGTTATCGTATATAACGTTATACGTTATATCGTTATCGTATATAACGTTTTACGTTATATCGTTATAGTATATAACGTTATACGTTATATCGTTATAGTACATAACGTTATACGTTATATCGTTATAGTATATAACGTTATACGTTATATGGATATAGCATATAACGTTATACGTTATATCGTAATACTACATAACGTTATACGTTATATCGTTATCGTATATAACGTTATACGTTATATCGTTATAGTATATAACGTTATACGTTATATCGTTACAGTATATAACGTTATACGTTATATCGTTATAGTATATAACGTTAAACGTTATATCGATATAGTATATAACGTTATACGTTATATCGTTATAGTACATAACGTTATACGTTATATCGTTATCGTATATAACGTTATACGTTATATCGTTATCGTATATAACGTTATACGTTATATCGCTATCGTATATAACGTTATACGTTATATCGTTATAGTATATAACGTTTTACGTTGTATCGTTATGGTATATAACGTTATGCGTTATATCGTTATCGTATATAACGTTATACGTTATATCGATATCGTATATAACGTTTTACGTTATATCGTTATAGTATATAACGTTATACGTTATATCGTTATAGTACATAACGTTATACGTTATATCGTTATCGTATATAACGATATACGTTATATCGCTATCGTATATAACGTTATCCGTTATATCGTTATCGTATATAACGTTATACGTTATATCGTTATAGTACATAACGTTATACGTTATATCGTTATAGTATATAACGTTATACGTTATATGGATATAACGTATAACGTTATACGTTATATCGTAATACTACATAACGTTATACGTTATATCGTTATCGTATATAACGTTATACGTTATATCGTTATAGCATATCACGTTATACGTTATAACGATATAGCTTATAACGTTATACGTTATATCGTTATCGTATATAACGTTTTACGTTATATCGTTATAGTATATAACGTTATACATTATATCCATATAGTATATAACGTAATACGTTATAACGATATAGTTTTTAACGTTATACGTTATATCGTTATCGTATATAACGTTATACGTTATATCGTTATAGTACATAACGTTATACGTTATATCGTTATCGTATATAACGTTATACATTATATCGATATAGTATATAACGTTATATACTATAACGATATAGTTTATAACGTTATACGTTATATCGTTATCGTATACAACGTTATACGTTATATCGTTATAGTACATAACGTTATACGTTATATCGTTATAGTATATAACGTTATACGTTAGATGGATATAGCATATAACGTTATACGTTATATCGTAATACTACATAACGTTATACGTTATATCGTTATCGTATATAACGTTATACGTTATATCGTTATAGTATATAACGTTATACGTTATATCGTTATAGCATATAACGTTATACGTTATATCGATATAGTATATAACGTTATACGTTATATGGATATAGCATATAACGTTATACGTTATAACGATATAGTTTATAACGTTATACGTTATATCGTTATCGTATATAACGTTATACGTTATATCGTTATCGTATATAACGTTTTACGTTATATCGTTATAGTATATAACGTTTTACGTTATATCGTTATGGTATATAATGTTATGCGTTATATCGTTATCGTATATAACGTTGTACGTTATATCGTAATACTACATAACGTTATACGTTATATCGTAATACTACATAACGTTATACGTTATATCGTTATAGTATATAACGTTATACGTTATATCGTTATCGTATACAACGTTATACGTTATATCGTTATAGTACATAACGTTTTACGTTATATCGTTATGGTATATAATGTTATGCGTTATATCGTTATCGTATATAACGTTATACGTTATATCGTAATACTACATAACGTTATACGTTATATCGTAATACTACATAACGTTATACGTTATATCGTTATAGTATATAACGTTATACGTTATATCGTTATCGTATACAACGTTATACGTTATATCGTTATAGTACATAACGTTATACATTATATCGTTATAGTATATAACGTTATACGTTATATGGATATAGCATATAACGTTATACGTTATATCGTAATACTACATAACGTTATACGTTATATCGTTATCGTATATAACGTTATACGTTATATCGTTATAGTATATAACGTTATACGTTATATCGTTACAGTATATAACGTTATACGTTATATCGTTATAGCATATAACGTTATACGTTATATCGTTATCGTACATAACGTTATACGTTATATCGTTATCGTATATAACGTTATACATTATATCGATATAGTACATAACGTTATACGTTATAACGATATAGTTTATAACGTTATACGTTATATCGTTATCGTATACAACGTTATACGTTATATCGTTATAGTACATAACGTTATACGTTATATCGTTATAGTATATAACGTTATACGTTATATGGATACAGCATATAACGTTATACGTTATATCGTAATACTACATAACGTTATACGTTATATCGTTATCGTATATAACGTTATACGTTATATCGGTATAGTATATAACGTTATACGTTATATCGTTACAGTATATAACGTTATACGTTATATCGTTATAGCATATAACGTTATACGTTATATCGATATAGTATATAACGTTATACGTTATATGGATATAGCATATAACGTTATACGTTATAACGATATAGTTTATAACGTTATACGTTATATCGTTATCGTATATAACGTTATACGTTATATCGTTATCGTATATAACGTTTTACGTTATATCGTTATAGTATATAACGTTTTACGTTATATCGTTATGGTATATAATGTTATGCGTTATATCGTTATCGTATATAACGTTATACGTTATATCGTAATACTACATAACGTTATACGTTATATCGTAATACTACATAACGTTATACGTTATATCGTTATAGTATATAACGTTTTACGTTATATCGTTATGGTATATAACGTTATGCGTTATATCGTTATCGTATATAACGTTATACGTTATATCGATATCGTATATAACGTTTTACGTTATATCGTTATAGTATATAACGTTATACGTTATATCGTTATAGTACATAACGTTATACGTTATATCGTTATCGTATATAACGATATACGTTATATCGCTATCGTATATAACGTTATCCGTTATATCGTTATCGTATATAACGTTATACGTTATATCGTTATAGTACATAACGTTATACGTTATATCGTTATAGTATATAACGTTATACGTTATATGGATATAGCATATAACGTTATACGTTATATCGTAATACTACATAACGTTATACGTTATATCGTAATACTACATAACGTTATACGTTATATCGTTATCGTATATAACGTTATACGTTATATCGGTATAGTATATAACGTTATACGTTATATCGTTACAGTATATAACGTTATACGTTATATCGTTATAGCATATAACGTTATACGTTATATCGATATAGTATATAACGTTATACGTTATATGGATATAGCATATAACGTTATACGTTATAACGATATAGTTTATAACGTTATACGTTATATCGTTATCGTATATAACGTTATACGTTATATCGTTATCGTATATAACGTTTTACGTTATATCGTTATAGTAAATAACGTTATACATTATATCGTAATACTACATAACGTTATACGTTATATCGTTATCGCATATAACGTTATACGTTATATCGTTATAGTATATAACGTTATACGTTATATCGTTACAGTATATAACGTTATACGTTATATCGTTATAGCATATAACGTTATACGTTATATCGATATAGTATATAACGTTATACGTTATATGGATATAGCATATAACGTTATACGTTATAACGATATAGTTTATAACGTTATACGTTATATCGTTATCGTATATAACGTTATACGTTATATCGTTATCGTATATAACGTTTTACGTTATATCGTTATAGTATATAACGTTATACGTTATATCGTTATCGTATATAACGTTATACGTTATATCGATATAGTATATAACGTTATACGTTATATCGATATAGTATATAACGTTATACGTTATATCGTTATCGTATATAACGTTATACGTTATATCGATATAGTATATAACGTTATACGTTATATCGATATCGTATATAACGTTATACGTTATATCGTTATAGCATATAACGTTATACGTTATATCGATATAGTATATAACGTTATACGTTATATGGATATAGCATATAACGTTATACGTTATAACGATATAGTTTATAACGTTATACGTTATATCGTTATCGTATATAACGTTATACGTTATATCGTTATCGTATATAACGTTATACGTTATATCGTTATCGTATATAACGTTATACGTTATATCGTTATCGTATATAACGTTATACGTTATATCGTAATACTACATAACGTTATACGTTATATCGTAATACTACATAACGTTATACGTTATATCGTTATCGTATATAACGTTATACGTTATATCGATATCGTATATAACGTTTTACGTTATATCGTTATAGTATATAACGTTATACGTTATATCGTTATAGTACATAACGTTATACGTTATATCGTTATCGTATATAACGTTATACGTTATATCGCTATCGTATATAACGTTATACGTTATATCGCTATCGTATATAACGTTATCCGTTATATCGTTATAGTACATAACGTTATACGTTATATCGTTATCGTATATAACGTTATACATTATATCGATATAGTACATAACGTTATACGTTATATCGATATAGTATATAACGTTATACGTTATATGGATATAGCATATAACGTTATACGTTATAACGATATAGTTTATAACGTTATACGTTATATCGTTATAGTATATAACGTTATACGTTATATGAATACAGCATATAACGTTATACGTTATATCGTAATACTACATAACGTTATACGTTATATCGTTATCGTATATAACGTTATACGTTATATCGTTATAGTATATAACGTTATACGTTATATCGTTACAGTATATAACGTTATACGTTATATCGTTATAGCATATAACGTTATACGTTATATCGATATAGTATATAACGTTATACGTTATATGGATATAGCATATAACGTTATACGTTATAACGATATAGTTTATAACGTTATACGTTATATCGTTATCGTATATAACGTTATACGTTATATCGTTATCGTATATAACGTTTTACGTTATATCGTTATAGTATCTAACGTTTTACGTTATATCGTTATGGTATATAATGTTATGCGTTATATCGTTATCGTATATAACGTTATACGTTATATCGTAATACTACATAACGTTATACGTTATATCGTAATACTACATAACGTTATACGTTATATCGTTATAGTATATAACGTTATACGTTATATCGTTATCGTATATAACGTTATACGTTATATCGATATAGTATATAACGTTATACGTTATATCGATATAGTATATAACGTTAAACGTTATATCGATATAGTATATAACGTTATACGTTATATCGTTATAGTACATAACGTTATACGTTATATCGTTATCGTATATAACGTTATACGTTATATCGTTATCGTATACAACGTTATACGTTATATCGTTATAGTACATAACGTTATACATTATATCGTTATAGTATATAACGTTATACGTTATATGGATATAGCATATAACGTTATACGTTATATCGTAATACTACATAACGTTTTACGTTATATCGTTATGGTATATAATGTTATGCGTTATATCGTTATCGTATATAACGTTATACGTTATATCGTAATACTACATAACGTTATACGTTATATCGTAATACTACATAACGTTATACGTTATATCGTTATAGTATATAACGTTATACGTTATATCGTTGTCGTATATAACGTTATACGTTATATCGATATAGTATATAACGTTATACGTTATATCGATATAGTATATAACGTTAAACGTTATATCGATATAGTATATAACGTTATACGTTATATCGTTATAGTACATAACGTTATACGTTATATCGTTATCGTATATAACGTTATACGTTATATCGTTATCGTATACAACGTTATACGTTATATCGTTATAGTACATAACGTTATACATTATATCGTTATAGTATATAACGTTATACGTTATAACGATATAGTTTATAACGTTATACGTTATATCGTTATCGTATATAACGTTATACGTTATATCGTTATCGTATATAACGTTATACGTTATATGGATATAGCATATAACGTTATACGTTATAACGATATAGTTTATAACGTTATACGTTATATCGTTATCGTATATAACGTTATACGTTATATCGTTATCGTATATAACGTTTTACGTTATATCGTTATAGTATATAACGTTTTACGTTATATCGTTATAGTATATAACGTTATACGTTATATCGTTATCGTATATAACGTTATACGTTATATCGTTATAGTACATAACGTTATACATTATATCGTTATAGTATATAACGTTATACGTTATAACGATATAGTTTATAACGTTATACGTTATATCGTTATCGTATATAACGTTATACGTTATATCGTTATCGTATATAACGTTATACGTTATATGGATATAGCATATAACGTTATACGTTATAACGATATAGTTTATAACGTTATACGTTATATCGTTATCGTATATAACGTTATACGTTATATCGTTATCGTATATAACGTTTTACGTTATATCGTTATAGTATATAACGTTATACGTTATATCGTTATCGTATATAACGTTATACGTTATATCGATATAGTATATAACGTTATACGTTATATCGATATAGTATATAACGTTAAACGTTATATCGATATAGTATATAACGTTATACGTTATATCGTTATAGTACATAACGTTATACGTTATATCGTTATCGTATATAACATTATACGTTATATCGCTATCGTATATAACGTTATACGTTATATCGTTATAGTATATAACGTTTTACGTTATATCGTTATGGTATATAACGTTATGCGTTATATCGTTATCGTATATAACGTTATACGTTATATCGATATCGTATATAACGTTATACGTTATATCGTTATAGCATATAACGTTATACGTTATATCGATATAGTATATAACGTTATACGTTATATGGATATAGCATATAACGTTATACGTTATAACGATATAGTTTATAACGTTATACGTTATATCGTTATCGTATATAACGTTATACGTTATATCGTTATCGTATATAACGTTATACGTTATATCGTTATAGTATATAACGTTATACGTTATATCGTTACAGTATATAACGTTATACGTTATATCGTAATACTACATAACGTTATACGTTATATCGTAATACTACATAACGTTATACGTTATATCGTTATTGTATACAACGTTATACGTTATATCGTTATAGTACATAACGTTATACATTATATCGTTATAGTATATAACGTTATACGTTATATGGATATAGCATATAACGTTATACGTTATATCGTAATACTACATAACGTTATACGTTATGTCGTTATCGTATATAACGTTATACGTTATATCGTTATAGTATATAACGTTATACGTTATATCGTTACAGTATATAACGTTATACGTTATATCGTTATAGTACATAACGTTATACGTTATATCGTTATAGTATATAACGTTATACGTTATATGGATATAGCATATAACGTTATACGTTATATCGATATAGTATATAACGTTATACGTTATATGGATATAGCATATAACGTTATACGTTATAACGATATAGTTTATAACGTTATACGTTATATCGTTATCGTATATAACGTTATACGTTATATCGTTATCGTATATAACGTTTTACGTTATATCGTTATAGTATATAACGTTATACGTTATATCGTTATAGTACATAACGTTATACGTTATATCGTTATAGTATATAACGTTATACGTTATATGGATATAGCATATAACGTTATACGTTATATCGTAATACTACATAACGTTATACGTTATATCGTTATCGTATATAACGTTATACGTTATATCGTTATAGTATATAACGTTATACGTTATATCGTTACAGTATATAACGTTATACGTTATATCGTTATAGTATATAACGTTAAACGTTATATCGATATAGTATATAACGTTATACGTTATATCGTTATAGTACATAACGTTATACGTTATATCGTTATCGTATATAACGTTATACGTTATATCGCTATCGTATATAACGTTATACGTTATATCGCTATCGTATATAACGTTATACGTTATATCGTTATAGTATATAACGTTTTACGTTGTATCGTTATGGTATATAACGTTATGCGTTATATCGTTATCGTATATAACGTTATACGTTATATCGATATCGTATATAACGTTTTACGTTATATCGTTATAGTATATAACGTTATACGTTATATCGTTATAGTACATAACGTTATACGTTATATCGTTATCGTATATAACGATATACGTTATATCGCTATCGTATATAACGTTATCCGTTATATCGTTATCGTATATAACGTTATACGTTATATCGTTATAGTACATAACGTTATACGTTATATCGTTATAGTATATAACGTTATACGTTATATGGATATAACGTATAACGTTATACGTTATATCGTAATACTACATAACGTTATACGTTATATCGTTATCGTATATAACGTTATACGTTATATCGTTATAGCATATCACGTTATACGTTATAACGATATAGCTTATAACGTTATACGTTATATCGTTATCGTATATAACGTTTTACGTTATATCGTTATAGTATATAACGTTATACATTATATCCATATAGTATATAACGTAATACGTTATAACGATATAGTTTTTAACGTTATACGTTATATCGTTATCGTATATAACGTTATACGTTATATCGTTATAGTACATAACGTTATACGTTATATCGTTATCGTATATAACGTTATACATTATATCGATATAGTATATAACGTTATATGTTATAACGATATAGTTTATAACGTTATACGTTATATCGTTATCGTATAGAACGTTATACGTTATATCGTTATAGTACATAACGTTATACGTTATATCGTTATAGTATATAACGTTATACGTTAGATGGATATAGCATATAACGTTATACGTTATATCGTAATACTACATAACGTTATACGTTATATCGTTATCGTATATAACGTTATACGTTATATCGTTATAGTATATAACGTTATACGTTATATCGTTATAGCATATAACGTTATACGTTATATCGATATAGTATATAACGTTATACGTTATATGGATATAGCATATAACGTTATACGTTATAACGATATAGTTTATAACGTTATACGTTATATCGTTATCGTATATAACGTTATACGTTATATCGTTATCGTATATAACGTTTTACGTTATATCGTTATAGTATATAACGTTATACGTTATATCGTAATACTACATAACGTTATACGTTATATCGTTATAGTATATAACGTTATACGTTATATCGTTATCGTATACAACGTTATACGTTATATCGTTATAGTACATAACGTTTTACGTTATATCGTTATGGTATATAATGTTATGCGTTATATCGTTATCGTATATAACGTTATACGTTATATCGTAATACTACATAACGTTATACGTTATATCGTAATACTACATAACGTTATACGTTATATCGTTATAGTATATAACGTTATACGTTATATCGTTATCGTATACAACGTTATACGTTATATCGTTATAGTACATAACGTTATACATTATATCGTTATAGTATATAACGTTATACGTTATATGGATATAGCATATAACGTTATACGTTATATCGTAATACTACATAACGTTATACGTTATATCGTTATCGTATATAACGTTATACGTTATATCGTTATAGTATATAACGTTATACGTTATATCGTTACAGTATATAACGTTATACGTTATATCGTTATAGCATATAACGTTATACGTTATATCGTTATCGTACATAACGTTATACGTTATATCGTTATCGTATATAACGTTATACATTATATCGATATAGTACATAACGTTATACGTTATAACGATATAGTTTATAACGTTATACGTTATATCGTTATCGTATACAACGTTATACGTTATATCGTTATAGTACATAACGTTATACGTTATATCGTTATAGTATATAACGTTATACGTTATATGGATACAGCATATAACGTTATACGTTATATCGTAATACTACATAACGTTATACGTTATATCGTTATCGTATATAACGTTATACGTTATATCGGTATAGTATATAACGTTATACGTTATATCGTTACAGTATATAACGTTATACGTTATATCGTTATAGCATATAACGTTATACGTTATATCGATATAGTATATAACGTTATACGTTATATGGATATAGCATATAACGTTATACGTTATAACGATATAGTTTATAACGTTATACGTTATATCGTTATCGTATATAACGTTATACGTTATATCGTTATCGTATATAACGTTTTACGTTATATCGTTATAGTATATAACGTTTTACGTTATATCGTTATGGTATATAATGTTATGCGTTATATCGTTATCGTATATAACGTTATACGTTATATCGTAATACTACATAACGTTATACGTTATATCGTAATACTACATAACGTTATACGTTATATCGTTATAGTATATAACGTTTTACGTTATATCGTTATGGTATATAACGTTATGCGTTATATCGTTATCGTATATAACGTTATACGTTATATCGATATCGTATATAACGTTTTACGTTATATCGTTATAGTATATAACGTTATACGTTATATCGTTATAGTACATAACGTTATACGTTATATCGTTATCGTATATAACGATATACGTTATATCGCTATCGTATATAACGTTATCCGTTATATCGTTATCGTATATAACGTTATACGTTATATCGTTATAGTACATAACGTTATACGTTATATCGTTATAGTATATAACGTTATACGTTATATGGATATAGCATATAACGTTATACGTTATATCGTAATACTACATAACGTTATACGTTATATCGTAATACTACATAACGTTATACGTTATATCGTTATCGTATATAACGTTATACGTTATATCGGTATAGTATATAACGTTATACGTTATATCGTTACAGTATATAACGTTATACGTTATATCGTTATAGCATATAACGTTATACGTTATATCGATATAGTATATAACGTTATACGTTATATGGATATAGCATATAACGTTATACGTTATAACGATATAGTTTATAACGTTATACGTTATATCGTTATCGTATATAACGTTATACGTTATATCGTTATCGTATATAACGTTTTACGTTATATCGTTATAGTATATAACGTTATACATTATATCGTAATACTACATAATGTTATACGTTATATCGTTATCGCATATAACGTTATACGTTATATCGTTATAGTATATAACGTTATACGTTATATCGTTACAGTATATAACGTTATACGTTATATCGTTATAGCATATAACGTTATACGTTATATCGATATAGTATATAACGTTATACGTTATATGGATATAGCATATAACGTTATACGTTATAACGATATAGTTTATAACGTTATACGTTATATCGCTATCGTATATAACGTTATACGTTATATCGTTATCGTATATAACGTTTTACGTTATATCGTTATAGTATATAACGTTATACGTTATATCGTTATCGTATATAACGTTATACGTTATATCGATATAGTATATAACGTTATACGTTATATCGATATAGTATATAACGTTATACGTTATATCGTTATCGTATATAACGTTATACGTTATATCGATATAGTATATAACGTTATACGTTATATCGATATCGTATATAACGTTATACGTTATATCGTTATAGCATATAACGTTATACGTTATATCGATATAGTATATAACGTTATACGTTATATGGATATAGCATATAACGTTATACGTTATAACGATATAGTTTATAACGTTATACGTTATATCGTTATCGTATATAACGTTATACGTTATATCGTTATCGTATATAACGTTATACGTTATATCGTTATCGTATATAACGTTATACGTTATATCGTTATCGTATATAACGTTATACGTTATATCGTAATACTACATAACGTTATACGTTATATCGTAATACTACATAACGTTATACGTTATATCGTTATCGTATATAACGTTATACGTTATATACGATATCGATATAACGTTTTACGTTATATCGTTATAGTATATAACGTTATACGTTATATCGTTATAGTACATAACGTTATACGTTATATCGTTATCGTATATAACGTTATACGTTATATCGCTATCGTATATAACGTTATACGTTATATCGCTATCGTATATAACGTTATCCGTTATATCGTTATAGTACATAACGTTATACGTTATATCGTTATCGTATATAACGTTATACATTATATCGATATAGTACATAACGTTATACGTTATATCGATATAGTATATAACGTTATACGTTATATGGATATAGCATATAACGTTATACGTTATAACGATATAGTTTATAACGTTATACGTTATATCGTTATAGTATATAACGTTATACGTTATATGAATACAGCATATAACGTTATACGTTATATCGTAATACTACATAACGTTATACGTTATATCGTTATCGTATATAACGTTATACGTTATATCGTTATAGTATATAACGTTATACGTTATATCGTTACAGTATATAACGTTATACGTTATATCGTTATAGCATATAACGTTATACGTTATATCGATATAGTATATAACGTTATACGTTATATGGATATAGCATATAACGTTATACGTTATAACGATATAGTTTATAACGTTATACGTTATATCGTTATCGTATATAACGTTATACGTTATATCGTTATCGTATATAACGTTTTACGTTATATCGTTATAGTATCTAACGTTTTACGTTATATCGTTATGGTATATAATGTTATGCGTTATATCGTTATCGTATATAACGTTATACGTTATATCGTAATACTACATAACGTTATACGTTATATCGTAATACTACATAACGTTATACGTTATATCGTTATAGTATATAACGTTATACGTTATATCGTTATCGTATATAACGTTATACGTTATATCGATATAGTATATAACGTTATACGTTATATCGATATAGTATATAACGTTAAACGTTATATCGATATAGTATATAACGTTATACGTTATATCGTTATAGTACATAACGTTATACGTTATATCGTTATCGTATATAACGTTATACGTTATATCGTTATCGTATACAACGTTATACGTTATATCGTTATAGTACATAACGTTATACATTATATCGTTATAGTATATAACGTTATACGTTATATGGATATAGCATATAACGTTATACGTTATATCGTAATACTACATAACGTTTTACGTTATATCGTTATGGTATATAATGTTATGCGTTATATCGTTATCGTATATAACGTTATACGTTATATCGTAATACTACATAACGTTATACGTTATATCGTAATACTACATAACGTTATACGTTATATCGTTATAGTATATAACGTTATACGTTATATCGTTGTCGTATATAACGTTATACGTTATATCGATATAGTATATAACGTTATACGTTATATCGATATAGTATATAACGTTAAACGTTATATCGATATAGTATATAACGTTATACGTTATATCGTTATAGTACATAACGTTATACGTTATATCGTTATCGTATATAACGTTATACGTTATATCGTTATCGTATACAACGTTATACGTTATATCGTTATAGTACATAACGTTATACATTATATCGTTATAGTATATAACGTTATACGTTATAACGATATAGTTTATAACGTTATACGTTATATCGTTATCGTATATAACGTTATACGTTATATCGTTATCGTATATAACGTTATACGTTATATGGATATAGCATATAACGTTATACGTTATAACGATATAGTTTATAACGTTATACGTTATATCGTTATCGTATATAACGTTATACGTTATATCGTTATCGTATATAACGTTTTACGTTATATCGTTATAGTATATAACGTTATACGTTATATCGTTATCGTATATAACGTTATACGTTATATCGATATAGTATATAACGTTATACGTTATATCGATATAGTATATAACGTTAAACGTTATATCGATATAGTATATAACGTTATACGTTATATCGTTATAGTACATAACGTTATACGTTATATCGTTATCGTATATAACATTATACGTTATATCGCTATCGTATATAACGTTATACGTTATATCGTTATAGTATATAACGTTTTACGTTATATCGTTATGGTATATAACGTTATGCGTTATATCGTTATCGTATATAACGTTATACGTTATATCGATATCGTATATAACGTTATACGTTATATCGTTATAGCATATAACGTTATACGTTATATCGATATAGTATATAACGTTATACGTTATATGGATATAGCATATAACGTTATACGTTATAACGATATAGTTTATAACGTTATACGTTATATCGTTATCGTATATAACGTTATACGTTATATCGTTATCGTATATAACGTTATACGTTATATCGTTATCGTATATAACGTTATACGTTATACCGTTATCGTATATAACGTTATACGTTATATCGTAATACTACATAACGTTATACGTTATATCGTAATACTACATAACGTTATACGTTATATCGTTATCGTATATAACGTTATACGTTATATCGATATCGTATATAACGTTTTACGTTATATCGTTATAGTATATAACGTTATACGTTATATCGTTATAGTACATAACGTTATACGTTATATCGTTATCGTATATAACGTTATACGTTATATCGCTATCGTATATAACGTTATACGTTATATCGCTATCGTATATAACGTTATCCGTTATATCGTTATAGTACATAACGTTATACGTTATATCGTTATAGTATATAACGTTATACGTTATATGGATATAGCATATAACGTTATACGTTATATCGTAATACTACATAACGTTATACGTTATATCGTAATACTACATAACGTTATACGTTATATCGTAATACTACATAACGTTATACGTTATATCGTAATACTACATAACGTTACACGTTATATCGTTATCGTATATAACGTTATACGTTATATCGTTATAGCATATCACGTTATACGTTATAACGATATAGCTTATAACGTTATACGTTATATCGTTATCGTATATACCGTTTTACGTTATATCGTTATAGTATATAACGTTATACATTATATCCATATAGTATATAACGTTATACGTTATAACGATATAGTTTTTAACGTTATACGTTATATCGTTATCGTATATAACGTTATACGTTATATCGTTATAGTACATAACGTTATACGTTATATCGTTATCGTATATAACGTTATACATTATATCGATATAGTACATAACGTTATACGTTATAACGATATAGTTTATAACGTTATACGTTATATCGTTATCGTATACAACGTTATACGTTATATCGTTATAGTACATAACGTTATACGTTATATCGTTATAGTATATAACGTTATACGTTATATGGATACAGCATATAACGTTATACGTTATATCGTAATACTACATAACGTTATACGTTATATCGTTATCGTATACAACGTTATACGTTATATCGTTATAGTATATAACGTTATACGTTATATCGTTACAGTATATAACGTTATACGTTATATCGTTATAGCATATAACGTTATACGTTATATCGATATAGTATATAACGTTATACGTTATATGGATATAGCATATAACGTTATACGTTATAACGATATAGTTTATAACGTTATACGTTATATCGTTATCGTATATAACGTTATACGTTATATCGTTATCGTATATAACGTTTTACGTTATATCGTTATAGTATATAACGTTTTACGTTATATCGTTATGGTATATAATGTTATGCGTTATATCGTTATCGTATATAACGTTATACGTTATATCGTAATACTACATAACGTTATACGTTATATCGTAATACTACATAACGTTATACGTTATATCGTTATAGTATATAACGTTATACGTTATATCGTTATCGTATATAACGTTATACGTTATATCGATATAGTATATAACGTTATACGTTATATCGATATAGTATATAACGTTAAACGTTATATCGATATAGTATATAACGTTATACGTTATATCGTTATAGTACATAACGTTATACGTTATATCGTTATCGTATATAACGTTATACGTTATATCGATATAGTATATAACGTTATACGTTATATCGATATAGTATATAACGTTAAACGTTATATCGATATAGTATATAACGTTATACGTTATATCGTTATAGTACATAACGTTATACGTTATATCGTTATCGTATATAACGTTATACGTTATATCGTTATCGTATACAACGTTATACGTTATATCGTTATAGTACATAACGTTATACATTATATCGTTATAGTATATAACGTTATACGTTATATGGATATAGCATATAACGTTATACGTTATATCGTAATACTACATAACGTTATACGTTATGTCGTTATCGTATATAACGTTATACGTTATATCGTTATAGTATATAACGTTATACGTTATATCGTTACAGTATATAACGTTATACGTTATATCGTTATAGTACATAACGTTATACATTATATCGTTATAGTATATAACGTTATACGTTATATGGATATAGCATATAACGTTATACGTTATATCGTAATACTACATAACGTTATACGTTATGTCGTTATCGTATATAACGTTATACGTTATATCGTTATAGTATATAACGTTATACGTTATATCGTTACAGTATATAACGTTATACGTTATATCGTTATAGTACATAACGTTATACGTTATATCGTTATAGTATATAACGTTATACGTTATATGGATATAGCATATAACGTTATACGTTATATCGATATAGTATATAACGTTATACGTTATATGGATATAGCATATAACGTTATACGTTATAACGATATAGTTTATAACGTTATACGTTATATCGTTATCGTATATAACGTTATACGTTATATCGTTATCGTATATAACGTTTTACGTTATATCGTTATAGTATATAACGTTATACGTTATATCGTTATAGTACATAACGTTATACGTTATATCGTTATAGTATATAACGTTATACGTTATATGGATATAGCATATAACGTTATACGTTATATCGTAATACTACATAACGTTATACGTTATATCGTTATCGTATATAACGTTATACGTTATATCGTTATAGTATATAACGTTATACGTTATATCGTTACAGTATATAACGTTATACGTTATATCGTTATAGCATATAACGTTATACGTTATATCGATATAGTATATAACGTTATACGTTATATGGATATAGCATATAACGTTATACGTTATAACGATATAGTTTATAACGCTATACGTTATATCGTTATCGTATATAACGTTATACGTTATATCGTTATCGTATATAACGTTTTACGTTATATCGTTATAGTATATAACGTTATACGTTATATCGTTATCGTATATAACGTTATACGTTATATCGATATAGTATATAACGTTATACGTTATATCGATATAGTATATAACGTTAAACGTTATATCGATATAGTATATAACGTTATACGTTATATCGTTATAGTACATAACGTTATACGTTATATCGTTATCGTATATAACATTATACGTTATATCGCTATCGTATATAACGTTATACGTTATATCGTTATAGTATATAACGTTTTACGTTATATCGTTATGGTATATAACGTTATGCGTTATATCGTTATCGTATATAACGTTATACGTTATATCGATATCGTATATAACGTTTTACGTTATATCGTTATAGTATATAACGTTATACGTTATATCGTTATAGTACATAACGTTATACGTTATATCGTTATCGTATATAACGTTATACGTTATATCGCTATCGTATATAACGTTATCCGTTATATCGTTATCGTATATAACGTTATACGTTGTATCGTTATAGTACATAACGTTATACGTTATATCGTTATAGTATATAACGTTATACGTTATATGGATATAGCATATAACGTTATACGTTATATCGTAATACTACATAACGTTATACGTTATATCGTAATACTACATAACGTTATACGTTATATCGTAATACTACATAACGTTATACGTTATATCGTAATACTACATAACGTTATACGTTATATCGTTATCGTATATAACGTTATACGTTATATCGTTATAGCATATCACGTTATACGTTATAACGATATAGCTTATAACGTTATACGTTATATCGTTATCGTATATAACGTTTTACGTTATATCGTTATAGTATATAACGTTATACATTATATCCATATAGTATATAACGTTATACGTTATAACGATATAGTTTTTAACGTTATACGTTATATCGTTATCGTATATAACGTTATACGTTATATCGTTATAGTACATAACGTTATACGTTATATCGTTATCGTATATAACGTTATACATTATATCGATATAGTATATAACGTTATACGTTATAACGATATAGTTTATAACGTTATACGTTATATCGTTATCGTATATAACGTTATACGTTATATCGTTATCGTATATAACGTTTTACGTTATATCGTTATAGTATATAACGTTTTACGTTATATCGTTATGGTATATAATGTTATGCGTTATATCGTTATCGTATATAACGTTATACGTTATATCGTAATACTACATAACGTTATACGTTATATCGTAATACTACATAACGTTATACGTTATATCGTTATAGTATATAACGTTTTACGTTATATCGTTATGGTATATAACGTTATGCGTTATATCGCTATCGTATATAACGTTATACGTTATATCGTTATCGTATATAACGTTATACGTTATATCGATATAGTGTATAACGTTATACGTTATATCGATATAGTATATAACGTTAAACGTTATATCGATATAGTATGTCGGAGATGGAAAAGCACCGGAACCTCTCCTTGGATTCTCGGGAATACCGTAATGTCGTAATTTAGATTAAACAAATGTTGCTCCGATTGTTCGAGGTTTATGATAGTGAGCTTGGGCTCGAGGCGACAACCAGTCGCCGAACGTAGCCGCGGTCAAGGGATGAACGTTTTGTCTAACAAAGGCATGAAGTAACCCTATAGCTATCTTTAAAAGAAATACTTAGGACGGGGCACGACTGTAAGCGTTTCAACGATTTCTTTCCCGTGGCTCGCCACACGCAGACTCTATTCTTTGAGTAAGATGATTACCAGATGTCGACGCGTCTCCACAGTACATGTTCAGCTAGCCCGAGGACCCGCTATAAATCTTAAGATCTGTTTAACTAAAGTCCTTCAAACCGACAAACAGTCCTCGTCCCAACTACGAGAAAATAGGAGAAATCTATTTTTCTCACCAACGACGCTTCCTCTTCTCGAACTTTCTCTTAAGGGCGCCTAGCACCCTTCCCTAACCACCAACATGGAAATTGACCAATTAACAGTAACGCCGATTTCCCTCACTTTCCGAATGAAGGCTTTTCTCCACGAATCCGATGATTTCGTGCCCTTGGGCACACCCGTCATAGTTTTCCTCGACAGCGTTACTTGGATGGAGAACCACTCTCCGGTACGATCTCGACGACGATTCAAGTAACTCTCGGATACGTAGTGATTGCCCCACGCATTAACATTGAGTACAACTTAGACGCTAAAGAAGAGTAGAGTTCGTCATCCCGTTGACCGTGGATTCGTTATTGAGCCTAGGATCATTGTCATTAGCTTCTCGAGTATCAATTTATCGCGATTACTTGTCCAATTCCAACATGGTCATGTTTGCACTAGTAAATATCTCCTCTATTGCATAGTGATCACGTCTAGTGTCAATAGGGATTCGTTTACGCCCTTAACCCTAACTCTAATCGTAACGCCAACCCGACATCAGAAGTGGGATCAGTGCCGATTATAACAGTGTTAGGACTTACGACCATCGTGCGCGAGTAACCCAGTCGCTAGTGCAAAATCGAGAGTGTGAAACCTAACAAGTTTTCGCCACCACGTTTTAACCCTTAAAATCGCACGTTCCGACCCCGCTGCACGGGGCGCAACTGTCACCTGATTATGAAAGAAAACCATAATTTCAATAACGAGTGGCGAGTCGACTTCTACGTACTGGAAGCATCATCGGGTAGATCAAGTCATCTGGGTGAGTCGTTTCCATTTTACTCCGATTCGGGAGCCGAGCGTTCACTAATTAAAGAGTCCGTGGCCTCGAGATTTCTGGCAAAAGAATGACTGACATATTAGTAATGCGAGGAGCAGGAAATACTTGTATTAAACATACGCCTCCCATTTGTTCATCGTGTGTATTAATGATTTTTACATCGAAGATAATTTCTCATGTCCTTGCTGATAGTTATCTAAAATATGATATCGCGATTAGTTGCGGAACTCTAAGTCTGGGTTTTGACGTAACATTACACAAAATAGCCTCGCTATGTGTAAAACAAAAATAATTAATGTCTGTAATGAAACCACTGCAAACGAGATCGTCGTTAATGAAGCTGACACTGATGTACATGGTAATAATAAAAGTCGATCAATTTCTCTTCTCGACAAATTCAAAGATTCATTCGTTACGGATTCCCTACGTATTCGCGTAAATACAGGCCGGTTAGAAATACGATTAATTGATCCTAACATCACCGTACGAGGAAGTCCTTATAGATTTAGTGAGGAGGACCGAAGAGCGGTACGTGAGAAAATAAGCGTTTTAATTAAAGCAAAGATCATAAGGCCTAGTAATTCGCTATTCGCGAGCTTTACGTAACTCGTGAAGAAGAAAGCGGCTCAGATAGATTACGAGTGGATCCCGAGAACTAAATCAAAGTACCGTCGCGGATCGGTACCCTTTACTCCTTATTGCGGATCTAGTCGCGAGATTGCAAGAGGCGAGATATTTTATTAGCCTGGATATGGCCAGCGGGTTTCACCAAATTCCTACTTATCCTAATTCAGCGGAGTATACAGCGTTCGTTACTCCCGACAGACAATATGAGTAGATAACGATGCCGTTTGAACTGAAAAAAATTGCGCCGTCCGTCTTTCGGAGGGCCATTCGCAAGGCCCTAGGCGACCTCGCTCATTCGTACGTTGTTATTTATTTCGATAACGTTCTAATTATTGCCGACTCGATAGATCAAGATTTAGGAAGATTGAACACCGTATTAGATACTCTCGTAAAAGCAGGATTCTCTGTTAACATTGCGAACTGTTCTTTTCTAAAGACATCGGTGCTCTATTTGAGATATGTAATTCATAACGAAGAAGTTCGTCCGAACCCGGGTAAAATACACACCTTAAGCTCTTTACCTGTGCCATCGGCCGTCACGCAGTCCAGGCAGTTCATAGGCTTAGCTTCGCACTTCCGAAAGTTCATCCCTAAATTCTCACAGGTGATGAAACCCCTGTATGCGCTCATCTCAAATAACAGAAATATAACTTGGACAGATAGGCACGAGAAAATAAGACAACAGGCGGTTTCCGCCCTGACCGACGCGCCGGTGTTAATGATATTCGACCCCAATTACCCGATAGAACTACATACTGACGCTAGCTCGGAGAGTTACGGGGCGATTTTGACGCATCAAGTCGAAGGTAAAGGCAAAGCAATAAAGTATTACAGCAAAAGAACTACCCTCGCAGAATCTAGGTATAATTCCTACGAACTAGAGACGTTAGCAGTCGTAAACGCAGTCGAGCGTTTCCGTCACTATCTACATGGACGGGAATTTCTTGTTGTCACGGATTGCGACTCGTCGAAAGCGTCGAGTAATAAAGTACATTTAAATGACAGGGACCATCGGTGATGGGTTTACTTGCAGACTTTTGTTTTTGACATTATGTATCTGGAAAGTAAACGGACAGCCCACGTAGATTTCTTCTCGCGAAACCCCGTAGATTTAGACCACCGTAAAATTGATAAAATTGCGGAGAAAGAAATCAATCTGGCCGAAATATCGGAATACTAGCTGTTAGCCGAACAACGTCGTGATTCTCAAACCTTGGGAATCGTCAAGAAATTGCAAAACGATGAGCTCGCGGAAGACATCGCGAATACATACGGTACTCTTTACCGTAGGATACAAAGAAAAGGCAGGACTCTCTGTTTAGCTATAGTCCTAAGAGGTTTTAGATAGTCTGTTATTAACCATGTGCACCAGTCAATTATGCACTTAGGTTGGGAGAAAACGCTCGAGAGACTGTACGAGTATTACTGGTTCGAAGGGATGGCGAAGTACGTTCGCCGATTCATTGAGAACTGTCATGCTTGTCAAGTCTCGAAAGCTAGTTCAGGTAAGATACAAGCCGAACTACGTCCTATACCTAAGACCAGCATACCCTGGCATACGGTCCACATGGACATAACAGGCAAGTTGAGTGGTAAAAGCGATTCAAAGGAGTACGTCATTGTTTTGATCGATGTGTTCACTAAATTCGTATACCTGCATCGTACTCGTAAGATAGATTTCCGTAACACCATTAAAGCGCTTAAACCCGCTATATTTTATTCGGAAGTCCCTGCCGGATAGTAGCAGATCAGGAAAGATGTCCTAAGGGTAATGAATTTCGAGAATTCTGCGAAAGCAAACGAATTAAAGTTCACTCGATAGCGACCGATGATAGAGTCAATAGACAGGTAGAGCGTGTTATGCGTACATTGAAAATACTTTCACGACAGTAGAAACGACCGGGCGGCCGCGGCAAGACGCGATTGGGGAAATACAGCTAGCGTTGAACTGCACCACCAACCGCGTGACTAATTCGAGCCCTTTATAACTACTAATCGGTAGAACAGCGAGACCGTACGACCTATTGCTACCCGACAATATCAAAGAAAAGGAAGTCGATATCCCTGATGTAAGACAGCAGGCTGTGTAGAACATAGAGAGTAAAGCCCAGTACAGCAAAAAAAGATTTGATAGAAACAAAGCTAAAGTGGTTAGGTTTAACCTCGGCGATTTCGTACCACGCAAAAACGAGAAAAGAAACCAAACCAAGCTAGAGCCAAAATTCAAGGGTCCATTCGTAATAACCGAGATTTTGGAAGGAGATAGGTATATTTTAAAAAAACGCTAGACGGCAAACGATCGTATAAAGACAGCCACGACAGATTAAGGAAAATGCCGGACAGTCGCGTTCCCGCTGAGTTGGACGTCGATAGTGACGGCAATAACAGTGACCACGACGACATGAGCACCTCGATCTCGGAAGATCCTTAGCACAAAGACCGTAGCACCTTACGGAGTACGTTATGAAGCTTGGTAAAGGGGCAAGTGATGTGTTCACGCGCACCATAAGCTATAGAGTTATGAAGCTTGGTAAAGGGGCAAGTGATGTGTTCACGCGCACCATGAGCTATAGTGTTATGAAGCTCGACTAAGGGGCAAGTGATGTGTTCACGCGCACCATGAGCTATAGTGTTACGAAGTTTGGTGCGGTCGTGCGATCTAGAAAAACGAGATCCATTGGGGTGCGAAATCGAGACTGGTCCATTTCGCCGTTATGACCCGACTGATAACCCACAGGATGCAACTAGCACTTCCAGTTACTCCTAATTACAACGTTACTAATTCATGTTCTCTTCTATTCCTTTTGTTGTCAAACCTCCGAACAAAATTTTGTTGTTACACTGGACCCTCAGCTTATTTAGACATTAAGTTAAATTTTAAACAATGTTAATTGTACCGAGACTAACGTTAAGAAAACTCAATATTGTAGCTACACCCGAGGACGTGTGATAGTCAGAATGGCCGTGTCGGAGATGGAAAAGCACCGGAACCTCTCCTTGGATTCTCGGGAATACCGTAATGTCGTAATTTAGATTAAACAAATGTTGCTCCGATTGTTCGAGGTTTATGATAGTGAGCTTGGGCTCGAGGCGACAACCAGTCGCCGAACGTAGCCGCGGTCAAGGGATGAACGTTTTGTCTAACAAAGGCATGAAGTAACCCTATAGCTATCTTTAAAAGAAATACTTAGGACGGGGCACGACTGTAAGCGTTTCAACGATTTCTGTCCCGTGGCTCGCCACACGCAGACTCTATTCTTTGAGTAAGATGATTACCAGATGTCGACGCGTCTCCACAGTACATGTTCAGCTAGCCCGAGGACCCGCTATAAATCTTAAGATCTGTTTAACTAAAGTCCTTCAAACCGACAAACAGTCTTCGTCCCAACTACGAGAAAATAGGAGAAATCTATTTTTCTCACCAACGACGCTTCCTCTTCTCGAACTTTCTCTTAAGGGCGCCTAGCACCCTTCCCTAACCACCAACATGGAAATTGACCAATTAACAGTAACGCCGATTTCCCTCACTTTCCGAATGAAGGCTTTTCTCCACGAATCCGATGATTTCGTGCCCTTGGGCACACCCGTCATAGTTTTCCTCGACAGCGTTACCGGGATGGAGAACCACTCTCCGGTACGATCTCGACGACGATTCAAGTAACTCTCGGATACGTAGTGATTGCCCCACGCATTAACATTGAGTACAACTTAGACGCTAAAGAAGAGTAGAGTTCGTCATCCCGTTGACCGTGGATTCGTTATTGAGCCTAGGATCATTGTCATTAGCTTCTCGAGTATCAATTTATCGCGATTACTTGTCCAATTCCAACATGGTCATGTTTGCACTAGTAAATATCTCCTCTATTGCATAGTGATCACGTCTAGTGTCAATAGGGATTCGTTTACGCCCTTAACCCTAACTCTAATCGTAACGCCAACCCGACAAGTATATAACGTTATACGTTATATCGTTATAGTACATAACGTTATACGTTATATCGTTATCGTATATAACGTTATACGTTATATCGCTATCGTATATAACGTTATACGTTATATCGTTATAGTATATAACGTTTTACGTTATATCGTTATGGTATATAACGTTATGCGTTATATCGTTATCGTATATAACGTTATACGTTATATCGATATAGTATATAACGTTAAACGTTATATCGATATAGTATATAACGTTATACGTTATATCGTTATAGTACATAACGTTATACGTTATATCGTTATCGTATATAACGTTATACGTTATATCGCTATCGTATATAACGTTATCCGTTATATCGTTATAGTATATAACGTTATACGTTATATCGTTACAGTATATAACGTTATACGTTATATCGATATAGTATATAACGTTATACGTTATAACGATATAGTTTATAACGTTTTACGTTATATCGATATAGTATATAACGTTATACGTTATATCGATATAGTATATAACGTTAAACGTTATATCGATATAGTATATAACGTTATACGGTATATCGTTATAGTATATAACGTTATACGTTATATCGTAATACTACATAACGTTATACGTTATATCGTAATACTACATAACGTTATACGTTATAACGATATAGTTTATAACGTTATACGTTATATCGTTATCGTATATAACGTTATACGTTATATCGTTATAGTACATAATGTTATACGATATATCGTTATCGTATATAACGTTTTACGTTATATCGTTATAGTACATAATGTTATACGATATATCGTTATCGTATATAACGTTTTACGTTATATCGTTATAGTACATAATGTTATACGATATATCGTTATCGTATATAACGTTTTACGTTATATCGTTATAGTACATAATGTTATACGATATATCGTTATCGTATATAACGTTTTACGTTATATCGTTATAGTACATAATGTTATACGATATATCGTTATCGTATATAACGTTATACGTTATATCGATATCGTATATAACGTTTTACGTTATATCGTTAGAGTATATAACGTTATACGTAATATCGTTATAGTACATAACGTTATACGTTATATCGTTATCGTATATAACGTTATACGTTATATCGCTATCGTATATAACGTTATACGTTATATCGTTATAGTATATAACGTTTTACGTTATATCGTTATGGTATATAACGTTATGCGTTATATCGTTATCGTATATAACGTTATACGTTATATCCATATCGTATATAACGTTTTACGTTATATCGTTATAGTATATAACGTTATACGTAATATCGTTATAGTACATAACGTTATACGTTATGTCGTTATCGTATATAACGTTATACGTTATATCGCTATCGTATATAACGTTATCCGTTATATCGTTATCGTATATAACGTTATACGTTATATCGTTATAGTACATAACGTTATACGATATATCGTTATCGTATATAACGTTTTACGTTATATCGTTATAGTACATAATGTTATACGATATATCGTTATCGTATATAACGTTTTACGTTATATCGTTATAGTACATAATGTTATACGATATATCGTTATCGTATATAACGTTTTACGTTATATCGTTATAGTACATAATGTTATACGATATATCGTTATCGTATATAACGTTTTACGTTATATCGTTATAGTACATAATGTTATACGATATATCGTTATCGTATATAACGTTATACGTTATATCGATATCGTATATAACGTTTTACGTTATATCGTTATCGTATATAACGTTATACGTTATATCGTTATCGTATACAACGTTATACGTTATATCGTTATAGTACATAACGTTATACATTATATCGTTATAGTATATAACGTTATACGTTATATGGATATAGCATATAACGTTATACGTTATATCGTAATACTACATAACGTTATACGTTATGTCGTTATCGTATATAACGTTATACGTTATATCGTTATAGTATATAACGTTATACGTTATATCGTTACAGTATATAACGTTATAAGTTATATCGTTATAGTACATAACGTTATACGTTATATCGTTATAGTATATAACGTTATACGTTATATGGATATAGCATATAACGTTATACGTTATATCGATATAGTATATAACGTTATACGTTATATGGATATAGCATATAACGTTATACGTTATAACGATATAGTTTATAACGTTATACGTTATATCGTTATCGTATATAACGTTATACGTTATATCGTTATCGTATATAACGTTTTACGTTATATCGTTATAGTATATAACGTTATACGTTATATCGTTATAGTACATAACGTTATACGTTATATCGTTATAGTATATAACGTTATACGTTATATGGATATAGCATATAACGTTATACGTTATATCGTAATACTACATAACGTTATACGTTATATCGTTATCGTATATAACGTTATACGTTATATCGTTATAGTATATAACGTTATACGTTATATCGTTACAGTATATAACGTTATACGTTATATCGTTATAGCATATAACGTTATACGTTATATCGATATAGTATATAACGTTATACGTTATATGGATATAGCATATAACGTTATACGTTATAACGATATAGTTTATAACGCTATACGTTATATCGTTATCGTATATAACGTTATACGTTATATCGTTATCGTATATAACGTTTTACGTTATATCGTTATAGTATATAACGTTATACGTTATATCGTTATCGTATATAACGTTATACGTTATATCGATATAGTGTATAACGTTATACGTTATATCGATATAGTATATAACGTTAAACGTTATATCGATATAGTATATAACGTTATACGTTATATCGTTATAGTACATAACGTTATACGTTATATCGTTATCGTATATAACATTATACGTTATATCGCTATCGTATATAACGTTATACGTTATATCGTTATAGTATATAACGTTTTACGTTATATCGTTATGGTATATAACGTTATGCGTTATATCGTTATCGTATATAACGTTATACGTTATATCGATATCGTATATAACGTTTTACGTTATATCGTTATAGTATATAACGTTATACGTTATATCGTTATAGTACATAACGTTATACGTTATATCGTTATCGTATATAACGTTATACGTTATATCGCTATCGTATATAACGTTATCCGTTATATCGTTATCGTATATAACGTTATACGTTGTATCGTTATAGTACATAACGTTATACGTTATATCGTTATAGTATATAACGTTATACGTTATATGGATATAGCATATAACGTTATACGTTATATCGTAATACTACATAACGTTATACGTTATATCGTAATACTACATAACGTTATACGTTATATCGTAATACTACATAACGTTATACGTTATATCGTAATACTACATAACGTTATACGTTATATCGTTATCGTATATAACGTTATACGTTATATCGTTATAGCATATCACGTTATACGTTATAACGATATAGCTTATAACGTTATACGTTATATCGTTATCGTATATAACGTTTTACGTTATATCGTTATAGTATATAACGTTATACATTATATCCATATAGTATATAACGTTATACGTTATAACGATATAGTTTTTAACGTTATACGTTATATCGTTATCGTATATAACGTTATACGTTATATCGTTATAGTACATAACGTTATACGTTATATCGTTATCGTATATAACGTTATACATTATATCGATATAGTATATAACGTTATACGTTATAACGATATAGTTTATAACGTTATACGTTATATCGTTATCGTATATAACGTTATACGTTATATCGTTATCGTATATAACGTTTTACGTTATATCGTTATAGTATATAACGTTTTACGTTATATCGTTATGGTATATAATGTTATGCGTTATATCGTTATCGTATATAACGTTATACGTTATATCGTAATACTACATAACGTTATACGTTATATCGTAATACTACATAACGTTATACGTTATATCGTTATAGTATATAACGTTTTACGTTATATCGTTATGGTATATAACGTTATGCGTTATATCGCTATCGTATATAACGTTATACGTTATATCGTTATCGTATATAACGTTATACGTTATATCGATATAGTGTATAACGTTATACGTTATATCGATATAGTATATAACGTTAAACGTTATATCGATATAGTATGTCGGAGATGGAAAAGCACCGGAACCTCTCCTTGGATTCTCGGGAATACCGTAATGTCGTAATTTAGATTAAACAAATGTTGCTCCGATTGTTCGAGGTTTATGATAGTGAGCTTGGGCTCGAGGCGACAACCAGTCGCCGAACGTAGCCGCGGTCAAGGGATGAACGTTTTGTCTAACAAAGGCATGAAGTAACCCTATAGCTATCTTTAAAAGAAATACTTAGGACGGGGCACGACTGTAAGCGTTTCAACGATTTCTGTCCCGTGGCTCGCCACACGCAGACTCTATTCTTTGAGTAAGATGATTACCAGATGTCGACGCGTCTCCACAGTACATGTTCAGCTAGCCCGAGGACCCGCTATAAATCTTAAGATCTGTTTAACTAAAGTCCTTCAAACCGACAAACAGTCCTCGTCCCAACTACGAGAAAATAGGAGAAATCTATTTTTCTCACCAACGACGCTTCCTCTTCTCGAACTTTCTCTTAAGGGCGCCTAGCACCCTTCCCTAACCACCAACATGGAAATTGACCAATTAACAGTAACGCCGATTTCCCTCACTTTCCGAATGAAGGCTTTTCTCCACGAATCCGATGATTTCGTGCCCTTGGGCACACCCGTCATAGTTTTCCTCGACAGCGTTACTTGGATGGAGAACCACTCTCCGGTACGATCTCGACGACGATTCAAGTAACTCTCGGATACGTAGTGATTGCCCCACGCATTAACATTGAGTACAACTTAGACGCTAAAGAAGAGTAGAGTTCGTCATCCCGTTGACCGTGGATTCGTTATTGAGCCTAGGATCATTGTCATTAGCTTCTCGAGTATCAATTTATCGCGATTACTTGTCCAATTCCAACATGGTCATGTTTGCACTAGTAAATATCTCCTCTATTGCATAGTGATCACGTCTAGTGTCAATAGGGATTCGTTTACGCCCTTAACCCTAACTCTAATCGTAACGCCAACCCGACATCAGAAGTGGGATCAGTGCCGATTATAACAGTGTTAGGACTTACGACCATCGTGCGCGAGTAACCCAGTCGCTAGTGCAAAATCGAGTGTGAAACCTAACAAGTTTTCGCCACCACGTTTTAACCCTTAAAATCGCACGTTCCGACCCCGCTGCACGGGGCGCAACTGTCAACCTGATTATGAAAGAAAACCATAATTTCAATAACGAGTGGCGAGTCGACTTCTACGTACTGGAAGCATCATCGGGTAGATCAAGTCATCTGGGTGAGTCGTTTCCATTTTACTCCGATTCGGGAGCCGAGCGTTCACTAATTAAAGAGTCCGTGGCCTCGAGATTTCTGGCAAAAGAATGACTGACATATTAGTAATGCGAGGAGCAGGAAATACTTGTATTAAACATACGCCTCCCATTTGTTCATCGTGTGTATTAATGATTTTTACATCGAAGATAATTTCTCATGTCCTTGCTGATAGTTATCTAAAATATGATATCGCGATTAGTTGCGGAACTCTAAGTCTGGGTTTTGACGTAACATTACACAAAATAGCCTCGCTATGTGTAAAACAAAAATAATTAATGTCTGTAATGAAACCACTGCAAACGAGATCGTCGTTAATGAAGCTGACACTGATGTACATGGTAATAATAAAAGTCGATCAATTTCTCTTCTCGACAAATTCAAAGATTCATTCGTTACGGATTCCCTACGTATTCGCGTAAATACAGGCCGGTTAGAAATACGATTAATTGATCCTAACATCACCGTACGAGGAAGTCCTTATAGATTTAGTGAGGAGGACCGAAGAGCGGTACGTGAGAAAATAAGCGTTTTAATTAAAGCAAAGATCATAAGGCCTAGTAATTCGCTATTCGCGAGCTTTACGTAACTCGTGAAGAAGAAAGCGGCTCAGATAGATTACGAGTGGATCCCCGAGAACTAAATCAAAGTACCGTCGCGGATCGGTACCCTTTACTCCTTATTGCGGATCTAGTCGCGAGATTGCAAGAGGCGAGATATTTTATTAGCCTGGATATGGCCAGCGGGTTTCACCAAATTCCTACTTATCCTAATTCAGCGGAGTATACAGCGTTCGTTACTCCCGACAGACAATATGAGTACATAACGATGCCGTTTGAACTGAAAAAAATTGCGCCGTCCGTCTTTCGGAGGGCCATTCGCAAGGCCCTAGGCGACCTCGCTCATTCGTACGTTGTTATTTATTTCGATAACGTTCTAATTATTGCCGACTCGATAGATCAAGATTTAGGAAGATTGAACACCGTATTAGATACTCTCGTAAAAGCAGGATTCTCTGTTAACATTGCGAACTGTTCTTTTCTAAAGACATCGGTGCTCTATTTGAGATATGTAATTCATAACGAAGAAGTTCGTCCGAACCCGGGTAAAATACACACCTTAAGCTCTTTACCTGTGCCATCGGCCGTCACGCAGTCCAGGCAGTTCATAGGCTTAGCTTCGCACTTCCGAAAGTTCATCCCTAAATTCTCACAGGTGATGAAACCCCTGTATGCGCTCATCTCAAATAACAGAAATATAACTTGGACAGATAGGCACGAGAAAATAAGACAACAGGCGGTTTCCGCCCTGACCGACGCGCCGGTGTTAATGATATTCGACCCCAATTACCCGATAGAACTACATACTGACGCTAGCTCGGAGAGTTACGGGGCGATTTTGACGCATCAAGTCGAAGGTAAAGGCAAAGCAATAAAGTATTACAGCAAAAGAACTACCCTCGCAGAATCTAGGTATAATTCCTACGAACTAGAGACGTTAGCAGTCGTAAACGCAGTCGAGCGTTTCCGTCACTATCTACATGGACGGGAATTTCTTGTTGTCACGGATTGCGACTCGTCGAAAGCGTCGAGTAATAAAGTACATTTAAATGACAGGGACCATCGGTGATGGGTTTACTTGCAGACTTTTGTTTTTGACATTATGTATCTGGAAAGTAAACGGACAGCCCACGTAGATTTCTTCTCGCGAAACCCCGTAGATTTAGACCACCGTAAAATTGATAAAATTGCGGAGAAAGAAATCAATCTGGCCGAAATATCGGAATACTAGCTGTTAGCCGAACAACGTCGTGATTCTCAAACCTTGGGAATCGTCAAGAAATTGCAAAACGATGAGCTCGCGGAAGACATCGCGAATACATACGGTACTCTTTACCGTAGGATACAAAGAAAAGGCAGGACTCTCTGTTTAGCTATAGTCCTAAGAGGTTTTAGATAGTCTGTTATTAACCATGTGCACCAGTCAATTATGCACTTAGGTTGGGAGAAAACGCTCGAGAGACTGTACGAGTATTACTGGTTCGAAGGGATGGCGAAGTACGTTCGCCGATTCATTGAGAACTGTCATGCTTGTCAAGTCTCGAAAGCTAGTTCAGGTAAGATACAAGCCGAACTACGTCCTATACCTAAGACCAGCATACCCTGGCATACGGTCCACATGGACATAACAGGCAAGTTGAGTGGTAAAAGCGATTCAAAGGAGTACGTCATTGTTTTGATCGATGTGTTCACTAAATTCGTATACCTGCATCGTACTCGTAAGATAGATTTCCGTAACACCATTAAAGCGCTTAAACCCGCTATATTTTATTCGGAAGTCCCTGCCGGATAGTAGCAGATCAGGAAAGATGTCCTAAGGGTAATGAATTTCGAGAATTCTGCGAAAGCAAACGAATTAAAGTTCACTCGATAGCGACCGATGATAGAGTCAATAGACAGGTAGAGCGTGTTATGCGTACATTGAAAATACTTTCACGACAGTAGAAACGACCGGGCGGCCGCGGCAAGACGCGATTGGGGAAATACAGCTAGCGTTGAACTGCACCACCAACCGCGTGACTAATTCGAGCCCTTTATAACTACTAATCGGTAGAACAGCGAGACCGTACGACCTATTGCTACCCGACAATATCAAAGAAAAGGAAGTCGATATCCCTGATGTAAGACAGCAGGCTGTGTAGAACATAGAGAGTAAAGCCCAGTACAGCAAAAAAAGATTTGATAGAAACAAAGCTAAAGTGGTTAGGTTTAACCTCGGCGATTTCGTACCACGCAAAAACGAGAAAAGAAACCAAACCAAGCTAGAGCCAAAATTCAAGGGTCCATTCGTAATAACCGAGATTTTGGAAGGAGATAGGTATATTTTAAAAAAACGCTAGACGGCAAACGATCGTATAAAGACAGCCACGACAGATTAAGGAAAATGCCGGACAGTCGCGTTCCCGCTGAGTTGGACGTCGATAGTGACGGCAATAACAGTGACCACGACGACATGAGCACCTCGATCTCGGAAGATCCTTAGCACAAAGACCGTAGCACCTTACGGAGTACGTTATGAAGCTTGGTAAAGGGGCAAGTGATGTGTTCACGCGCACCATAAGCTATAGAGTTATGAAGCTTGGTAAAGGGGCAAGTGATGTGTTCACGCGCACCATGAGCTATAGTGTTATGAAGCTCGACTAAGGGGCAAGTGATGTGTTCACGCGCACCATGAGCTATAGTGTTACGAAGTTTGGTGCGGTCGTGCGATCTAGAAAAACGAGATCCATTGGGGTGCGAAATCGAGACTGGTCCATTTCGCCGTTATGACCCGACTGATAACCCACAGGATGCAACTAGCACTTCCAGTTACTCCTAATTACAACGTTACTAATTCATGTTCTCTTCTATTCCTTTTGTTGTCAAACCTCCGAACAAAATTTTGTTGTTACACTGGACCCTCAGCTTATTTAGACATTAAGTTAAATTTTAAACAATGTTAATTGTACCGAGACTAACGTTAAGAAAACTCAATATTGTAGCTACACCCGAGGACGTGTGATAGTCAGAATGGCCGTGTCGGAGATGGAAAAGCACCGGAACCTCTCCTTGGATTCTCGGGAATACCGTAATGTCGTAATTTAGATTAAACAAATGTTGCTCCGATTGTTCGAGGTTTATGATAGTGAGCTTGGGCTCGAGGCGACAACCAGTCGCCGAACGTAGCCGCGGTCAAGGGATGAACGTTTTGTCTAACAAAGGCATGAAGTAACCCTATAGCTATCTTTAAAAGAAATACTTAGGACGGGGCACGACTGTAAGCGTTTCAACGATTTCTGTCCCGTGGCTCGCCACACGCAGACTCTATTCTTTGAGTAAGATGATTACCAGATGTCGACGCGTCTCCACAGTACATGTTCAGCTAGCCCGAGGACCCGCTATAAATCTTAAGATCTGTTTAACTAAAGTCCTTCAAACCGACAAACAGTCCTCGTCCCAACTACGAGAAAATAGGAGAAATCTATTTTTCTCACCAACGACGCTTCCTCTTCTCGAACTTTCTCTTAAGGGCGCCTAGCACCCTTCCCTAACCACCAACATGGAAATTGACCAATTAACAGTAACGCCGATTTCCCTCACTTTCCGAATGAAGGCTTTTCTCCACGAATCCGATGATTTCGTGCCCTTGGGCACACCCGTCATAGTTTTCCTCGACAGCGTTACCGGGATGGAGAACCACTCTCCGGTACGATCTCGACGACGATTCAAGTAACTCTCGGATACGTAGTGATTGCCCCACGCATTAACATTGAGTACAACTTAGACGCTAAAGAAGAGTAGAGTTCGTCATCCCGTTGACCGTGGATTCGTTATTGAGCCTAGGATCATTGTCATTAGCTTCTCGAGTATCAATTTATCGCGATTACTTGTCCAATTCCAACATGGTCATGTTTGCACTAGTAAATATCTCCTCTATTGCATAGTGATCACGTCTAGTGTCAATAGGGATTCGTTTACGCCCTTAACCCTAACTCTAATCGTAACGCCAACCCGACAAGTATATAACGTTATACGTTATATCGTTATAGTACATAACGTTATACGTTATATCGTTATCGTATATAACGTTATACGTTATATCGCTATCGTATATAACGTTATACGTTATATCGTTATAGTATATAACGTTTTACGTTATATCGTTATGGTATATAACGTTATGCGTTATATCGTTATCGTATATAACGTTATACGTTATATCGATATAGTATATAACGTTAAACGTTATATCGATATAGTATATAACGTTATACGTTATATCGTTATAGTACATAACGTTATACGTTATATCGTTATCGTATATAACGTTATACGTTATATCGCTATCGTATATAACGTTATCCGTTATATCGTTATAGTATATAACGTTATACGTTATATCGTTACAGTATATAACGTTATACGTTATATCGATATAGTATATAACGTTATACGTTATAACGATATAGTTTATAACGTTTTACGTTATATCGATATAGTATATAACGTTATACGTTATATCGATATAGTATATAACGTTAAACGTTATATCGATTTAGTATATAACGTTATACGGTATATCGTTATAGTATATAACGTTATACGTTATATCGTAATACTACATAACGTTATACGTTATATCGTAATACTACATAACGTTATACGTTATAACGATATAGTTTATAACGTTATACGTTATATCGTTATCGTATATAACGTTATACGTTATATCGTTATAGTACATAATGTTATACGATATATCGTTATCGTATATAACGTTTTACGTTATATCGTTATAGTACATAATGTTATACGATATATCGTTATCGTATATAACGTTTTACGTTATATCGTTATAGTACATAGTGTTATACGATATATCGTTATCGTATATAACGTTTTACGTTATATCGTTATAGTACATAATGTTATACGATATATCGTTATCGTATATAACGTTTTACGTTATATCGCTATCGTATATAACGTTATCCGTTATATCGTTAGAGTATATAACGTTATACGTAATATCGTTATAGTACATAACGTTATACGTTATATCGTTATCGTATATAACGTTATACGTTATATCGCTATCGTATATAACGTTATACGTTATATCGTTATAGTATATAACGTTTTACGTTATATCGTTATGGTATATAACGTTATGCGTTATATCGTTATCGTATATAACGTTATACGTTATATCCATATCGTATATAACGTTTTACGTTATATCGTTATAGTATATAACGTTATACGTAATATCGTTATAGTACATAACGTTATACGTTATATCGTTATCGTATATAACGTTATACGTTATATCGCTATCGTATATAACGTTATCCGTTATATCGTTATCGTATATAACGTTATACGTTATATCGTTATAGTACATAACGTTATACGATATATCGTTATCGTATATAACGTTTTACGTTATATCGTTATAGTACATAATGTTATACGATATATCGTTATCGTATATAACGTTTTACGTTATATCGTTATAGTACATAACGTTATACGATATATCGTTATCGTATATAACGTTTTACGTTATATCGTTATAGTACATAATGTTATACGATATATCGTTATCGTATATAACGTTTTACGTTATATCGTTATAGTACATAATGTTATACGATATATCGTTATCGTATATAACGTTATACGTTATATCGATATCGTATATAACGTTTTACGTTATATCGTTATCGTATATAACGTTATACGTTATATCGTTATCGTATACAACGTTATACGTTATATCGTTATAGTACATAACGTTATACATTATATCGTTATAGTATATAACGTTATACGTTATATGGATATAGCATATAACGTTATACGTTATATCGTAATACTACATAACGTTATACGTTATGTCGTTATCGTATATAACGTTATACGTTATATCGTTATAGTATATAACGTTATACGTTATATCGTTACAGTATATAACGTTATACGTTATATCGTTATAGTACATAACGTTATACGTTATATCGTTATAGTATATAACGTTATACGTTATATGGATATAGCATATAACGTTATACGTTATATCGATATAGTATATAACGTTATACGTTATATGGATATAGCATATAACGTTATACGTTATAACGATATAGTTTATAACGTTTTACGTTATATCGATATAGTATATAACGTTATACGTTATATCGATATAGTATATAACGTTAAACGTTATATCGATATAGTATATAACGTTATACGTTATATGGATATAGCATATAACGTTATACGTTATATCGTAATACTACATAACGTTATACGTTATATCGTAATACTACATAACGTTATACGTTATATCGTAATACTACATAACGTTATACGTTATATCGTAATACTACATAACGTTATACGTTATATCGTTATCGTATATAACGTTATACGTTATATCGTAATACTACATAACGTTATACGTTATATCGTAATACTACATAACGTTATACGTTATATCGTTATAGTATATAACGTTATACGTTATATCGATATAGTATATAACGTTATACGTTATAACGATATAGGTTATAACGTTTTACGTTATATCGATATAGTATATAACGTTATACGTTATATCGTAATACTACATAACGTTATACGTTATATCGTAATACTACATAACGTTATACGTTATATCGTTATAGTATATAACGTTATACGTTATATCGATATAGTATATAACGTTGAACGTTATATCGATATAGTATATAACCTTATACGTTATATCGTTATAGTACGTAACGTTATACGTTATATCGTAATACTACATAACGTTATACGTTATAACGATATAGTTTATAACGTTATACGTTATATCGTTATCGTATATAACGTTATACGTTATATCGTTATCGTATATAACGTTATACGTTATATCGTTATAGTACATAATGTTATACGATATATCGTTATCGTATATAACGTTTTACGTTATATCGTTATAGTACATAATGTTATACGATATATCGTTATCGTATATAACGTTTTACGTTATATCGTTATAGTTCATAACGTTATACGTTATATCGTTATAGTACATAACGATATACGTTATATCGTTATGGTATATAATGTTATGCGTTATATCGTTATCGTATATAACGTTATACGTCATATCGTAATACTACATAACGTTATACGTTATATCGTAATACTACATAACGTTATACGTTATATCGTTATAGTATATAACGTTTTACGTTATATCGTTATGGTATATAACGTTATGCGTTATATCGCTATCGTATATAACGTTATACGTTATATCGTTATCGTATATAACGTTATACGTTATATCGATATAGTATATAACGTTATACGTTATATCGTTATAGTACATAACGTTATACGTTATATCGTTATAGTACATAATGTTATACGATATATCGTTATCGTATATAACGTTTTACGTTATATCGTTATAGTTCATAACGCTATACGTTATATCGATATAGTATATAACGTTAAACGTTATATCGATATAGTATATAACGTTATACGTTATATCGCTATAGTACATAACGTTATACGTTATATCGTTATCATATATAACATTATACGTTATATCGCTATCGTATATAACGTTATACGTTATATCGTTATAGTATATAACGTTTTACGTTATATCGTTATGGTATATAACGTTATGCGTTATATCGTTATCGTATATAACGTTATACGTTATATCGATATAGTATATAACGTTAAACGTTATATCGATATAGTATATAACGTTATACGTTATATCGCAATACTACATAACGTTATACGTTATATCGTAATACTACATAACGTTATACGTTATATCGTTATAGTATATAACGTTATACGTTATATCGATATAGTATATAACGTTGAACGTTATATCGATATAGTATATAACCTTATACGTTATATCGTTATAGTACGTAACGTTATACGTTATATCGTAATACTACATAACGTTATACGTTATAACGATATAGTTTATAACGTTATACGTTATATCGTTATCGTATATAACGTTATACGTTATATCGTTATAGTACATAATGTTATACGATATATCGTTATCGTATATAACGTTTTACGTTATATCGTTATAGTACATAATGTTATACGATATATCGTTATCGTATATAACGTTTTACGTTATATCGTTATAGTTCATAACGTTATACGTTATATCGATATAGTATATAACGTTATACGTTATATCGCTATAGTACATAACGTTATACGTTATATCGTTATCGTATATAACGTTATACGTTATATCGCTATCGTATATAACGTTATCCGTTATATCGTTATCGTATATAACGTTATACGTTATATCGTTATAGTACATAACGTTATACGTTATATCGTTATAGTATATAACGTTATACGTTATATGGATATAGCATATAACGTTATACGTTATATCGTAATACTACATAACGTTATACGTTATATCGTAATACTACATAACGTTATACGTTATATCGTAATACTACATAACGTTATACGTTATATCGTAATACTACATAACGTTATACGTTATATCGTAATACTACATAACGTTATACGTTATATCGTTATCGTATATAACGTTATACGTTGTATCGTTATAGCATATCACGTTATACGTTATAACGATATAGCTTATAACGTTATACGTTATATCGTTATCGTATATAACGTTTTACGTTATATCGTTATAGTATATAACGTTATACATTATATCCATATAGTATATAACGTTATACGTTATAACGATATAGTTTATAACGTTTTACGTTATATCGTTATGGTATATAATGTTATGCGTTATATCGTTATCGTATATAACGTTATACGTTATATCGTAATACTACATAACGTTATACGTTATATCGTAATACTACATAACGTTATACGTTATATCGTTATAGTATATAACGTTTTACGTTATATCGTTATGGTATATAACGTTATGCGTTATATCGCTATCGTATATAACGTTATCCGTTATATCGTTATCGTATATAACGTTATACGTTATATCGTTATAGTACATAACGTTATACGTTATATCGATATAGTATATAACGTTGAACGTTATATCGATATAGTATATAACCTTATACGTTATATCGTTATAGTACGTAACGTTATACGTTATATCGTAATACTACATAACGTTATACGTTACAACGATATAGTTTATAACGTTATACGTTATATCGTTATCGTATATAACGTTTTACGTTATATCGTTATAGTACATAATGTTATACGATATATCGTTATCGTATATAACGTTATACGTTATATCGTTATAGTACATAACGTTATACGTTATATCGTTATAGTATATAACGTTATACGTTATATGGATATAGCATATAACGTTATACGTTATATCGTAATACTACATAACGTTATACGTTATATCGTAATACTACATAACGTTATACGTTATATCGTAATACTACATAACGTTATACGTTATATCGTAATACTACATAACGTTATACGTTATATCGTAATACTACATAACGTTATACGTTATATCGTTATCGTATATAACGTTATACGTTGTATCGTTATAGCATATCACGTTATACGTTATAACGATATAGCTTATAACGTTATACGTTATATCGCTATAGTACATAACGTTATACGTTATATCGTTATCGTATATAACGTTATACGTTATATCGCTATCGTATATAACGTTATCCGTTATATCGTTATCGTATATAACGTTATACGTTATATCGTTATAGTACATAACGTTATACGTTATATCGCTATCGTATATAACGTTATACGTTATATCGTTATAGTATATAACGTTTTACGTTATATCGTTATGGTATATAACGTTATGCGTTATATCGTTATCGTATATAACGTTATACGTTATATCGCTATCGTATATAACGTTATACGTTATATCGTTATAGTATATAACGTTTTACGTTATATCGTTATGGTATATAACGTTATGCGTTATATCGTTATCGTATATAACGTTATACGTTATATCGATATAGTATATAACGTTAAACGTTATATCGATATAGTATATAACGTTATACGTTATATCGTAATACTACATAACGTTATACGTTATATCGTAATACTACATAACGTTATACGTTATATCGTAATACTACATAACGTTATACGTTATATCGTTATAGTATATAACGTTATACGTTATATCGATATAGTATATAACGTTGAACGTTATATCGATATAGTATATAACCTTATACGTTATATCGTTATAGTACGTAACGTTATACGTTATATCGTAATACTACATAACGTTATACGTTATAACGATATAGTTTATAACGTTATACGTTATATCGTTATCGTATATAACGTTATACGTTATATCGTTATAGTACATAATGTTATACGATATATCGTTATCGTATATAACGTTTTACGTTATATCGTTATAGTACATAATGTTATACGATATATCGTTATCGTATATAACGTTTTACGTTATATCGTTATAGTTCATAACGTTATACGTTATATCGTTATCGTATATAACGTTATACGTTATATCGATATCGTATATAACGTTTTACGTTATATCGATATCGTATATAACGTTTTACGTTATATCGTTAGAGTATATAACGTTATACGTTATATCGTTATAGTACATAACGATATACGTTATATCGTTATGGTATATAATGTTATGCGTTATATCGTTATCGTATATAACGTTATACGTCATATCGTAATACTACATAACGTTATACGTTATATCGTAATACTACATAACGTTATACGTTATATCGTTATAGTATATAACGTTTTACGTTATATCGTTATGGTATATAACGTTATGCGTTATATCGCTATCGTATATAACGTTATACGTTATATCGTTATCGTATATAACGTTATATACGATATCGTATATAACGTTTTACGTTATATCGTTATCGTATATAACGTTATGAGTTATATCGTTATCGTATATAACGTTATACGTTATATTGATATCGTATATAACGTTTTACGTTATATCGTTATAGTATATAACGTTATACGTTATATCGATATAGTATATAACGTTATACGTTATAACGATATAGTTTATAACGTTTTACGTTATATCGATATAGTATATAACGTTATACGTTATATCGATATAGTATATAACGTTAAACGTTATATCGATATAGTATATAACGTTATACGGTATATCGTTATAGTATATAACGTTATACGTTATATCGTAATACTACATAACGTTATACGTTATATCGTAATACTACATAACGTTATACGTTATAACGATATAGTTTATAACGTTATACGTTATATCGTTATCGTATATAACGTTATACGTTATATCGTTATAGTACATAATGTTATACGATATATCGTTATCGTATATAACGTTTTACGTTATATCGTTATAGTACATAATGTTATACGATATATCGTTATCGTATATAACGTTTTACGTTATATCGTTATAGTACATAGTGTTATACGATATATCGTTATCGTATATAACGTTTTACGTTATATCGTTATAGTACATAATGTTATACGATATATCGTTATCGTATATAACGTTTTACGTTATATCGCTATCGTATATAACGTTATCCGTTATATCGTTAGAGTATATAACGTTATACGTAATATCGTTATAGTACATAACGTTATACGTTATATCGTTATCGTATATAACGTTATACGTTATATCGCTATCGTATATAACGTTATACGTTATATCGTTATAGTATATAACGTTTTACGTTATATCGTTATGGTATATAACGTTATGCGTTATATCGTTATCGTATATAACGTTATACGTTATATCCATATCGTATATAACGTTTTACGTTATATCGTTATAGTATATAACGTTATACGTAATATCGTTATAGTACATAACGTTATACGTTATATCGTTATCGTATATAACGTTATACGTTATATCGCTATCGTATATAACGTTATCCGTTATATCGTTATCGTATATAACGTTATACGTTATATCGTTATAGTACATAACGTTATACGATATATCGTTATCGTATATAACGTTTTACGTTATATCGTTATAGTACATAATGTTATACGATATATCGTTATCGTATATAACGTTTTACGTTATATCGTTATAGTACATAATGTTATACGATATATCGTTATCGTATATAACGTTTTACGTTATATCGTTATAGTACATAATGTTATACGATATATCGTTATCGTATATAACGTTTTACGTTATATCGTTATAGTACATAATGTTATACGATATATCGTTATCGTATATAACGTTATACGTTATATCGATATCGTATATAACGTTTTACGTTATATCGTTATCGTATATAACGTTATACGTTATATCGTTATCGTATACAACGTTATACGTTATATCGTTATAGTACATAACGTTATACATTATATCGTTATAGTATATAACGTTATACGTTATATGGATATAGCATATAACGTTATACGTTATATCGTAATACTACATAACGTTATACGTTATGTCGTTATCGTATATAACGTTATACGTTATATCGTTATAGTATATAACGTTATACGTTATATCGTTACAGTATATAACGTTATACGTTATATCGTTATAGTACATAACGTTATACGTTATATCGTTATAGTATATAACGTTATACGTTATATGGATATAGCATATAACGTTATACGTTATATCGATATAGTATATAACGTTATACGTTATATGGATATAGCATATAACGTTATACGTTATAACGATATAGTTTATAACGTTTTACGTTATATCGATATAGTATATAACGTTATACGTTATATCGATATAGTATATAACGTTAAACGTTATATCGATATAGTATATAACGTTATACGTTATATGGATATAGCATATAACGTTATACGTTATATCGTAATACTACATAACGTTATACGTTATATCGTAATACTACATAACGTTATACGTTATATCGTAATACTACATAACGTTATACGTTATATCGTAATACTACATAACGTTATACGTTATATCGTTATCGTATATAACGTTATACGTTATATCGTAATACTACATAACGTTATACGTTATATCGTAATACTACATAACGTTATACGTTATATCGTTATAGTATATAACGTTATACGTTATATCGATATAGTATATAACGTTATACGTTATAACGATATAGGTTATAACGTTTTACGTTATATCGATATAGTATATAACGTTATACGTTATATCGTAATACTACATAACGTTATACGTTATATCGTAATACTACATAACGTTATACGTTATATCGTTATAGTATATAACGTTATACGTTATATCGATATAGTATATAACGTTGAACGTTATATCGATATAGTATATAACCTTATACGTTATATCGTTATAGTACGTAACGTTATACGTTATATCGTAATACTACATAACGTTATACGTTATAACGATATAGTTTATAACGTTATACGTTATATCGTTATCGTATATAACGTTATACGTTATATCGTTATCGTATATAACGTTATACGTTATATCGTTATAGTACATAATGTTATACGATATATCGTTATCGTATATAACGTTTTACGTTATATCGTTATAGTACATAATGTTATACGATATATCGTTATCGTATATAACGTTTTACGTTATATCGTTATAGTTCATAACGTTATACGTTATATCGTTATAGTACATAACGATATACGTTATATCGTTATGGTATATAATGTTATGCGTTATATCGTTATCGTATATAACGTTATACGTCATATCGTAATACTACATAACGTTATACGTTATATCGTAATACTACATAACGTTATACGTTATATCGTTATAGTATATAACGTTTTACGTTATATCGTTATGGTATATAACGTTATGCGTTATATCGCTATCGTATATAACGTTATACGTTATATCGTTATCGTATATAACGTTATACGTTATATCGATATAGTATATAACGTTATACGTTATATCGTTATAGTACATAACGTTATACGTTATATCGTTATAGTACATAATGTTATACGATATATCGTTATCGTATATAACGTTTTACGTTATATCGTTATAGTTCATAACGCTATACGTTATATCGATATAGTATATAACGTTAAACGTTATATCGATATAGTATATAACGTTATACGTTATATCGCTATAGTACATAACGTTATACGTTATATCGTTATCATATATAACATTATACGTTATATCGCTATCGTATATAACGTTATACGTTATATCGTTATAGTATATAACGTTTTACGTTATATCGTTATGGTATATAACGTTATGCGTTATATCGTTATCGTATATAACGTTATACGTTATATCGATATAGTATATAACGTTAAACGTTATATCGATATAGTATATAACGTTATACGTTATATCGCAATACTACATAACGTTATACGTTATATCGTAATACTACATAACGTTATACGTTATATCGTTATAGTATATAACGTTATACGTTATATCGATATAGTATATAACGTTGAACGTTATATCGATATAGTATATAACCTTATACGTTATATCGTTATAGTACGTAACGTTATACGTTATATCGTAATACTACATAACGTTATACGTTATAACGATATAGTTTATAACGTTATACGTTATATCGTTATCGTATATAACGTTATACGTTATATCGTTATAGTACATAATGTTATACGATATATCGTTATCGTATATAACGTTTTACGTTATATCGTTATAGTACATAATGTTATACGATATATCGTTATCGTATATAACGTTTTACGTTATATCGTTATAGTTCATAACGTTATACGTTATATCGATATAGTATATAACGTTATACGTTATATCGCTATAGTACATAACGTTATACGTTATATCGTTATCGTATATAACGTTATACGTTATATCGCTATCGTATATAACGTTATCCGTTATATCGTTATCGTATATAACGTTATACGTTATATCGTTATAGTACATAACGTTATACGTTATATCGTTATAGTATATAACGTTATACGTTATATGGATATAGCATATAACGTTATACGTTATATCGTAATACTACATAACGTTATACGTTATATCGTAATACTACATAACGTTATATGTTATATCGTAATACTACATAACGTTATACGTTATATCGTAATACTACATAACGTTATACGTTATATCGTAATACTACATAACGTTATACGTTATATCGTTATCGTATATAACGTTATACGTTGTATCGTTATAGCATATCACGTTATACGTTATAACGATATAGCTTATAACGTTATACGTTATATCGTTATCGTATATAACGTTTTACGTTATATCGTTATAGTATATAACGTTATACATTATATCCATATAGTATATAACGTTATACGTTATAACGATATAGTTTATAACGTTTTACGTTATATCGTTATGGTATATAATGTTATGCGTTATATCGTTATCGTATATAACGTTATACGTTATATCGTAATACTACATAACGTTATACGTTATATCGTAATACTACATAACGTTATACGTTATATCGTTATAGTATATAACGTTTTACGTTATATCGTTATGGTATATAACGTTATGCGTTATATCGCTATCGTATATAACGTTATCCGTTATATCGTTATCGTATATAACGTTATACGTTATATCGTTATAGTACATAACGTTATACGTTATATCGATATAGTATATAACGTTGAACGTTATATCGATATAGTATATAACCTTATACGTTATATCGTTATAGTACGTAACGTTATACGTTATATCGTAATACTACATAACGTTATACGTTACAACGATATAGTTTATAACGTTATACGTTATATCGTTATCGTATATAACGTTTTACGTTATATCGTTATAGTACATAATGTTATACGATATATCGTTATCGTATATAACGTTATACGTTATATCGTTATAGTACATAACGTTATACGTTATATCGTTATAGTATATAACGTTATACGTTATATGGATATAGCATATAACGTTATACGTTATATCGTAATACTACATAACGTTATACGTTATATCGTAATACTACATAACGTTATACGTTATATCGTAATACTACATAACGTTATACGTTATATCGTAATACTACATAACGTTATACGTTATATCGTAATACTACATAACGTTATACGTTATATCGTTATCGTATATAACGTTATACGTTGTATCGTTATAGCATATCACGTTATACGTTATAACGATATAGCTTATAACGTTATACGTTATATCGCTATAGTACATAACGTTATACGTTATATCGTTATCGTATATAACGTTATACGTTATATCGCTATCGTATATAACGTTATCCGTTATATCGTTATCGTATATAACGTTATACGTTATATCGTTATAGTACATAACGTTATACGTTATATCGCTATCGTATATAACGTTATACGTTATATCGTTATAGTATATAACGTTTTACGTTATATCGTTATGGTATATAACGTTATGCGTTATATCGTTATCGTATATAACGTTATACGTTATATCGCTATCGTATATAACGTTATACGTTATATCGTTATAGTATATAACGTTTTACGTTATATCGTTATGGTATATAACGTTATGCGTTATATCGTTATCGTATATAACGTTATACGTTATATCGATATAGTATATAACGTTAAACGTTATATCGATATAGTATATAACGTTATACGTTATATCGTAATACTACATAACGTTATACGTTATATCGTAATACTACATAACGTTATACGTTATATCGTAATACTACATAACGTTATACGTTATATCGTTATAGTATATAACGTTATACGTTATATCGATATAGTATATAACGTTGAACGTTATATCGATATAGTATATAACCTTATACGTTATATCGTTATAGTACGTAACGTTATACGTTATATCGTAATACTACATAACGTTATACGTTATAACGATATAGTTTATAACGTTATACGTTATATCGTTATCGTATATAACGTTATACGTTATATCGTTATAGTACATAATGTTATACGATATATCGTTATCGTATATAACGTTTTACGTTATATCGTTATAGTACATAATGTTATACGATATATCGTTATCGTATATAACGTTTTACGTTATATCGTTATAGTTCATAACGTTATACGTTATATCGTTATCGTATATAACGTTATACGTTATATCGATATCGATATAACGTTTTACGTTATATCGATATCGTATATAACGTTTTACGTTATATCGTTAGAGTATATAACGTTATACGTTATATCGTTATAGTACATAACGATATACGTTATATCGTTATGGTATATAATGTTATGCGTTATATCGTTATCGTATATAACGTTATACGTCATATCGTAATACTACATAACGTTATACGTTATATCGTAATACTACATAACGTTATACGTTATATCGTTATAGTATATAACGTTTTACGTTATATCGTTATGGTATATAACGTTATGCGTTATATCGCTATCGTATATAACGTTATACGTTATATCGTTATCGTATATAACGTTATATACGATATCGTATATAACGTTTTACGTTATATCGTTATCGTATATAACGTTATGAGTTATATCGTTATCGTATATAACGTTATACGTTATATTGATATCGTATATAACGTTTTACGTTATATCGTTATAGTATATAACGTTATACGTTATATCGTTATAGTACATAACGTTATACGTTATATCGTTATAGTACATAATGTTATACGATATATCGTTATCGTATATAACGTTTTACGTTATATCGTTATAGTTCATAACGTTATACGTTATATCGATATAGTATATAACGTTAAACGTTATATCGATATAGTATATAACGTTATACGTTATATCGCTATAGTACATAACGTTATACGTTATATCGTTATCATATATAACGTTATACGTTATATCGCTATCGTATATAACGTTATACGTTATATCGTTATAGTATATAACGTTTTACGTTATATCGTTATGGTATATAACGTTATGCGTTATATCGTTATCGTATATAACGTTATACGTTATATCGATATAGTATATAACGTTAAACGTTATATCGATATAGTATATAACGTTATACGTTATATCGTTATAGTATATAACGTTTTACGTTATATCGTTATCGTATATAACGTTATGCGTTATATCGTTATCGTATATAACGTTATACGTTATATTGATATCGTATATAACGTTTTACGTTATATCGTTATAGTATATAACGTTATACGTTATATCGTAATACTACATAACGTTATACGTTATATCGTAATACTACATAACGTTATACGTTATATCGTAATACTACATAACGTTATACGTTATATCGTAATACTACATAACGTTATACGTTATATCGTAATACTACATAACGTTATACGTTATATCGTTATCGTATATAACGTTATACGTTATATCGTTATAGCATATCACGTTATACGTTATAACGATATAGCTTATAACGTTATACGTTATATCGTTATCATATATAACGTTATACGTTATATCGCTATCGTATATAACGTTTTACGTTATATCGTTATAGTTCATAACGTTATACGTTATATCGTTATCGTATATAACGTTATACGTTATATCGATATCGTATATAACGTTTTACGTTATATCGATATCGTATATAACGTTTTACGTTATATCGTTAGAGTATATAACGTTATACGTTATATCGTTATAGTACATAACGATATACGTTATATCGTTATGGTATATAATGTTATGCGTTATATCGTTATCGTATATAACGTTATACGTCATATCGTAATACTACATAACGTTATACGTTATATCGTAATACTACATAACGTTATACGTTATATCGTTATAGTATATAACGTTTTACGTTAAATCGTTATGGTATATAACGTTATGCGTTATATCGCTATCGTATATAACGTTATACGTTATATCGTTATCGTATATAACGTTATATACGATATCGTATATAACGTTTTACGTTATATCGTTATCGTATATAACGTTATGCGTTATATCGTTATCGTATATAACGTTATACGTTATATTGATATCGTATATAACGTTTTACGTTATATCGTTATAGTATATAACGTTATACGTTATATCGTTATAGTACATAACGTTATACGTTATATCGTTATAGTACATAATGTTATACGATATATCGTTATCGTATATAACGTTTTACGTTATATCGTTATAGTTCATAACGTTATACGTTATATCGATATAGTATATAACGTTAAACGTTATATCGATATAGTATATAACGTTATACGTTATATCGCTATAGTACATAACGTTATACGTTATATCGTTATCATATATAACGTTATACGTTATATCGCTATCGTATATAACGTTATACGTTATATCGTTATAGTATATAACGTTTTACGTTATATCGTTATGGTATATAACGTTATGCGTTATATCGTTATCGTATATAACGTTATACGTTATATCGATATAGTATATAACGTTAAACGTTATATCGATATAGTATATAACGTTATACGTTATATCGTTATAGTATATAACGTTTTACGTTATATCGTTATCGTATATAACGTTATGCGTTATATCGTTATCGTATATAACGTTATACGTTATATTGATATCGTATATAACGTTTTACGTTATATCGTTATAGTATATAACGTTATACGTTATATCGTAATACTACATAACGTTATACGTTATATCGTAATACTACATAACGTTATACGTTATATCGTAATACTACATAACGTTATACGTTATATCGTAATACTACATAACGTTATACGTTATATCGTAATACTACATAACGTTATACGTTATATCGTTATCGTATATAACGTTATACGTTATATCGTTATAGCATATCACGTTATACGTTATAACGATATAGCTTATAACGTTATACGTTATATCGTTATCGTATATAACGTTTTACGTTATATCGTTATAGTATATAACGTTATACATTATATCCATATAGTATATAACGTTATACGTTATAACGATATAGTTTATAACGTTATACGTTATATCGTTATCGTATATAACGTTATACGTTATATCGTTATCGTATATAACGTTTTACGTTATATCGTTATAGTATATAACGTTTTACGTTATATCGTTATGGTATATAATGTTATGCGTTATATCGTTATCGTATATAACGTTATACGTTATATCGTAATACTACATAACGTTATACGTTATATCGTAATACTACATAACGTTATACGTTATATCGTTATAGTATATAACGTTTTACGTTATATCGTTATGGTATATAACGTTATGCGTTATATCGCTATCGTATATAACGTTATACGTTATATCGTTATCGTACATAACGTTATACGTTATATCGATATAGTATATAACGTTATACGTTATATCGATATAGTATATAACGTTATACGTTATATCGATATAGTATATAACGTTAAACGTTATATCGATATAGTATATAACGTTATACGTTATATCGTTATAGTACATAACGTTATGCGTTATATCGTTATCGTATATAACGTTATACGTTATATCGCTATCGTATATAACGTTATACGTTATATCGTTATAGTATATAACGTTTTACGTTATATCGTTATGGTATATAACGTTATGCGTTATATCGTTATCGTATATAACGTTATACGTTATATCGATATAGTATATAACGTTAAACGTTATATCGATATAGTATATAACGTTATACGTTATATCGTTATAGTATATAACGTTTTACGTTATATCGTTATCGTATATAACGTTATGCGTTATATCGTTATCGTATATAACGTTATACGTTATATTGATATCGTATATAACGTTTTACGTTATATCGTTATAGTATATAACGTTATACGTTATATCGTTATAGTACATAACGTTATACGTTATATCGTTATAGTACATAATGTTATACGATATATCGTTATCGTATATAACGTTTTACGTTATATCGTTATAGTTCATAACGTTATACGTTATATCGATATAGTATATAACGTTAAACGTTATATCGATATAGTATATAACGTTATACGTTATATCGCTATAGTACATAACGTTATACGTTATATCGTTATCATATATAACGTTATACGTTATATCGCTATCGTATATAACGTTATACGTTATATCGTTATAGTATATAACGTTTTACGTTATATCGTTATGGTATATAACGTTATGCGTTATATCGTTATCGTATATAACGTTATACGTTATATCGATATAGTATATAACGTTAAACGTTATATCGATATAGTATATAACGTTATACGTTATATCGTTATAGTATATAACGTTTTACGTTATATCGTTATCGTATATAACGTTATGCGTTATATCGTTATCGTATATAACGTTATACGTTATATTGATATCGTATATAACGTTTTACGTTATATCGTTATAGTATATAACGTTATACGTTATATCGTTATCGTATATAACGTTATACGTTGTATCGTTATAGCATATCACGTTATACGTTATAACGATATAGCTTATAACGTTATACGTTATATCGTTATCGTATATAACGTTTTACGTTATATCGTTATAGTATATAACGTTATACATTATATCCATATAGTATATAACGTTATACGTTATAACGATATAGTTTATAACGTTATACGTTATATCGTTATCGTATATAACGTTATACGTTATATCGTTATCGTATATAACGTTTTACGTTATATCGTTATAGTATATAACGTTTTACGTTATATCGTTATGGTATATAATGTTATGCGTTATATCGTTATCGTATATAACGTTATACGTTATATCGTAATACTACATAACGTTATACGTTATATCGTAATACTACATAACGTTATACGTTATATCGTTATAGTATATAACGTTTTACGTTATATCGTTATGGTATATAACGTTATGCGTTATATCGTTATCGTATATAACGTTATACGTTATATCGCTATCGTATATAACGTTATACGTTATATCGTTATAGTATATAACGTTTTACGTTATATCGTTATGGTATATAACGTTATGCGTTATATCGTTATCGTATATAACGTTATACGTTATATCGATATAGTATATAACGTTAAACGTTATATCGATATAGTATATAACGTTATACGTTATATCGTTATAGTATATAACGTTTTACGTTATATCGTGATCGTATATAACGTTATGCGTTATATCGTTATCGTATATAACGTTATACGTTATATTGATATCGTATATAACGTTTTACGTTATATCGTTATAGTATATAACGTTATACGTTATATCGTTATAGTACATAACGTTATACGTTATATCGTTATAGTATATAACGTTTTACGTTATATCGTTATCGTATATAACGATATGCGTTATATCGTTATCGTATATAACGTTATACGTTATATTGATATCGTATATAACGTTTTACGTTATATCGTTATAGTATATAACGTTATACGTTATATCGTTATAGTACATAACGTTATACGTTATATCGTTATAGTACATAATGTTATACGATATATCGTTATCGTATATAACGTTTTACGTTATATCGTTATAGTTCATAACGTTATACGTTATATCGATATAGTATATAACGTTAAACGTTATATCGATATAGTATATAACGTTATACGTTAGATCGCTATAGTACATAACGTTATACGTTATATCGTTATCGTATATAACGTTATACGTTATATCGCTATCGTATATAACGTTATCCGTTATATCGTTATCGTATATAACGTTATACGTTATATCGTTATAGTACATAACGTTATACGTTATATCGTTATAGTATATAACGTTATACGTTATATGGATATAGCATATAACGTTATACGTTATATCGTAATACTACATAACGTTATACGTTATATCGTAATACTACATAACGTTATACGTTATATCGTAATACTACATAACGTTATACGTTATATCGTAATACTACATAACGTTATACGTTATATCGTAATACTACATAACGTTATACGTTATATCGTAATACTACATAACGTTATACGTTATATCGTTATCGTATATAACGTTATACGTTGTATCGTTATAGCATATCACGTTATACGTTATAACGATATAGCTTATAACGTTATACGTTATATCGTTATCGTATATAACGTTTTACGTTATATCGTTATAGTATATAACGTTATACATTATATCCATATAGTATATAACGTTATACGTTATAACGATATAGTTTATAACGTTATACGTTATATCGTTATCGTATATAACGTTATACGTTATATCGTTATCGTATATAACGTTTTACGTTATATCGTTATAGTATATAACGTTTTACGTTATATCGTTATGGTATATAATGTTATGCGTTATATCGTTATCGTATATAACGTTATACGTTATATCGTAATACTACATAACGTTATACGTTATATCGTAATACTACATAACGTTATACGTTATATCGTTATAGTATATAACGTTTTACGTTATATCGTTATGGTATATAACGTTATGCGTTATATCGCTATCGTATATAACGTTATACGTTATATCGTTATCGTATATAACGTTATACGTTATATCGATATAGTATATAACGTTATACGTTATATCGATATAGTATATAACGTTAAACGTTATATCGATATAGTATATAACGTTATACGTTATATCGTTATAGTACATAACGTTATACGTTATATCGTTATCGTATATAACGTTATACGTTATATCGCTATCGTATATAACGTTATACGTTATATCGTTATAGTATATAACGTTTTACGTTATATCGTTATGGTATATAACGTTATGCGTTATATCGTTATCGTATATAACGTTATACGTTATATCGATATAGTATATAACGTTAAACGTTATATCGATATAGTATATAACGTTATACGTTATATCGTTATAGTACATAACGTTATACGTTATATCGTTATCGTATATAACGTTATACGTTATATCGCTATCGTATATAACGTTATCCGTTATATCGTAATACTACATAACGTTATACGTTATATCGTAATACTACATAACGTTATACGTTATATCGTAATACTACATAACGTTATACGTTATATCGTTATAGTATATAACGTTTTACGTTATATCGTTATGGTATATAACGTTATGCGTTATATCGTTATCGTATATAACGTTATACGTTATATCGCTATCGTATATAACGTTATACGTTATATCGTTATAGTATATAACGTTTTACGTTATATCGTTATGGTATATAACGTTATGCGTTATATCGTTATCGTATATAACGTTATACGTTATATCGATATAGTATATAACGTTAAACGTTATATCGATATAGTATATAACGTTATACGTTATATCGTTATAGTATATAACGTTTTACGTTATATCGTGATCGTATATAACGTTATGCGTTATATCGTTATCGTATATAACGTTATACGTTATATTGATATCGTATATAACGTTTTACGTTATATCGTTATAGTATATAACGTTATACGTTATATCGTTATAGTACATAACGTTATACGTTATATCGTTATAGTACATAATGTTATACGATATATCGTTATCGTATATAACGTTTTACGTTATATCTTTATAGTTCATAACGTTATACGTTATATCGATATAGTATATAACGTTAAACGTTATATCGATATAGTATATAACGTTATACGTTATATCGCTATAGTACATAACGTTATACGTTATATCGTTATCATATATAACGTTATACGTTATATCGCTATCGTATATAACGTTATACGTTATATCGTTATAGTATATAACGTTTTACGTTATATCGTTATGGTATATAACGTTATGCGTTATATCGTTATCGTATATAACGTTATACGTTATATCGATATAGTATATAACGTTATCCGTTATATCGTTATCGTATATAACGTTATACGTTATATCGTTATAGTACATAACGTTATACGTTATATCGTTATAGTATATAACGTTATACGTTATATGGATATAGCATATAACGTTATACGTTATATCGTAATACTACATAACGTTATACGTTATATCGTAATACTACATAACGTTATACGTTATATCGTTATAGCATATCACGTTATACGTTATAACGATATAGCTTATAACGTTATACGTTATATCGTTATCGTATATAACGTTTTACGTTATATCGTTATAGTATATAACGTTATACATTATATCCATATAGTATATAACGTTATACGTTATAACGATATAGTTTATAACGTTATACGTTATATCGTTATCGTATATAACGTTATACGTTATATCGTTATCGTATATAACGGTTTACGTTATATCGTTATAGTATATAACGTTTTACGTTATATCGTTATGGTATATAATGTTATGCGTTATATCGTTATCGTATATAACGTTATACGTTATATCGTAATACTACATAACGTTATACGTTATATCGTAATACTACATAACGTTATACGTTATATCGTTATAGTATATAACGTTTTACGTTATATCGTTATGGTATATAACGTTATGCGTTATATCGCTATCGTATATAAAGTTATACGTTATATCGATATAGTATATAACGTTAAACGTTATATCGATATAGTATATAACGTTATACGTTATATCGTTATAGTACATAACGTTATACGTTATATCGTTATCGTATATAACGTTATACGTTATATCGTTATAGTACATAACGTTATACGTTATATCGTTATCGTATATAACGTTATACGTTATATCGCTATCGTATATAACGTTATCCGTTATATCGTAATACTACATAACGTTATACGTTATATCGTAATACTACATAACGTTATACGTTATATCGTAATACTACATAACGTTATACGTTATATCGTTATAGTATATAACGTTTTACGTTATATCGTTATGGTATATAACGTTATGCGTTATATCGTTATCGTATATAACGTTATACGTTATATCGCTATCGTATATAACGTTATACGTTATATCGTTATAGTATATAACGTTTTACGTTATATCGTTATGGTATATAACGTTATGCGTTATATCGTTATCGTATATAACGTTATACGTTATATCGATATAGTATATAACGTTAAACGTTATATCGATATAGTATATAACGTTATACGTTATATCGTTATAGTATATAACGTTTTACGTTATATCGTTATCGTATATAACGTTATGCGTTATATCGTTATCGTATATAACGTTATACGTTATATTGATATCGTATATAACGTTTTACGTTATATCGTTATAGTATATAACGTTATACGTTATATCGTTATAGTACATAACGTTATACGTTATATCGTTATAGTACATAATGTTATACGATATATCGTTATCGTATATAACGTTTCACGTTATATCGTTATAGTTCATAACGTTATACGTTATATCGATATAGTATATAACGTTAAACGTTATATCGATATAGTATATAACGTTATACGTTATATCGTAATACTACATAACGTTATACGTTATATCGTAATACTACATAACGTTATACGTTATATCGTTATAGTATATAACGTTGAACGTTATATCGATATAGTATATAACCTTATACGTTATATCGTTATAGTACGTAACGTTATACGTTATATCGTAATACTACATAACGTTATACGTTATAACGATATAGTATATAACGTTATACGTTATATCGTAATACTACATAACGTTATACGTTATATCGTAATACTACATAACGTTATACGTTATATCGTTATAGTATATAACGTTATACGTTATATCGATATAGTATATAACGTTGAACGTTATATCGATATAGTATATAACCTTATACGTTATATCGTTATAGTACGTAACGTTATACGTTATATCGTAATACTACATAACGTTTTACGTTATATCGTTATCGTATATAACGTTATGCGTTATATCGTTATCGTATATAACGTTATACGTTATATTGATATCGTATATAACGTTTTACGTTATATCGTTATAGTATATAACGTTATACGTTATATCGTTATAGTACATAACGTTATACGTTATATCGTTATAGTACATAATGTTATACGATATATCGTTATCGTATATAACGTTTCACGTTATATCGTTATAGTTCATAACGTTATACGTTATATCGATATAGTATATAACGTTAAACGTTATATCGATATAGTATATAACGTTATACGTTATATCGTAATACTACATAACGTTATACGTTATATCGTAATACTACATAACGTTATGCGTTATATCGTTATCGTATATAACGTTATACGTTATATTGATATCGTATATAACGTTTTACGTTATATCGTTATAGTATATAACGTTATACGTTATATCGTTATAGTACATAACGTTATACGTTATATCGTTATAGTACATAATGTTATACGATATATCGTTAGTGTATATAACGTTATACGTTATATCGTTATAGTACATAACGATATACGTTATATCGTTATGGTATATAATGTTATGCGTTATATCGTTATCGTATATAACGTTATACGTCATATCGTAATACTACATAACGTTATACGTTATATCGTAATACTACATAACGTTATACGTTATATCGTTATAGTATATAACGTTTTACGTTATATCGTTATGGTATATAACGTTATGCGTTATATCGCTATCGTATATAACGTTATACGTTATATCGTTATCGTATATAACGTTATATACGATATCGTATATAACGTTTTACGTTATATCGTTAGAGTATATAACGTTATACGTTATATCGTTATAGTACATAACGATATACGTTATATCGTTATGGTATATAATGTTATGCGTTATATCGTTATCGTATATAACGTTATACGTCATATCGTAATACTAAATAACGTTATACGTTATATCGTAATACTACATAACGTTATACGTTATATCGTTATCGTATATAACGTTATACGTTATATCGTTATAGCATATCACGTTATACGTTATAACGATATAGCTTATAACGTTATACGTTATATCGTTATCGTATATAACGTTTTACGTTATATCGTTATAGTATATAACGTTAAACGTTATATCGATATAGTATATAACGTTATACGTTATATCGCTATAGTACATAACGTTATACGTTATATCGTTATCGTATATAACGTTATACGTTATATCGCTATCGTATATAACGTTATCCGTTATATCGTTATCGTATATAACGTTATACGTTATATCGTTATAGTACATAACGTTATACGTTATATCGTTATAGTATATAACGTTATACGTTATATGGATATAGCATATAACGTTATACGTTATATCGTAATACTACATAACGTTATACGTTATATCGTAATACTACATAACGTTATACGTTATATCGTAATACTACATAACGTTATACGTTATATCGTAATACTACATAACGTTATACGTTATATCGTAATACTACATAACGTTATACGTTATATCGTTATCGTATATAACGTTATACGTTATATCGTTATAGCATATCACGTTATACGTTATAACGATATAGCTTATAACGTTATACGTTATATCGTTATCGTATATAACGTTTTACGTTATATCGTTATAGTATATAACGTTATACATTATATCCATATAGTATATAACGTTATACGTTATAACGATATAGTATATAACGTTAAACGTTATATCGATATAGTATATAACGTTATACGTTATATCGTTATAGTACATAACGTTATACGTTATATCGTTATCGTATATAACGTTATACGTTATATCGTTATCGTATATAACGTTTTACGTTATATCGTTATGGTATATAACGTTATGCGTTATATCCATATAGTATATAACGTTATACGTTATATCGTAATACTACATAACGTTATACGTTATATCGTTATAGTATATAACGTTTTACGTTATATCGTTATGGTATATAACGTTATGCGTTATATCGCTATCGTATATAACGTTATACGTTATATCGTTATCGTATATAACGTTATACGTTATATCGTTATCGTATATAACGTTTTACGTTATATCGTTATGGTATATAACGTTATGCGTTATATCCATATAGTATATAACGTTATACGTTATATCGTAATACTACATAACGTTATACGTTATATCGTTATAGTATATAACGTTTTACGTTATATCGTTATGGTATATAACGTTATGCGTTATATCGCTATCGTATATAACGTTATACGTTATATCGTTATCGTATATAACGTTATACGTTATATCGATATAGTATATAACGTTATACGTTATATCGATATAGTATATAACGTTAAACGTTATATCGATATAGTATATAACGTTATACGTTATATCGTTATAGTACATAACGTTATACGTTATATCGTTATCGTATATAACGTTATACGTTATATCGCTATCGTATATAACGTTATACGTTTTATCGTTATAGTATATAACGTTTTACGTTATATCGTTATAGTACATAACGTTATACGTTATATCGATATAGTATATAACGTTAAACGTTATATCGATATAGTATATAACGTTATACGTTATATCGTTATAGTACATAACGTTTTACGTTATATCGTTATGGTATATAATGTTATGCGTTATATCGTTATCGTATATAACGTTATACGTTATATCGTAATACTACATAACGTTATACGTTATATCGTAATACTACATAACGTTATACGTTATATCGTTATAGTATATAACGTTTTACGTTATATCGTTACAGTATATAACGTTATACGTTATATCGTTATAGCATATAACGTTATACGTTATATCGATATAGTATATAACGTTATACGTTATATGGATATAGCATATAACGTTATACGTTATAACGATATAGTTTATAACGTTATACGTTACATCGTTATCGTATATAACGTTATACGTTATATCGTTATCGTATATAACGTTTTACGTTATATCGTTATAGTATATAACGTTTTACGTTATATCGTTATGGTATATAACGTTATGCGTTATATCGTTATCGTATATAACGTTATACGTTATATCGTAATACTACATAACGTTATACGTTATATCGTAATACTACATAACGTTATACGTTATATCGTAATACTACATAACGTTGTACGTTATATCGTTATAGTATATAACGTTATACGTTATATCGATATAGTATATAACGCTATACGTTATAACGATATAGTTTATAACGTTTTACGTTATATCGATATAGTATATAACGTTATACGTTATATCGATATAGTATATAACGTTAAACGTTATATCTATATAGTATATAACGTTATACGTTACATCGTTATAGTACATAACGTTATACGTTATATCGTTATCGTATATAACGTTATACGTTATATCGCTATCGTATATAACATTATACGTTATATCGTTATAGTATATAACGTTTTACGTTATATCGTTATGGTATATAACGTTATGCGTTATATCGTTATCGTATATAACGTTATACGTTATATCGATATAGTATATAACGTTAAACGTTATATCGATATAGTATATAACGTTATACGTTATATCGTAATACTACATAACGTTATATGTTATATCGTAATACTACATAACGTTATACGTTATATCGTTATAGTATATAACGTTATACGTTATATCGATATAGTATAGAACGTTAAACGTTATATCGATATAGTATATAACGTTATACGTTATATCGTTATAGTACGTAACGTTATACGTTATATCGTTATCGTATATAACGTTATACGTTATATCGCTATCGTATATAACGTTATACGTTATATCGTTATCGTATATAACGTTATACGGTATATCGTTATAGTATATAACGTTATACGTTATATCGTAATACTACATAACGTTATACGTTATATCGTAATACTACATAACGTTATACGTTATAACGATATAGTTTATAACGTTATACGTTATATGGATATAGCATATAACGTTATACGTTATATCGTAATACTACATAACGTTATACGTTATATCGTAATACTACATAACGTTATACGTTATATCGTAATACTACATAACGTTATACGTTATATCGTAATACTACATAACGTTATACGTTATATCGTTATCGTATATAACGTTATACGTTATATCGTAATACTACATAACGTTATACGTTATATCGTAATACTATATAACGTTATACGTTATATCGTTATAGTATATAACGTTATACGTTATATCGATATAGTATATAACGTTATACGTTATAAAGATATAGTTTATAACGTTTTACGTTATATCGATATAGTATATAACGTTATACGTTATATCGATATAGTATATAACGTTAAACGTTATATCGATATAGTATATAACGTTATACGTTATATCGTTATAGTACATAACGTTATACGTTATATCGTTATCATATATAACGTTATACGTTATATCGCTATCGTATATAACGTTATACGTTATATCGTTATAGTATATAACGTTTTACGTTATATCGTTATGGTATATAACGTTATGCGTTATATCGTTATCGTATATAACGTTATACGTTATATCGATATAGTATATAACGTTAAACGTTATATCGATATAGTATATAACGTTATACGTTATATCGTAATACTACATAACGTTATACCTTATATCGTAATACTACATAACGTTATACGTTATATCGTTATAGTATATAACGTTATACGTTATATCGATATAGTATATAACGTTGAACGTTATATCGATATAGTATATAACGTTATACGTTATATCGTTATAGTACGTAACGTTATACGTTATATCGTTATCGTATATAACGTTATACGTTATATCGCTATCGTATATAACGTTATACGTCATATCGTTATCGTATATAACGTTATACGGTATATCGTTATAGTATATAACGTTATACGTTATATCGTAATACTACATAACGTTATACGTTATATCGTAATACTACATAACGTTATACGTTATAACGATATAGTTTATAACGTTATACGTTATATCGTTATCGTATATAACGTTATACGTTATATCGTTATAGTACATAATGTTATCCGATATATCGTTATCGTATATAACGTTTTACGTTATATCGTTATAGTACATAATGTTATACGATATATCGTTATCGTATATAACGTTTTACGTTATATCGTTATAGTTCATAACGTTATACGTTATATCGTTATCGTATATAACGTTATACGTTATATCGATATCGTATATAACGTTTTACGTTATATCGATATCGTATATAACGTTTTACGTTATATCGTTAGAGTATATAACGTTATACGTTATATCGTTATAGTACATAACGATATACGTTATATCGTTATGGTATATAATGTTATGCGTTATATCGTTATCGTATATAACGTTATACGTCATATCGTAATACTACATAACGTTATACGTTATATCGTAATACTACATAACGTTATACGTTATATCGTAATACTACATAACGTTATACGTTATATCGTAATACTACATAACGTTATACGTTATATCGTAATACTACATAACGTTATACGTTATATCGTTATCGTATATAACGTTATACGTTATATCGTAAAACTACATAACGTTATACGTTATATCGTAATACTATATAACGTTATACGTTATATCGTTATAGTATATAACGTTATACGTTATATCGATATAGTATATAACGTTATACGTTATAAAGATATAGTTTATAACGTTTTACGTTATATCGATATAGTATATAACGTTATACGTTATATCGATATAGTATATAACGTTAAACGTTATATCGATATAGTATATAACGTTATACGTTATATCGTTATAGTACATAACGTTATACGTTATATCGTTATCATATATAACGTTATACGTTATATCGCTATCGTATATAACGTTATACGTTATATCGTTATAGTATATAACGTTTTACGTTATATCGTTATGGTATATAACGTTATGCGTTATATCGTTATCGTATATAACGTTATACGTTATATCGATATAGTATATAACGTTAAACGTTATATCGATATAGTATATAACGTTATACGTTATATCGTAATACTACATAACGTTATACCTTATATCGTAATACTACATAACGTTATACGTTATATCGTTATAGTATATAACGTTATACGTTATATCGATATAGTATATAACGTTGAACGTTATATCGATATAGTATATAACGTTATACGTTATATCGTTATAGTACGTAACGTTATACGTTATATCGTTATCGTATATAACGTTATACGTTATATCGCTATCGTATATAACGTTATACGTTATATCGTTATCGTATATAACGTTATACGGTATATCGTTATAGTATATAACGTTATACGTTATATCGTAATACTACATAACGTTATACGTTATATCGTAATACTACATAACGTTATACGTTATAACGATATAGTTTATAACGTTATACGTTATATCGTTATCGTATATAACGTTATACGTTATATCGTTATAGTACATAATGTTATCCGATATATCGTTATCGTATATAACGTTTTACGTTATATCGTTATAGTACATAATGTTATACGATATATCGTTATCGTATATAACGTTTTACGTTATATCGTTATAGTTCATAACGTTATACGTTATATCGTTATCGTATATAACGTTATACGTTATATCGATATCGTATATAACGTTTTACGTTATATCGATATCGTATATAACGTTTTACGTTATATCGTTAGAGTATATAACGTTATACGTTATATCGTTATAGTACATAACGATATACATTATATCGTTATGGTATATAATGTTATGCGTTATATCGTTATCGTATATAACGTTATACGTCATATCGTAATACTACATAACGTTATACGTTATATCGTAATACTACATAACGTTATACGTTATATCGTTATAGTATATAACGTTTTACGTTATATCGTTATGGTATATAACGTTATGCGTTATATCGCTATCGTATATAACGTTATACGTTATATCGTTATCGTATATAACGTTATACGTTATATCGATATCGTATATAACGTTTTACGTTATATCGATATCGTATATAACGTTTTACGTTATATCGTTAGAGTATATAACGTTATACGTTATATCGTTATAGTACATAACGATATACGTTATATCGTTATGGTATATAATGTTATGCGTTATATCGTTATCGTATATAACGTTATACGTCATATCGTAATACTACATAACGTTATACGTTATATCGTAATACTACATAACGTTATACGTTATATCGTTATAGTACATAATGTTATACGATATATCGTTATCGTATATAACGTTTTACGTTATATCGTTATAGTTCATAACGTTATACGTTATATCGATATAGTATATAACGTTAAACGTTATATCGTTATGGTATATAACGTTATGCGTTATATCGTTATCGTATATAACGTTATACGTTATATCGTTATAGTACATAACGTTATACGTTATATCGTTATAGTACATAATGTTATACGATATATCGTTATCGTATATAACGTTTTACGTTATATCGTTATAGTTCATAACGTTATACGTTATATCGATATAGTATATAACGTTAAACGTTATATCGATATAGTATATAACGTTATACGTTATATCGCTATAGTACATAACGTTATACGTTATATCGTTATCGTATATAACGTTATACGTTATATCGCTATCGTATATAACGTTATACGTTATATCGTTATAGTATATAACGTTTTACGTTATATCGTTATGGTATATAACGTTATGCGTTATATCGTTATCGTATATAACGTTATACGTTATATCGATATAGTATATAACGTTAAACGTTATATCGATATAGTATATAACGTTATACGTTATATCGTTATAGTACATAACGTTATACGTTATATCGTTATAGTACATAACGTTATACGTTATATCGTAATACTACATAACGTTATACGTTATATCGTAATACTACATAACGTTGTACGTTATATCGTTATAGTATATAACGTTATACGTTATATGGATATAGCATATAACGTTATACGTTATATCGTTATACTATATAACGTTATACGTTATATCGTAATACTACATAACGTTATACGTTATATCGTTATCGTATATAACGTTATACGTTATATCGTTATACTATATAACGTTATACGTTATATCGTTACAGTATATAACGTTATACGTTATATCGTTATAGCATATAACGTTATACGTTATATCGATATAGTATATAACGTTATACGTTATATGGATAGAGCATATAACGTTATACGTTATAACGATATAGTTTATAACGTTATACGTTACATCGTTATCGTATATAACGTTATACGTTATATCGTTATCGTATATAACGTTTTACGTTATATCGTTATAGTATATAACGTTTTACGTTATATCGTTATGGTATATAACGTTATGCGTTATATCGTAATACTACATAACGTTATACGTTATAACGATATAGTTTATAACGTTATACGTTATATCGTTATCGTATATAACGTTATACGTTATATCGTTATAGTACATAATGTTATACGATATATCGTTATCGTATATAACGTTTTACGTTATATCGCTATCGTATATAACGTTATACGTTATATCCTTATCGTATATAACGTTATACGGTATATCGTTATAGTATATAACGTTATACGTTATATCGTAATACTACATAACGTTATACGTTATATCGTAATACTACATAACGTTATACGTTATATCGTAATACTACATAACGTTGTACGTTATATCGTTATAGTATATAACGTTATACGTTATATCGTAATACTACATAACGTTATACGTTATATCGTAATACTACATAACGTTATACGTTATAACGATATAGTTTATAACGTTATACGTTATATCGTTATCGTATATAACGTTATACGTTATATCGTTATAGTACATAATGTTATACGATATATCGTTATCGTATATAACGTTTTACGATATATCGATATAGTATATAACGTTATACGTTATATCGATATAGTATATAACGTTAAACGTTATATCTATATAGTATATAACGTTATACGTTATATCGTTATAGTACATAACGTTATACGTTATATCGTTATCGTATATAACGTTATACGTTATATCGTTATCGTATATAACGTTATACGTTATATCGCTATCGTATATAACGTTAAACGTTATATCGATATAGTATATAACGTTATACGTTATATCGTAATACTACATAACGTTATACGTTATATCGTAATACTACATAACGTTATACGTTATATCGTTATAGTATATAACGTTATACGTTATATCGATATAGTATAGAACGTTAAACGTTATATCGATATAGTATATAACGTTATACGTTATATCGTTATAGTACGTAACGTTATACGTTATATCGTTATCGTATATAACGTTATACGTTATATCGCTATCGTATATAACGTTATACGTTATATCGTTATAGTATATAACGTTATACGTTATATGGATATAGCATATAACGTTATACGTTATATCGTAATACTACATAACGTTATACGTTATATCGTAATACTACATAACGTTATACGTTATATCGTAATACTACATAACGTTATACGTTATATCGTAATACTACATAACGTTATACGTTATATCGTAATACTACATAACGTTGTACGTTATATCGTTATAGTATATAACGTTATACGTTATATCGATATAGTATATAACGTTATACGTTATATCGCTATCGTATATAACATTATACGTTATATCGTTATAGTACATAACGTTATACGTTATATCGTTATATTACATAATGTTATACGATATATCGTTATCGTATATAACGTTTTACGTTATATCGTTATAGTTCATAACGTTATACGTTATATCGTAATACTACATAACGTTATACGTTATATCGTAATACTACATAACGTTATACGTTATATCGTTATCGTATATAACGTTATACGTTATATCGTTATAGCATATCACGTTATACGTTATAACGATATAGCTTATAACGTTATACGTTATATCGTTATCGTATATAACGTTTTACGTTATATCGTTATAGTATATAACGTTATACATTATATCCATATAGTATATAACGTTATACGTTATAACGATATAGTTTATAACGTTATACGTTATATCGTTATCGTATATAACGTTATACGTTATATCGTTATCGTATATAACGTTTTACGTTATATCGTTATAGTATATAACGTTTTACGTTATATCGTTATGGTATATAATGTTATGCGTTATATCGTTATCGTATATAACGTTATACGTTATATCGTAATACTACATAACGTTATACGTTATATCGTAATACTACATAACGTTATACGTTATATCGTTATAGTATATAACGTTTTACGTTATATCGTTATGGTATATAACGTTATGCGTTATATCGCTATCGTATATAACGTTATACGTTATATCGTTATCGTATATAACGTTATACGTTATATCGATATAGTATATAACGTTATACGTTATATCGATATAGTATATAACGTTAAACGTTATATCGATATAGTATATAACGTTATACGTTATATCGTTATAGTACATAACGTTATACGTTATATCGTTATCGTATATAACGTTATACGTTATATCGCTATCGTATATAACGTTATACGTTATATCGTTATAGTATATAACGTTTTACGTTATATCGTTATGGTATATAACGTTATGCGTTATATCGTTATCGTATATAACGTTATACGTTATATCGATATAGTATATAACGTTAAACGTTATATCGATATAGTATATAACGTTATACGATATCGTTATAGTACATAACGTTATACGTTATATCGTTATCGTATATAACGTTATACGTTATATCGCTATCGTATATAACGTTATCCGTTATATCGTTATCGTATATAACGTTATACGTTATATCGTTATAGTACATAACGTTATACGTTATATCGTTATAGTATATAACGTTATACGTTATATGGATATAGCATATAACGTTATACGTTATATCGTAATACTACATAACGTTATACGTTATATCGTAATACTACATAACGTTATACGTTATATCGTAATACTACATAACGTTATACGTTATATCGTAATACTACATAACGTTGTACGTTATATCGTTATAGTATATAACGTTATACGTTATATCGATATAGTATATAACGTTATACGTTATAACGATATAGTTTCTAACGTTTTACGTTATATCGATATAGTATATAACGTTATACGTTATATCGATATAGTATATAACGTTAAACGTTATATCTATATAGTATATAACGTTATACGTTATATCGTTATAGTACATAACGTTATACGTTATATCGTTATCGTATATAACGTTATACGTTATATCGCTATCGTATATAACATTATACGTTATATCGTTATAGTATATAACGTTTTACGTTATATCGTTATGGTATATAACGTTATGCGTTATATCGTTATCGTATATAACGTTATACGTTATATCGATATAGTATATAACGTTAAACGTTATATCGATATAGTATATAACGTTATACGTTATATCGTAATACTACATAACGTTATACGTTATATCGTAATACTACATAACGTTATACGTTATATCGTTATAGTATATAACGTTATACGTTATATCGATATAGTATAGAACGTTAAACGTTATATCGATATAGTATATAACGTTATACGTTATATCGTTATAGTACGTAACGTTATACGTTATATCGTTATCGTATATAACGTTATACGTTATATCGCTATCGTATATAACGTTATACGTTATATCGTTATAGTATATAACGTTATACGTTATATGGATATAGCATATAACGTTATACGTTATATCGTAATACTACATAACGTTATACGTTATATCGTAATACTACATAACGTTATACGTTATATCGTAATACTACATAACGTTATACGTTATATCGTAATACTACATAACGTTATACGTTATATCGTAATACTACATAACGTTGTACGTTATATCGTTATAGTATATAACGTTATACGTTATATCGATATAGTATATAACGTTATACGTTATATCGCTATCGTATATAACATTATACGTTATATCGTTATAGTATATAACGTTATACGTTATATCGTTATAGTACATAACGTTATACGTTATATCGTTATCGTATATAACGTTATACGTTATATCGCTATCGTATATAACATTATACGTTATATCGTTATAGTATATAACGTTTTACGTTATATCGTTATGGTATATAACGTTATGCGTTATATCGTTATCGTATATAACGTTATACGTTATATCGATATAGTATATAACGTTAAACGTTATATCGATATAGTATATAACGTTATACGTTATATCGTAATACTACATAACGTTATACGTTATATCGTAGTACTACATAACGTTATACGTTATATCGTTATAGTATATAACGTTTTACGTTATATCGTTATCGTATATAACGTTATGCGTTATATCGTTATCGTATATAACGTTATACGTTATATCGATATCGTATATAACGTTTTACGTTATACCGTTATAGTATATAACGTTATACGTTATATCGTTATAGTACATAACGTTATACGTTATATCGTTATAGTACATAACGTTATACGTTATATCGTTATAGTATATAACGTTTTACGTTATATCGTTATCGTATATAACGTTATGCGTTATATCGTTATCGTATATAACGTTATACGTTATATCGATATCGTATATAACGTTTTACGTTATACCGTTATAGTATATAACGTTATACGTTATATCGTTATAGTACATAACGTTATACGTTATATCGTTATAGTACATAACGTTATACGTTATATCGTTATAGTACATAATGTTATACGATATATCGTTATCGTATATAACGTTTTACGTTATATCGTTATAGTTCATAACGTTATACGTTATATCGTTATAGTACATAACGTTATACGTTATATCGTTATCGTATATAACGTTATACGTTATATCGCTATCGTATATAACGTTATACGTTATATCGTTATAGTATATAACGTTATACGTTATATGGATATAGCATATAACGTTATACGTTATATCGTAATACTACATAACGTTATACGTTATATCGTAATACTACATAACGTTATACGTTATATCGTAATACTACATAACGTTATACGTTATATCGTAATACTACATAACGTTATACGTTATATCGTAATACTACATAACGTTGTACGTTATATTGTTATAGTATATAACGTTATACGTTATATCGATATAGTATATAACGTTATACGTTATATCGCTATCGTATATAACATTATACGTTATATCGTTATAGTACATAACGTTATACGTTATATCGTTATATTACATAATGTTATACGATATATCGTTATCGTATATAACGTTTTACGTTATATCGTTATAGTTCATAACGTTATACGTTATATCGTAATACTACATAACGTTATACGTTATATCGTAATACTACATAACGTTATACGTTATATCGTTATCGTATATAACGTTATACGTTATATCGTTATAGCATATCACGTTATACGTTATAACGATATAGCTTATAACGTTATACGTTATATCGTTATCGTATATAACGTTTTACGTTATATCGTTATAGTATATAACGTTATACATTATATCCATATAGTATATAACGTTATACGTTATAACGATATAGTTTATAACGTTATACGTTATATCGTTATCGTATATAACGTTATACGTTATATCGTTATCGTATATAACGTTTTACGTTATATCGTTATAGTATATAACGTTTTACGTTATATCGTTATGGTATATACTGTTATGCGTTATATCGTTATCGTATATAACGTTATACGTTATATCGTAATACTACATAACGTTATACGTTATATCGTAATACTACATAACGTTATACGTTATATCGTTATAGTATATAACGTTTTACGTTATATCGTTATGGTATATAACGTTATGCGTTATATCGCTATCGTATATAACGTTATACGTTATATCGTTATCGTATATAACGTTATACGTTATATCGATATAGTATATAACGTTATACGTTATATCGATATAGTATATAACGTTAAACGTTATATCGATATAGTATATAACGTTATACGTTATATCGTTATAGTACATAACGTTATACGTTATATCGTTATCGTATATAACGTTATACGTTATATCGCTATCGTATATAACGTTATACGTTATATCGTTATAGTATATAACGTTTTACGTTATATCGTTATGGTATATAACGTTATGCGTTATATCGTTATCGTATATAACGTTATACGTTATATCGATATAGTATATAACGTTAAACGTTATATCGATATAGTATATAACGTTATACGATATCGTTATAGTACATAACGTTATACGTTATATCGTTATCGTATATAACGTTATACGTTATATCGCTATCGTATATAACGTTATCCGTTATATCGTTATCGTATATAACGTTATACGTTATATCGTTATAGTACATAACGTTATACGTTATATCGTTATAGTATATAACGTTATACGTTATATGGATATAGCATATAACGTTATACGTTATATCGTAATACTACATAACGTTATACGTTATATCGTAATACTACATAACGTTATACGTTATATCGTAATACTACATAACGTTATACGTTATATCGTAATACTACATAACGTTGTACGTTATATCGTTATAGTATATAACGTTATACGTTATATCGATATAGTATATAACGTTATACGTTATAACGATATAGTTTCTAACGTTTTACGTTATATCGATATAGTATATAACGTTATACGTTATATCGATATAGTATATAACGTTAAACGTTATATCTATATAGTATATAACGTTATACGTTATATCGTTATAGTACATAACGTTATACGTTATATCGTTATCGTATATAACGTTATACGTTATATCGCTATCGTATATAACATTATACGTTATATCGTTATAGTATATAACGTTTTACGTTATATCGTTATGGTATATAACGTTATGCGTTATATCGTTATCGTATATAACGTTATACGTTATATCGATATAGTATATAACGTTAAACGTTATATCGATATATTATATAACGTTATACGTTATATCGTAATACTACATAACGTTATACGTTATATCGTAATACTACATAACGTTATACGTTATATCGTTATAGTATATAACGTTATACGTTATATCGATATAGTATAGAACGTTAAACGTTATATCGATATAGTATATAACGTTATACGTTATATCGTTATAGTACGTAACGTTATACGTTATATCGTTATCGTATATAACGTTATACGTTATATCGCTATCGTATATAACGTTATACGTTATATCGTTATAGTATATAACGTTATACGTTATATGGATATAGCATATAACGTTATACGTTATATCGTAATACTACATAACGTTATACGTTATATCGTAATACTACATAACGTTATACGTTATATCGTAATACTACATAACGTTATACGTTATATCGTAATACTACATAACGTTATACGTTATATCGTAATACTACATAACGTTGTACGTTATATCGTTATAGTATATAACGTTATACGTTATATCGATATAGTATATAACGTTATACGTTATATCGCTATCGTATATAACATTATACGTTATATCGTTATAGTATATAACGTTATACGTTATATCGTTATAGTACATAACGTTATACGTTATATCGTTATCGTATATAACGTTATACGTTATATCGCTATCGTATATAACATTATACGTTATATCGTTATAGTATATAACGTTTTACGTTATATCGTTATGGTATATAACGTTATGCGTTATATCGTTATCGTATATAACGTTATACGTTATATCGATATAGTATATAACGTTAAACGTTATATCGATATAGTATATAACGTTATACGTTATATCGTAATACTACATAACGTTATACGTTATATCGTAGTACTACATAACGTTATACGTTATATCGTTATAGTATATAACGTTTTACGTTATATCGTTATCGTATATAACGTTATGCGTTATATCGTTATCGTATATAACGTTATACGTTATATCGATATCGTATATAACGTTTTACGTTATACCGTTATAGTATATAACGTTATACGTTATATCGTTATAGTACATAACGTTATACGTTATATCGTTATAGTACATAACGTTATACGTTATATCGTTATAGTATATAACGTTTTACGTTATATCGTTATCGTATATAACGTTATGCGTTATATCGTTATCGTATATAACGTTATACGTTATATCGATATCGTATATAACGTTTTACGTTATACCGTTATAGTATATAACGTTATACGTTATATCGTTATAGTACATAACGTTATACGTTATATCGTTATAGTACATAACGTTATACGTTATATCGTTATAGTACATAATGTTATACGATATATCGTTATCGTATATAACGTTTTACGTTATATCGTTATAGTTCATAACGTTATACGTTATATCGTTATAGTACATAACGTTATACGTTATATCGTTATAGTACATAATGTTATACGATATATCGTTATCGTATATAACGTTTTACGTTATATCGTTATAGTTCATAACGTTATACGTTATATCGTAATACTACATAACGTTATACGTTATATCGTAATACTACATAACGTTATACGTTATATCGTTATCGTATATAACGTTATACGTTATATCGTTATAGCATATCACGTTATACGTTATAACGATATAGCTTATAACGTTATACGTTATATCGTTATCGTATATAACGTTTTACGTTATATCGTTATAGTATATAACGTTATACATTATATCCATATAGTATATAACGTTATACGTTATAACGATATAGTTTATAACGTTATACGTTATATCGTTATAGTATATAACGTTTTACGTTATATCGTTATCGTATATAACGTTATGCGTTATATCGTTATCGTATATAACGTTATACGTTATATCGATATCGTATATAACGTTTTACGTTATACCGTTATAGTATATAACGTTATACGTTATATCGTAATACTACATAACGTTATACGTTATATCGTAATACTACATAACGTTATACGTTATATCGTTATAGTATATAACGTTTTACGTTATATCGTTATAGTATATAACGTTATACATTATATCCATATAGTATATAACGTTATACGTTATAACGATATAGTTTATAACGTTATACGTTATATCGTTATCGTATATAACGTTATACGTTATATCGTTATGGTATATAATGTTATGCGTTATATCGTTATCGTATATAACGTTTTACGTTATATCGTTATAGTATATAACGTTTTACGTTATATCGTTATGGTATATAATGTTATGCGTTATATCGTTATCGTATATAACGTTATACGTTATATCGTAATACTACATAACGTTATACGTTATATCGTAATACTACATAACGTTATACGTTATATCGTTATAGTATATAACGTTTTACGTTATATCGTTATGGTATATAACGTTATGCGTTATATCGCTATCGTATATAACGTTATACGTTATATCGTTATCGTATATAACGTTATACGTTATATCGATATAGTATATAACGTTATACGTTATATCGATATAGTATATAACGTTAAACGTTATATCGATATAGTATATAACGTTATACGTTATATCGTTATAGTACATAACGTTATACGTTATATCGTTATCGTATATAACGTTATACGTTATATCGCTATCGTATATAACGTTATACGTTATATCGTTATAGTATATAACGTTTTACGTTATATCGTTATGGTATATAACGTTATGCGTTATATCGTTATCGTATATAACGTTATACGTTATATCGATATAGTATATAACGTTAAACGTTATATCGATATAGTATATAACGTTATACGTTATATCGTTATAGTACATAACGTTATACGTTATATCGTTATCGTATATAACGTTATACGTTATATCGCTATCGTATATAACGTTATCCGTTATATCGTTATCGTATATAACGTTATACGTTATATCGTTATAGTACATAACGTTATACGTTATATCGTTATAGTATATAACGTTATACGTTATATGGATATAGCATATAACGTTATACGTTATATCGTAATACTACATAACGTTATACGTTATATCGTAATACTACATAACGTTATACGTTATATCGTAATACTACATAACGTTATACGTTATATCGTAATACTACATAACGTTGTACGTTATATCGTTATAGTATATAACGTTATACGTTATATCGATATAGTATATAACGTTATACGTTATAACGATATAGTTTCTAACGTTTTACGTTATATCGATATAGTATATAACGTTATACGTTATATCGATATAGGATATAACGTTAAACGTTATATCTATATAGTATATAACGTTATACGTTATATCGTTATAGTACATAACGTTATACGTTATATCGTTATCGTATATAACGTTATACGTTATATCGCTATCGTATATAACATTATACGTTATATCGTTATAGTATATAACGTTTTACGTTATATCGTTATGGTATATAACGTTATGCGTTATATCGTTATCGTATATAACGTTATACGTTATATCGATATAGTATATAACGTTAAACGTTATATCGATATAGTATATAACGTTATACGTTATATCGTAATACTACATAACGTTATACGTTATATCGTAATACTACATAACGTTATACGTTATATCGTTATAGTATATAACGTTATACGTTATATCGATATAGTATAGAACGTTAAACGTTATATCGATATAGTATATAACGTTATACGTTATATCGTTATAGTACGTAACGTTATACGTTATATCGTTATCGTATATAACGTTATACGTTATATCGCTATCGTATATAACGTTATACGTTATATCGTTATAGTATATAACGTTATACGTTATATGGATATAGCATATAACGTTATACGTTATATCGTAATACTACATAACGTTATACGTTATATCGTAATACTACATAACGTTATACGTTATATCGTACTACTACATAACGTTATACGTTATATCGTAATACTACATAACGTTGTACGTTATATCGTTATAGTATATAACGTTATACGTTATATCGATATAGTATATAACGTTATACGTTATATCGCTATCGTATATAACATTATACGTTATATCGTTATAGTATATAACGTTATACGTTATATCGTTATAGTACATAACGTTATACGTTATATCGTTATCGTATATAACGTTATACGTTATATCGCTATCGTATATAACATTATACGTTATATCGTTATAGTATATAACGTTTTACGTTATATCGTTATGGTATATAACGTTATGCGTTATATCGTTATCGTATATAACGTTATACGTTATATCGATATAGTATATAACGTTAAACGTTATATCGATATAGTATATAACGTTATACGTTATATCGTAATACTACATAACGTTATACGTTATATCGTAATACTACATAACGTTATACGTTATATCGTTATAGTATATAACGTTTTACGTTATATCGTTATCGTATATAACGTTATGCGTTATATCGTTATCGTATATAACGTTATACGTCATATCGATATCGTATATAACGTTTTACGTTATACCGTTATAGTATATAACGTTATACGTTATATCGTTATAGTACATAACGTTATACGTTATATCGTTATAGTACATAATGTTATACGATATATCGTTATCGTATATAACGTTTTACGTTATATCGTTATAGTTCATAACGTTATACGTTATATCGATATAGTATATAACGTTAAACGTTATATCGATATAGTATATAACGTTATACGTTATATCGCTATAGTACATAACGTTATACGTTATATCGTTATCGTATATAACGTTATACGTTATATCGCTATCGTATATAACGTTATCCGTTATATCGTTATCGTATATAACGTTATACGTTATATCGTTATAGTACATAACGTTATACGTTATATCGTTATAGTATATAACGTTATACGTTATATGGATATAGCATATAACGTTATACGTTATATCGTAATACTACATAACGTTATACGTTATATCGTAATACTACATAACGTTATACGTTATATCGTAATACTACATAACGTTATACGTTATATCGTAATACTACATAACGTTGTACGTTATATCGTTATAGTATATAACGTTATACGTTATATCGATATAGTATATAACGTTATACGTTATAACGATATAGTTTCTAACGTTTTACGTTATATCGATATAGTATATAACGTTATACGTTATATCGATATAGTATATAACGTTAAACGTTATATCTATATAGTATATAACGTTATACGTTATATCGTTATAGTACATAACGTTATACGTTATATCGTTATCGTATATAACGTTATACGTTATATCGCTATCGTATATAACATTATACGTTATATCGTTATCGTATATAACGTTTTACGTTATATCGTTATGGTATATAACGTTATGCGTTATATCGTTATCGTATATAACGTTATACGTTATATCGATATAGTATATAACGTTAAACGTTATATCGATATAGTATATAACGTTATACGTTATATCGTAATACTACATAACGTTATACGTTATATCGTAATACTACATAACGTTATACGTTATATCGTTATAGTATATAACGTTATACGTTATATCGATATAGTATAGAACGTTAAACGTTATATCGATATAGTATATAACGTTATACGTTATATCGTTATAGTACGTAACGTTATACGTTATATCGTTATCGTATATAACGTTATACGTTATATCGCTATCGTATATAACGTTATACGTTATATCGTTATAGTATATAACGTTATACGTTATATGGATATAGCATATAACGTTATACGTTATATCGTAATACTACATAACGTTATACGTTATATCGTAATACTACATAACGTTATACGTTATATCGTAATACTACATAACGTTATACGTTATATCGTAATACTACATAACGTTATACGTTATATCGTAATACTACATAACGTTGTACGTTATATCGTTATAGTATATAACGTTATACGTTATATCGATATAGTATATAACGTTATACGTTATAACGATATAGTTTCTAACGTTTTACGTTATATCGATATAGTATATAACGTTATACGTTATATCGATATAGTATATAACGTTAAACGTTATATCTATATAGTATATAACGTTATACGTTATATCGTTATAGTACATAACGTTATACGTTATATCGTTATCGTATATAACGTTATACGTTATATCGCTATCGTATATAACATTATACGTTATATCGTTATAGTATATAACGTTTTACGTTATATCGTTATGGTATATAACGTTATGCGTTATATCGTTATCGTATATAACGTTATACGTTATATCGATATAGTATATAACGTTAAACGTTATATCGATATAGTATATAACGTAATACGTTATATCGTAATACTACATAACGTTATACGTTATATCGTAATACTACATAACGTTATACGTTATATCGTTATAGTATATAACGTTTTACGTTATATCGTTATCGTATATAACGTTATGCGTTATATCGTTATCGTATATAACGTTATACGTTATATCGATATCGTATATAACGTTTTACGTTATACCGTTATAGTATATAACGTTATACGTTATATCGTTATAGTACATAACGTTATACGTTATATCGTTATAGTACATAATGTAATACGATATATCGTTATCGTATATAACGTTTTACGTTATATCGTTATAGTTCATAACGTTATACGTTATATCGTAATACTACATAACGTTATACGTTATATCGTAATACTACATAACGTTATACGTTATATCGTTATCGTATATAACGTTATACGTTATATCGTTATAGCATATCACGTTATACGTTATAACGATATAGCTTATAACGTTATACGTTATATCGTTATCGTATATAACGTTTTACGTTATATCGTTATAGTATATAACGTTATACATTATATCCATATAGTATATAACGTTATACGTTATAACGATATAGTTTATAACGTTATACGTTATATCGTTATCGTATATAACGTTATACGTTATATCGTTATCGTATATAACGTTATACGTTATATCGCTATCGTATATAACATTATACGTTATATCGTTATAGTATATAACGTTTTACGTTATATCGTTATGGTATATAACGTTATGCGTTATATCGTTATCGTATATAACGTTATACGTTATATCGATATAGTATATAACGTTAAACGTTATATCGATATAGTATATAACGTTATACGTTATATCGTAATACTACATAACGTTATACGTTATATCGTAATACTACATAACGTTATACGTTATATCGTTATAGTATATAACGTTTTACGTTATATCGTTATCGTATATACCGTTATGCGTTATATCGTTATCGTATATAACGTTATACGTTATATCGATATCGTATATAACGTTTTACGTTATACCGTTATAGTATATAACGTTATACGTTATATCGTTATAGTACATAACGTTATACGTTATATCGTTATAGTACATAATGTTATACGATATATCGTTATCGTATATAACGTTTTACGTTATATCGTTATAGTACATAACGTTATACGTTATATCGTTATCGTATATAACGTTATACGTTATATCGCTATCGTATATAACGTTATACGTTATATCGTTATAGCATATCACGTTATACGTTATAACGATATAGCTTATAACGTTATACGTTATATCGTTATCGTATATAACGTTTTACGTTATATCGTTATAGTATATAACGTTATACATTATATCCATATAGTATATAACGTTATACGTTATAACGATATAGTTTATAACGTTATACGTTATATCGTTATCGTATATAACGTTATACGTTATATCGTTATCGTATATAACGTTTTACGTTATATCGTAATACTACATAACGTTGTACGTTATATCGTTATAGTATATAACGTTATACGTTATATCGATATAGTATATAACGTTATACGTTATATCGCTATCGTATATAACATTATACGTTATATCGTTATAGTATATAACGTTATACGTTATATCGTTATAGTACATAACGTTATACGTTATATCGTTATCGTATATAACGTTATACGTTATATCGCTATCGTATATAACGTTATACGTTATATCGTTATCGTATATAACGTTATACGTTATATCGATATAGTATATAACGTTATACGTTATATCGATATAGTATATAACGTTAAACGTTATATCGATATAGTATATAACGTTATACGTTATATCGTTATAGTACATAACGTTATACGTTATATCGTTATCGTATATAACGTTATACGTTATATCGCTATCGTATATAACGTTATACGTTATATCGTTATAGTATATAACGTTTTACGTTATATCGTTATGGTATATAACGTTATGCGTTATATCGTTATCGTATATAACGTTATACGTTATATCGATATAGTATATAACGTTAAACGTTATATCGATATAGTATATAACGTTATACGTTATATCGTTATAGTACATAACGTTATACGTTATATCGTTATCGTATATAACGTTATACGTTATATCGCTATCGTATATAACGTTATCCGTTATATCGTTATCGTATATAACGTTTTACGTTATATCGTTATGGTATATAACGTTATGCGTTATATCGTTATCGTATATAACGTTATACGTTATATCGATATAGTATATAACGTTAAACGTTATATCGATATAGTATATAACGTTATACGTTATATCGTAATACTACATAACGTTATACGTTATATCGTAATACTACATAACGTTATACGTTATATCGTTATAGTATATAACGTTATACGTTATATCGATATAGTATAGAACGTTAAACGTTATATCGTTATAGTATATAACGTTATACGTTATATCGATATAGTATATAACGTTATACGTTATATCGCTATCGTATATAACATTATACGTTATATCGTTATAGTATATAACGTTATACGTTATATCGTTATAGTACATAACGTTATACGTTATATCGTTATCGTATATAACGTTATACGTTATATCGCTATCGTATATAACATTATACGTTATATCGTTATAGTATATAACGTTTTACGTTATATCGTTATGGTATATAACGTTATGCGTTATATCGTTATCGTATATAACGTTATACGTTATATCGATATAGTATATAACGTTAAACGTTATATCGATATAGTATATAACGTTATACGTTATATCGTAATACTACATAACGTTATACGTTATATCGTAATACTACATAACGTTATACGTTATATCGTAATACTACATAACGTTATACGTTATATCGTTATAGTATATAACGTTTTACGTTATATCGTTATCGTATATAACGTTATGCGTTATATCGTTATCGTATATAACGTTATACGTTATATCGATATCGTATATAACGTTTTACGTTATACCGTTATAGTATATAACGTTATACGTTATATCGTTATAGTACATAACGTTATACGTTATATCGTTATAGTACATAATGTTATACGATATATCGTTATCGTATATAACGTTTTACGTTATATCGTTATAGTTCATAACGTTATACGTTATATCGATATAGTATATAACGTTAAACGTTATATCGATATAGTATATAACGTTATACGTTATATCGATATAGTATATAACGTTAAACGTTATATCGATATAGTATATAACGTTATACGTTATATCGTAATACTACATAACGTTATACGTTATATCGTAATACTACATAACGTTATACGTTATATCGTTATAGTATATAACGTTTTACGTTATATCGTTATCGTATATAACGTTATGCGTTATATCGTTATCGTATATAACGTTATACGTTATATCGATATCGTATATAACGTTTTACGTTATACCGTTATAGTATATAACGTTATACGTTATATCGTTATAGTACATAACGTTATACGTTATATCGTTATAGTACATAATGTTATACGATATATCGTTATCGTATATAACGTTTTACGTTATATCGTTATAGTTCATAACGTTATACGTTATATCGATATAGTATATAACGTTAAACGTTATATCGATATAGTATATAACGTTATACGTTATATCGTTATCGTATATAACGTTATACGTTATATCGATATCGTATATAACGTTTTACGTTATATCGTTATAGTACATAATGTTATACGATATATCGTTATCGTATATAACGTTTTACGTTATATCGTTATAGTTCATAACGTTATACGTTATATCGATATAGTATATAACGTTATACGTTATATCGTTATCGTATATAACGTTATACGTTATATCGCTATCGTATATAACGTTATCCGTTATATCGTTATCGTATATAACGTTTTACGTTATATCGTTATAGTTCATAACGTTATACGTTATATCGATATAGTATATAACGTTAAACGTTATATCGTTATCGTATATAACGTTATACGTTATATCGCTATCGTATATAACATTATACGTTATATCGTTATAGTATATAACGTTTTACGTTATATCGTTATGGTATATAACGTTATGCGTTATATCGTTATCGTATATAACGTTATACGTTATATCGATATAGTATATAACGTTAAACGTTATATCGATATAGTATATAACGTTATACGTTATATCGTAATACTACATAACGTTATACGTTATATCGTAATACTACATAACGTTATACGTTATATCGTTATAGTATATAACGTTATACGTTATATCGATATAGTATAGAACGTTAAACGTTATATCGATATAGTATATAACGTTATACGTTATATCGTTATAGTACGTAACGTTATACGTTATATCGTTATCGTATATAACGTTATACGTTATATCGCTATCGTATATAACGTTATACGTTATATCGTTATAGTATATAACGTTATACGTTATATGGATATAGCATATAACGTTATACGTTATATCGTAATACTACATAACGTTATACGTTATATCGTAATACTACATAACGTTATACGTTATATCGTAATACTACATAACGTTATACGTTATATCGTAATACTACATAACGTTATACGTTATATCGTAATACTACATAACGTTGTACGTTATATCGTTATAGTATATAACGTTATACGTTATATCGATATAGTATATAACGTTATACGTTATATCGCTATCGTATATAACATTATACGTTATATCGTTATAGTATATAACGTTATACGTTATATCGTTATAGTACATAACGTTATACGTTATATCGTTATCGTATATAACGTTATACGTTATATCGCTATCGTATATAACATTATACGTTATATCGTTATAGTATATAACGTTTTACGTTATATCGTTATGGTATATAACGTTATGCGTTATATCGTTATCGTATATAACGTTATACGTTATATCGATATAGTATATAACGTTAAACGTTATATCGATATAGTATATAACGTTATACGTTATATCGTAATACTACATAACGTTATACGTTATATCGTAATACTACATAACGTTATACGTTATATCGTTATAGTATATAACGTTTTACGTTATATCGTTATCGTATATAACGTTATGCGTTATATCGTTATCGTATATAACGTTATACGTTATATCGATATCGTATATAACGTTTTACGTTATACCGTTATAGTATATAACGTTATACGTTATATCGTTATAGTACATAACGTTATACGTTATATCGTTATAGTACATAATGTTATACGATATATCGTTATCGTATATAACGTTTTACGTTATATCGTTATAGTTCATAACGTTATACGTTATATCGATATAGTATATAACGTTAAACGTTATATCGATATAGTATATAACGTTATACGTTATATCGCTATAGTACATAACGTTATACGTTATATCGTTATCGTATATAACGTTATACGTTATATCGCTATCGTATATAACGTTATACGTTATATCGTTATAGTATATAACGTTTTACGTTATATCGTTATGGTATATAACGTTATGCGTTATATCGTTATCGTATATAACGTTATACGTTATATCGATATAGTATATAACGTTAAACGTTATATCGATATAGTATATAACGTTATACGTTATATCGTTAAAGTACATAACGTTATACGTTATATCGTTATAGTACATAACGTTATACGTTATATGGATATAGCATATAACGTTATACGTTATATCGTTATACTATATAACGTTATACGTTATATCGTAATACTACATAACGTTATACGTTATATCGTTATCGTATATAACGTTATACGTTATATCGTTATACTATATAACGTTATACGTTATATCGATATAGTATATAACGTTATACGTTATATGGATAGAGCATATAACGTTATACGTTATAACGATATAGTTTATAACGTTATACGTTACATCGTTATCGTATATAACGTTATACGTTATATCGTTATCGTATATAACGTTTTACGTTATATCGTTATAGTATATAACGTTTTACGTTATATCGTTATGGTATATAACGTTATGCGTTATATCGTAATACTACATAACGTTATACGTTATAACGATATAGTTTATAACGTTATACGTTATATCGTTATCGTATATAACGTTATACGTTATATCGTTATAGTACATAATGTTATACGATATATCGTTATCGTATATAACGTTTTACGTTATATCGCTATCGTATATAACGTTTTACGTTATATCGTTATAGTATATAACGTTTTACGTTATATCGTTATGGTATATAACGTTATGCGTTATATCGTAATACTACATAACGTTATACGTTATAACGATATAGTTTATAACGTTATACGTTATATCGTTATCGTATATAACGTTATACGTTATATCGCTATCGTATATAACATTATACGTTATATCGTTATAGTATATAACGTTTTACGTTATATCGTTATGGTATATAACGTTATGCGTTATTTCGTTATCGTATATAACGTTATACGTTATATCGATATAGTATATAACGTTAAACGTTATATCGATATAGTATATAACGTTATACGTTATATCGTAATACTACATAACGTTATACGTTATATCGTAATACTACATAACGTTATACGTTATATCGTTATAGTATATAACGTTATACGTTATATCGATATAGTATAGAACGTTAAACGTTATATCGATATAGTATATAACGTTATACGTTATATCGTTATAGTACGTAACGTTATACGTTATATCGTTATCGTATATAACATTATACGTTATATCGCTATCGTATATAACGTTATACGTTATATCGTTATCGTATATAACGTTATACGGTATATCGTTATAGTATATAACGTTATACGTTATATCGTAATACTACATAACGTTATACGTTATATCGTAATACTACATAACGTTATACGTTATAACGATATAGTTTATAACGTTATACGTTATATCGTTATCGTATATAACGTTATACGTTATATCGTTATAGTACATAATGTTATACGATATATCGTTATCGTATATAACGTTTTACGTTATATCGTTATAGTACATAATGTTATACGATATATCGTTATCGTATATAACGTTTTACGTTATATCGTTATAGTTCATAACGTTATACGTTATATCGTTATCGTATATAACGTTATACGTTATATGGATATAGCATATAACGTTATACGTTATATCGTAATACTACATAACGTTATACGTTATATCGTAATACTACATAACGTTATACGTTATATCGTAATACTACATAACGTTATACGTTATATCGTAATACTACATAACGTTATACGTTATATAGTTATAGTATATAACGTTATACGTTATATCGATATAGTATATAACGTTATACGTTATAACGATATAGTTTATAACGTTTTACGTTATATCGATATAGTATATAACGTTATACGTTATATCGATATAGTATATAACGTTAAACGTTATATCGATATAGTATATAACGTTATACGTTATATCGTTATAGTACATAACGTTATACGTTATATCGTTATCGTATATAACGTTATACGTTATATCGCTATCGTATATAACGTTATCCGTTATATCGTAATACTACATAACGTTATACGTTATATCGTAATACTACATAACGTTATACGTTATATCGTAATACTACATAACGTTGTACGTTATATCGTTATGGTATATAACGTTATACGTTATATGGATATAGCATATAACGTTATACGTTATATCGTTATACTATATAACGTTATACGTTAGATCGTAATACTACATAACGTTATACGTTATATCGTTATACTATATAACGTTATACGTTATATCGTTACAGTATATAACGTTATACGTTATATCGTTATAGCATATAACGTTATACGTTATATCGATATAGTATATAACGTTATACGTTATATGGATAGAGCATATAACGTTATACGTTATAACGATATAGTTTATAACGTTATACGTTACATCGTTATCGTATATAACGTTATACGTTATATCGTTATCGTATATAACGTTTTACGTTATATCGTTATAGTATATAACGTTTTACGTTATATCGTTATGGTATATAACGTTATGCGTTATATCGTTATCGTATATAACGTTATACGTTATATCGTTATCGTATATAACGTTATGCGTTATATCGTTATCGTATATAACGTTATACGTTATATCGTTATCGTATATAACGTTTTACGTTATATCGTTATAGTATATAACGTTTTACGTTATATCGTTATGGTATATAACGTTATGCGTTATATCGTTATAGTATATAACGTTATACGTTATATCGATATAGTATATAACGTTATACGTTATAGCGATATAGTTTATAACGTTTTACGTTATATCGATATAGTATATAACGTTATACGTTATATCGATATAGTATATAACGTTAAACGTTATATCTATATAGTATATAACGTTATACGTTATATCGTTATAGTACATAACGTTATACGTTATATCGATATAGTATATAACGTTAAACGTTATATCGATATAGTATATAACGTTATACGTTATATCGTAATACTACATAACGTTATACGTTATATCGTAATACTACATAACGTTATACGTTATATCGTTATAGTATATAACGTTATACGTTATATCGATATAGTATAGAACGTTAAACGTTATATCGATATAGTATATAACGTTATACGTTATATCGTTATAGTACGTAACGTTATACGTTATATCGTTATCGTATATAACGTTATACGTTATATCGCTATCGTACATAACGTTATACGTTATATCGTTATCGTATATAACGTTATACGGTATATCGTTATAGTATATAACGTTATACGTTATATCGTAATACTACATAACGTTATACGTTATATCGTAATACTACATAACGTTATACGTTATAACGATATAGTTTATAACGTTATACGTTATATCGTTATCGTATATAACGTTATACGTTATATCGTTATAGTACATAATGTTATACGATATATCGTTATCGTATATAACGTTTTACGTTATATCGTTATAGTACATAATGTTATACGATATATCGTTATCGTATATAACGTTTTACGTTATATCGTTATAGTTCATAACGTTATACGTTATATCGTTATCGTATATAACGTTATACGTTATATGGATATAGCATATAACGTTATACGTTATATCGTAATACTACATAACGTTATACGTTATATCGTAATACTACATAACGTTATACGTTATATCGTAATACTACATAACGTTATACGTTATATCGTTATCGTATATAACGTTATACGTTATATCGTAATACTACATAACGTTATACGTTATATCGTAATACTACATAACGTTATACGTTATATCGTTATAGTATATAACGTTATACGTTATATCGATATAGTATATAACGTTATACGTTATAACGATATAGTTTATAACGTTATACGTTATATCGATATCGTATATAACGTTATACGTTATATCGATATAGTATATAACGTTAAACGTTATATCGATATAGTATATAACGTTATACGTTATATCGTTATAGTACATAACGTTATACGTTATATCGTTATCATATATAACGTTATACGTTATATCGCTATCGTATATAACGTTATACGTTATATCGTTATAGTATATAACGTTTTACGTTATATCGTTATGGTATATAACGTTATGCGTTATATCGTTATCGTATATAACGTTATACGTTATATCGATATAGTATATAACGTTAAACGTTATATCGATATAGTATATAACGTTATACGTTATATCGTAATACTACATAACGTTATACGTTATATCGTAATACTACATAACGTTATACGTTATATCGTTATAGTATATAACGTTATACGTTATATCGATATAGTATATAACGTTGAACGTTATATCGATATAGTATATAACGTTATACGTTATATCGTTATAGTACGTAACGTTATACGTTATATCGTTATCGTATATAACGTTATACGTTATATCGCTATCGTATATAACGTTATACGTTATATCGTTATCGTATATAACGTTATACGGTATATCGTTATAGTATATAACGTTATACGTTATATCGTAATACTACATAACGTTATACGTTATATCGTAATACTACATAACGTTATACGTTATAACGATATAGTTTATAACGTTATACGTTATATCGTTATCGTATATAACGTTATACGTTATATCGTTATAGTACATAATGTTATACGATATATCGTTATCGTATATAACGTTTTACGTTATATCGTTATAGTACATAATGTTATACGATATATCGTTATCGTATATAACGTTTTACGTTATATCGTTATAGTACATAATGTTATACGATATATCGTTATCGTATATAACGTTTTACGTTATATCGTTATGGTATATAATGTTATGCGCTATATCGTTATCGTATATAACGTTATACGTCATATCGTAATACTACATAACGTTATACGTTATATCGTAATACTACATAACGTTATACGTTATATCGTAATACTACATAACGTTATACGTTATATCGTTATAGTATATAACGTTATACGTTATATCGATATAGTATATAACGTTATACGTTATAACGATATAGTTTATAACGTTTTACGTTATATCGATATAGTATATAACGTTATACGTTATATCGATATAGTATATAACGTTAAACGTTATATCGATATAGTATATAACGTTATACGTTATATCGTTATAGTACATAACGTTATACGTTATATCGTTATCATATATAACGTTATACGTTATATCGCTATCGTATATAACGTTATACGTTATATCGTTATAGTATATAACGTTTTACGTTATATCGTTATGGTATATAACGTTATGCGTTATATCGTTATCGTATATAACGTTATACGTTATATCGATATAGTATATAACGTTGAACGTTATATCGATATAGTATATAACGTTATACGTTATATCGCTATCGTATATAACATTATACGTTATATCGTTATAGTATATAACGTTTTACGTTATATCGTTATGGTATATAACGTTATGCGTTATATCGTTATCGTATATAACGTTATACGTTATATCGATATAGTATATAACGTTAAACGTTATATCGATATAGTATATAACGTTATACGTTATATCGTAATACTACATAACGTTATACGTTATATCGTAATACTACATAACGTTATACGTTATATCGTTATAGTATATAACGTTATACGTTATATCGATATAGTATAGAACGTTAAACGTTATATCGATATAGTATATAACGTTATACGTTATATCGTTATAGTACGTAACGTTATACGTTATATCGTTATCGTATATAACGTTATACGTTATATCGCTATCGTATATAACGTTATACGTTATATCGTTATCGTATATAACGTTATACGGTATATCGTTATAGTATATAACGTTATACGTTATATCGTAATACTACATAACGTTATACGTTATATCGTAATACTACATAACGTTATACGTTATAACGATATAGTTTATAACGTTATACGTTATATCGTTATCGTATATAACGTTATACGTTATATCGTTATAGTACATAATGTTATACGATATATCGTTATCGTATATAACGTTTTACGTTATATCGTTATAGTACATAATGTTATACGATATATCGTTATCGTATATAACGTTTTACGTTATATCGTTATAGTACATAATGTTATACGATATATCGTTATCGTATATAACGTTTTACGTTATATCGTTATGGTATATAATGTTATGCGCTATATCGTTATCGTATATAACGTTATACGTCATATCGTAATACTACATAACGTTATACGTTATATCGTAATACTACATAACGTTATACGTTATATCGTTATAGTATATAACGTTTTACGTTATATCGTTATGGTATATAACGTTATGCGTTATATCGCTATCGTATATAACGTTATACGTTATATCGTTATCGTATATAACGTTATACGTTATATCGATATCGTATATAACGTATAACGTTATATCGATATCGTATATAACGTTTTACGTTATATCGTTAGAGTATATAACGTTATACGTTATATCGTTATAGTACATAACGATATACGTTATATCGTTATGGTATATAATGTTATGCGTTATATCGTTATCGTATATAACGTTATACGTCATATCGTAATACTACATTACGTTATACGTTATATCGTAATACTACATAACGTTATACGTTATATCGTTACAGTATATAACGTTTTACGTTATATCGTTATCGTATATAACGTTATGCGTTATATCGTTATCGTATATAACGTTATACGTTATATCGATATCGTATATAACGTTTTACGTTATACCGTTATAGTATATAACGTTATACGTTATATCGTTATAGTACATAACGTTATACGTTATATCGTTATAGTACATAATGTTATACGATATATCGTTATCGTATATAACGTTTTACGTTATATCGTTATAGTTCATAACGTTATACGTTATATCGATATAGTATATAACGTTAAACGTTATATCGATATAGTATATAACGTTATACGTTATATCGCTATAGTACATAACGTTATACGTTATATCGTTATCGTATATAACGTTATACGTTATATCGATATCGTATATAACGTTTTACGTTATACCGTTATAGTATATAACGTTATACGTTATATCGTTATAGTACATAACGTTTTACGTTATATCGTTATAGTTCATAACGTTATACGTTATATCGATATAGTATATAACGTTAAACGTTATATCGATATAGTATATAACGTTATACGTTATATCGCTATAGTACATAACGTTATACGTTATATCGTTATCGTATATAACGTTTTACGTTATATCGTAATACTACATAACGTTAAACGTTATATCGTTATCGTATATAACGTTTTACGTTATATCGTTATGGTATATAATGTTATGCGCTATATCGTTATCGTATATAACGTTATACGTCATATCGTAATACTACATAACGTTATACGTTATATCGTAATACTACATAACGTTATACGTTATATCGTTATAGTATATAACGTTTTACGTTATATCGTTATGGTATATAACGTTATGCGTTATATCGCTATCGTATATAACGTTATACGTTATATCGTTATCGTATATAACGTTATACGTTATATCGATATCGTATATAACGTTTTACGTTATATCGATATCGTATATAACGTTTTACGTTATATCGTTAGAGTATATAACGTTATACGTTATATCGTTATAGTACATAACGATATACGTTATATCGTTATGGTATATAATGTTATGCGTTATATCGTTATCGTATATAACGTTATACGTCATATCGTAATACTACATTACGTTATACGTTATATCGTAATACTACATAACGTTATACGTTATATCGTTACAGTATATAACGTTTTACGTTATATCGTTATCGTATATAACGTTATGCGTTATATCGTTATCGTATATAACGTTATACGTTATATCGATATCGTATATAACGTTTTACGTTATACCGTTATAGTATATAACGTTATACGTTATATCGTTATAGTACATAACGTTATACGTTATATCGTTATAGTACATAATGTTATACGATATATCGTTATCGTATATAACGTTTTACGTTATATCGTTATAGTTCATAACGTTATACGTTATATCGATATAGTATATAACGTTATACGTTATATCGTTATAGTATATAACGTTATACGTTATATCGATATAGTATAGAACGTTAAACGTTATATCGATATAGTATATAACGTTATACGTTATATCGTTATAGTACGTAACGTTATACGTTATATCGTTATCGTATATAACGTTATACGTTATATCGCTATCGTACATAACGTTATACGTTATATCGTTATCGTATATAACGTTATACGGTATATCGTTATAGTATATAACGTTATACGTTATATCGTAATACTACATAACGTTATACGTTATATCGTAATACTACATAACGTTATACGTTATAACGATATAGTTTATAACGTTATACGTTATATCGTTATCGTATATAACGTTATACGTTATATCGTTATAGTACATAATGTTATACGATATATCGTTATCGTATATAACGTTTTACGTTATATCGTTATAGTACATAATGTTATACGATATATCGTTATCGTATATAACGTTTTACGTTATATCGTTATAGTTCATAACGTTATACGTTATATCGTTATCGTATATAACGTTATACGTTATATGGATATAGCATATAACGTTATACGTTATATCGTAATACTACATAACGTTATACGTTATATCGTAATACTACATAACGTTATACGTTATATCGTAATACTACATAACGTTATACGTTATATCGTTATCGTATATAACGTTATACGTTATATCGTAATACTACATAACGTTATACGTTATATCGTAATACTACATAACGTTATACGTTATATCGTTATAGTATATAACGTTATACGTTATATCGATATAGTATATAACGTTATACGTTATAACGATATAGTTTATAACGTTTTACGTTATATCGATATAGTATATAACGTTATACGTTATATCGATATAGTATATAACGTTAAACGTTATATCGATATAGTATATAACGTTATACGTTATATCGTTATAGTACATAACGTTATACGTTATATCGTTATCATATATAACGTTATACGTTATATCGCTATCGTATATAACGTTATACGTTATATCGTTATAGTATATAACGTTTTACGTTATATCGTTATGGTATATAACGTTATGCGTTATATCGTTATCGTATATAACGTTATACGTTATATCGATATAGTATATAACGTTAAACGTTATATCGATATAGTATATAACGTTATACGTTATATCGTAATACTACATAACGTTATACGTTATATCGTAATACTACATAACGTTATACGTTATATCGTTATAGTATATAACGTTATACGTTATATCGATATAGTATATAACGTTGAACGTTATATCGATATAGTATATAACGTTATACGTTATATCGTTATAGTACGTAACGTTATACGTTATATCGTTATCGTATATAACGTTATACGTTATATCGCTATCGTATATAACGTTATACGTTATATCGTTATCGTATATAACGTTATACGGTATATCGTTATAGTATATAACGTTATACGTTATATCGTAATACTACATAACGTTATACGTTATATCGTAATACTACATAACGTTATACGTTATAACGATATAGTTTATAACGTTATACGTTATATCGTTATCGTATATAACGTTATACGTTATATCGTTATAGTACATAATGTTATACGATATATCGTTATCGTATATAACGTTTTACGTTATATCGTTATAGTACATAATGTTATACGATATATCGTTATCGTATATAACGTTTTACGTTATATCGTTATAGTACATAATGTTATACGATATATCGTTATCGTATATAACGTTTTACGTTATATCGTTATGGTATATAATGTTATGCGCTATATCGTTATCGTATATAACGTTATACGTCATATCGTAATACTACATAACGTTATACGTTATATCGTAATACTACATAACGTTATACGTTATATCGTAATACTACATAACGTTATACGTTATATCGTTATAGTATATAACGTTATACGTTATATCGATATAGTATATAACGTTATACGTTATAACGATATAGTTTATAACGTTTTACGTTATATCGATATAGTATATAACGTTATACGTTATATCGATATAGTATATAACGTTAAACGTTATATCGATATAGTATATAACGTTATACGTTATATCGTTATAGTACATAACGTTATACGTTATATCGTTATCATATATAACGTTATACGTTATATCGCTATCGTATATAACGTTATACGTTATATCGTTATAGTATATAACGTTTTACGTTATATCGTTATGGTATATAACGTTATGCGTTATATCGTTATCGTATATAACGTTATACGTTATATCGATATAGTATATAACGTTGAACGTTATATCGATATAGTATATAACGTTATACGTTATATCGCTATCGTATATAACATTATACGTTATATCGTTATAGTATATAACGTTTTACGTTATATCGTTATGGTATATAACGTTATGCGTTATATCGTTATCGTATATAACGTTATACGTTATATCGATATAGTATATAACGTTAAACGTTATATCGATATAGTATATAACGTTATACGTTATATCGTAATACTACATAACGTTATACGTTATATCGTAATACTACATAACGTTATACGTTATATCGTTATAGTATATAACGTTATACGTTATATCGATATAGTATAGAACGTTAAACGTTATATCGATATAGTATATAACGTTATACGTTATATCGTTATAGTACGTAACGTTATACGTTATATCGTTATCGTATATAACGTTATACGTTATATCGCTATCGTATATAACGTTATACGTTATATCGTTATCGTATATAACGTTATACGGTATATCGTTATAGTATATAACGTTATACGTTATATCGTAATACTACATAACGTTATACGTTATATCGTAATACTACATAACGTTATACGTTATAACGATATAGTTTATAACGTTATACGTTATATCGTTATCGTATATAACGTTATACGTTATATCGTTATAGTACATAATGTTATACGATATATCGTTATCGTATATAACGTTTTACGTTATATCGTTATAGTACATAATGTTATACGATATATCGTTATCGTATATAACGTTTTACGTTATATCGTTATAGTACATAATGTTATACGATATATCGTTATCGTATATAACGTTTTACGTTATATCGTTATGGTATATAATGTTATGCGCTATATCGTTATCGTATATAACGTTATACGTCATATCGTAATACTACATAACGTTATACGTTATATCGTAATACTACATAACGTTATACGTTATATCGTTATAGTATATAACGTTTTACGTTATATCGTTATGGTATATAACGTTATGCGTTATATCGCTATCGTATATAACGTTATACGTTATATCGTTATCGTATATAACGTTATACGTTATATCGATATCGTATATAACGTTTTACGTTATATCGATATCGTATATAACGTTTTACGTTATATCGTTAGAGTATATAACGTTATACGTTATATCGTTATAGTACATAACGATATACGTTATATCGTTATGGTATATAATGTTATGCGTTATATCGTTATCGTATATAACGTTATACGTCATATCGTAATACTACATTACGTTATACGTTATATCGTAATACTACATAACGTTATACGTTATATCGTTACAGTATATAACGTTTTACGTTATATCGTTATCGTATATAACGTTATGCGTTATATCGTTATCGTATATAACGTTATACGTTATATCGATATCGTATATAACGTTTTACGTTATACCGTTATAGTATATAACGTTATACGTTATATCGTTATAGTACATAACGTTATACGTTATATCGTTATAGTACATAATGTTATACGATATATCGTTATCGTATATAACGTTTTACGTTATATCGTTATAGTTCATAACGTTATACGTTATATCGATATAGTATATAACGTTAAACGTTATATCGATATAGTATATAACGTTATACGTTATATCGCTATAGTACATAACGTTATACGTTATATCGTTATCGTATATAACGTTATACGTTATATCGCTATCGTATATAACGTTATACGTTATATCGTTATAGTATATAACGTTTTACGTTATATCGTTATGGTATATAACGTTATGCGTTATATCGTTATCGTATATAACGTTATACGTTATATCGATATCGTATATAACGTTTTACGTTATATCGTTATAGTATATAACGTTATACGTTATATCGTTATAGTACATAACGTTATACGTTATATCGTTATCGTATATAACGTTATACGTTATATCGCTATCGTATATCACGTTATCCGTTATATCGTTATCGTATATAACGTTAAACGTTATATCGTTATAGTACATAACGTTATACGTTATATCGTTATAGTATATAACGTTATACGTTATATGGATATAGCATATAACGTTATACGTTATATCGTAATACTACATAACGTTATACGTTATATCGTAATACTACATAACGTTATACGTTATATCGTAATACTACATAACGTTATACGTTATATCGTAATACTACATAACGTTATACGTTATATCGTTATCGTATATAACGTTATACGTTATATCGTTATAGCATATCACGTTATACGTTATAACGATATAGCTTATAACGTTATACGTTATATCGTTATCGTATATAACGTTTTACGTTATATCGTTATAGTATATAACGTTATACATTATATCCATATAGTATATAACGTTATACGTTATAACGATATAGTTTATAACGTTATACGTTATATCGTTATCGTATATAACGTTATACGTTATATCGTTATCGTATATAACGTTTTACGTTATATCGTTATAGTATATAACGTTTTACGTTATATCGTTATGGTATATAATGTTATGCGTTATATCGTTATCGTATATAACGTTATACGTTATATCGTAATACTACATAACGTTATACGTTATATCGTAATACTACATAACGTTATACGTTATATCGTTATCGTATATAACGTTATACGTTATATCGCTATCGTATATAACGTTATACGTTATATCGTAATACTACATAACGTTATACGTTATATCGTTATCGTATATAACGTTATACGTTATATCGATATAGTATATAACGTTATACGTTATATCGTTATAGTATATAACGTTTTACGTTATATCGTTATGGTATATAACGTTATACGTTATATCGCTATCGTATATAACGTTATCCGTTATATCGTTATCGTATATAACGTTATACGTTATATCGTTATAGTACATAACGTTATACGTTATATCGTTATAGTATATAACGTTATACGTTATATGGATATAGCATATAACGTTATACGTTATATCGTAATACTACATAACGTTATACGTTATATCGTAATACTACATAACGTTATACGTTATATCGTAATACTACATAACGTTATACGTTATATCGTAATACTACATAACGTTGTACGTTATATCGTTATAGTATATAACGTTATACGTTATATCGATATAGTATATAACGTTATACGTTATAACGATATAGTTTCTAACGTTTTACGTTATATCGATATAGTATATAACGTTATACGTTATATCGATATAGTATATAACGTTAAACGTTATATCTATATAGTATATAACGTTATACGTTATATACTATAGTACATAACGTTATACGTTATATCGTTATCGTATATAACGTTATACGTTATATCGCTATCGTATATAACATTATACGTTATATCGTTATAGTATATAACGTTTTACGTTATATCGTTATGGTATATAACGTTATGCGTTATATCGTTATCGTATATAACGTTATACGTTATATCGATATAGTATATAACGTTAAACGTTATATCGATATAGTATATAACGTTATACGTTATATCGTAATACTACATAACGTTATACGTTATATCGTAATACTACATAACGTTATACGTTATATCGTTATAGTATATAACGTTATACGTTATATCGATATAGTATAGAACGTTAAACGTTATATCGATATAGTATATAACGTTATACGTTATATCGTTATAGTACGTAACGTTATACGTTATATCGTTATCGTATATAACGTTATACGTTATATCGCTATCGTATATAACGTTATACGTTATATCGTTATCGTATATAACGTTATACGGTATATCGTTATAGTATATAACGTTATACGTTATATCGTAATACTACATAACGTTATACGTTATATCGTAATACTACATAACGTTATACGTTATAACGATATAGTTTATAACGTTATACGTTATATCGTTATCGTATATAACGTTATACGTTATATCGTTATAGTACATAATGTTATACGATATATCGTTATCGTATATAACGTTTTACGTTATATCGTTATAGTACATAATGTTATACGATATATCGTTATCGTATATAACGTTTTACGTTATATCGTTATAGTTCATAACGTTATACGTTATATCGTTATCGTATATAACGTTATACGTTATATGGATATAGCATATAACGTTATACGTTATATCGTAATACTACATAACGTTATACGTTATATCGTAATACTACATAACGTTATACGTTATATCGTAATACTACATAACGTTATACGTTATATCGTAATACTACATAACGTTATACGTTATATCGTTATAGTATATAACGTTATACGTTATATCGATATAGTATATAACGTTATACGTTATAACGATATAGTTTATAACGTTTTACGTTATATCGATATAGTATATAACGTTATACGTTATATCGATATAGTATATAACGTTAAACGTTATATCGATATAGTATATAACGTTATACGTTATATCGTTATAGTACATAACGTTATACGTTATATCGTTATCGTATATAACGTTATACGTTATATCGCTATCGTATATAACGTTATCCGTTATATCGTAATACTACATAACGTTATACGTTATATCGTAATACTACATAACGTTATACGTTACATCGTAATACTACATAACGTTGTACGTTATATCGTTATAGTATATAACGTTATACGTTATATGGATATAGCATATAACGTTATACGTTATATCGTTATACTATATAACGTTATACGTTATATCGTAATACTACATAACGTTATACGTTATATCGTTATCGTATATAACGTTATACGTTATATCGTTATACTACATAACGTTATACGTTATATCGTTACAGTATATAACGTTATACGTTATATGGATATAGCATATAACGTTATACGTTATATCGTTATACTATATAACGTTATACGTTATATCGTAATACTACATAACGTTATACGTTATATCGTTATCGTATATAACGTTATACGTTATATCGTTATACTACATAACGTTATACGTTATATCGTTATCGTATATAACGTTATACGTTATATGGATATAGCATATAACGTTATACGTTATATCGTAATACTACATAACGTTATACGTTATATCGTAATACTACATAACGTTATACGTTATATCGTAATACTACATAACGTTATACGTTATATCGTTATCGTATATAACGTTATACGTTATATGGATATAGCATATAACGTTATACGTTATATCGTAATACTACATAACGTTATACGTTATATCGTAATACTACATAACGTTATACGTTATATCGTAATACTACATAACGTTATACGTTATATCGTAATACTACATAACGTTATACGTTATATCGTTATCGTATATAACGTTATACGTTATATCGTAATACTACATAACGTTATACGTTATATCGTAATACTACATAACGTTATACGTTATATCGTTATAGTATATAACGTTATACGTTATATCGATATAGTATATAACGTTATACGTTATAACGATATAGTTTATAACGTTTTACGTTATATCGATATAGTATATAACGTTATACGTTATATCGATATAGTATATAACGTTAAACGTTATATCGATATAGTATATAACGTTATACGTTATATCGTTATAGTACATAACGTTATACGTTATATCGTTATCATATATAACGTTATACGTTATATCGCTATCGTATATAACGTTATACGTTATATCGTTATAGTATATAACGTTTTACGTTATATCGTTATGGTATATAACGTTATGCGTTATATCGTTATCGTATATAACGTTATACGTTATATCGATATAGTATATAACGTTAAACGTTATATCGATATAGTATATAACGTTATACGTTATATCGTAATACTACATAACGTTATACGTTATATCGTAATACTACATAACGTTATACGTTATATCGTTATAGTACATAACGTTATACGTTATATCGTTATCATATATAACGTTATACGTTATATCGCTATCGTATATAACGTTATACGTTATATCGTTATAGTATATAACGTTTTACGTTATATCGATATAGTATATAACGTTATACGTTATATCGTTATAGTACGTAACGTTATACGTTATATCGTTATCGTATATAACGTTATACGTTATATCGCTATGGTATATAACGTTATGCGTTATATCGTTATCGTATATAACGTTTTACGTTATATCGTTATAGTACATAATGTTATACGATATATCGTTATAGTACATAATGTTATACGATATATCGTTATCGTATATAACGTTTTACGTTATATCGTTATAGTACATAATGTTATACGATATATCGTTATCGTATATAACGTTTTACGTTATATCGTTATGGTATATAATGTTATGCGCTATATCGTTATCGTATATAACGTTATACGTCATATCGTAATACTACATAACGTTATACGTTATATCGTAATACTACATAACGTTATACGTTATATCGTTATAGTATATAACGTTTTACGTTATATCGTTATGGTATATAACGTTATGCGTTATATCGCTATCGTATATAACGTTATACGTTATATCGTTATCGTATATAACGTTATACGTTATATCGATATCGTATATAACGTTTTACGTTATATCGATATCGTATATAACGTTTTACGTTATATCGTTAGAGTATATAACGTTATACGTTATATCGTTATAGTACATAACGATATACGTTATATCGTTATGGTATATAATGTTATGCGTTATATCGTTATCGTATATAACGTTATACGTCATATCGTAATACTACATAACGTTATACGTTATATCGTAATACTACATAACGTTATACGTTATATCGTTACAGTATATAACGTTTTACGTTATATCGTTATCGTATATAACGTTATGCGTTATATCGTTATCGTATATAACGTTATACGTTATATCGATATCGTATATAACGTTTTACGTTATACCGTTATAGTATATAACGTTATACGTTATATCGTTATAGTACATAACGTTATACGTTATATCGTTATAGTACATAATGTTATACGATATATCGTTATCGTATATAACGTTTTACGTTATATCGTTATAGTATATAACGTTATACGTTATATGGATATAGCATATAACGTTATACGTTATATCGTAATACTACATAACGTTATACGTTATATCGTAATACTACATAACGTTATACGTTATATCGTAATACTACATAACGTTATACGTTATATCGTAATACTACATAACGTTATACGTTATATCGTTATAGCATATCACGTTATACGTTATAACGATATAGCTTATAACGTTATACGTTATATCGTTATCGTATATAACGTTATGCGTTATATCGTTATAGCATATCACGTTATACGTTATAACGATATAGCTTATAACGTTATACGTTATATCGTTATCGTATATAACGTTATACGTTATATCGTTATCGTATATAACGTTATACGTTATATCGTTATCGTATATAACGTTTTACGTTATATCGTTATAGTATATAACGTTTTACGTTATATCGTTATGGTATATAATGTTATGCGTTATATCGTTATCGTATATAACGTTATACGTTATATCGTAACACTACATAACGTTATACGTTATATCGTAATACTACATAACGTTATACGTTATATCGTTATAGTATATAACGTTTTACGTTATATCGTTATGGTATATAACGTTATGCGTTATATCGTTATAGTACATAACGTTATACGTTATATCGTTATCGTATATAACGTTATACGTTATATCGCTATCGTATATAACGTTATACGTTATATCGTTATAGTATATAACGTTTTACGTTATATCGTTATGGTATATAACGTTATGCGTTATATCGTTATCGTATATAACGTTATACGTTATATCGATATAGTATATAACGTTAAACGTTATATCGATATAGTATATAACGTTATACGTTATATCGTTATCGTATATAACGTTATGCGTTATATCGTTATCGTATATAACGTTATACGTTATATCGATATCGTATATAACGTTTTACGTTATACCGTTATAGTATATAACGTTATACGTTATATCGTTATAGTACATAACGTTATACGTTATATCGTTATAGTACATAATGTTATACGATATATCGCTATCGTATATAACGTTATCCGTTATATCGTAATACTACATAACGTTATACGTTATATCGTAATACTACATAACGTTATACGTTACATCGTAATACTACATAACGTTGTACGTTATATCGTTATAGTATATAACGTTATACGTTATATGGATATAGCATATAACGTTATACGTTATATCGTTATACTATATAACGTTATACGTTATATCGTAATACTACATAACGTTATACGTTATATCGTTATCGTATATAACGTTATACGTTATATCGTTATACTACATAACGTTATACGTTATATCGTTACAGTATATAACGTTATACGTTATATCGTTATAGCATATAACGTTATACGTTATATCGATATAGTATATAACGTTATACGTTATATGGATAGAGCATATAACGTTATACGTTATAACGATATAGTTTATAACGTTATACGTTACATCGTTATCGTATATAACGTTATACGTTATATCGTTATCGTATATAACGTTTTACGTTATATCGTTATAGTATATAACGATATAACGTTTTACGTTATATCGTTATAGTATACAACGTTTTACGTTATATCGTTATGGTATATAACGTTATGCGTTATATCGTTATCGTATATAACGTTATACGTTATATCGTAATACTACATAACGTTATACGTTATATCGTTATAGTACATAACGTTATACGTTATATCGTTATCGTATATAACGTTATACGTTATATCGCTATCGTATATAACATTATACGTTATATCGTTATAGTATATAACGTTTTACGTTATATCGTTATGGTATATAACGTTATGCGTTATATCGTTATCGTATATAACGTTATACGTTATATCGATATAGTATATAACGTTAAACGTTATATCGATATAGTATATAACGTTATACGTTATATCGTAATACTACATAACGTTCTACGTTATATCGTAATACTACATAACGTTATACGTTATATCGTTATAGTATATAACGTTATACGTTATATCGATATAGTATATAACGTTAAACGTTATATCGATATAGTATATAACGTTATACGTTATATCGTTATAGTACGTAACGTTATACGTTATATCGTTATCGTATATAACGTTATACGTTATATCGCTATCGTATATAACGTTATACGTTATATCGTTATCGTATATAACGTTATACGGTATATCGTTATAGTATATAACGTTATACGTTATATCGTAATACTACATAACGTTATACGTTATATCGTAATACTACATAACGTTATACGTTATAACGATATAGTTTATAACGTTATACGTTATATCGTTATCCTATATAACGTTATACGTTATATCGTTATAGTACATAATGTTATACGATATATCGTTATCGTATATAACGTTTTACGTTATATCGTTATAGTACATAATGTTATACGATATATCGTTATCGTATATAACGTTTTACGTTATATCGTTATAGTTCATAACGTTATACGTTATATCGTTATCGTATATAACGTTATACGTTATATCGTTATAGTTCATAACGTTATACGTTATATCGTTATCGTATATAACGTTATACGTTATATGGATATAGCATATAACGTTATACGTTATATCGTAATACTACATAACGTTATACGTTATATCGTAATACTACATAACGTTATACGTTATATCGTAATACTACATAACGTTATACGTTATATCGTTATCGTATATAACGTTATACGTTATATGGAAATAGCATATAACGTTATACGTTATATCGTAATACTACATAACGTTATACGTTATATCGTAATACTACATAACGTTATACGTTATATCGTAATACTACATAACGTTATACGTTATATCGTAATACTACATAACGTTATACGTTATATCGTTATCGTATATAACGTTATACGTTATATCGTAATACTACATAACGTTATACGTTATATCGTAATACTACATAACGTTATACGTTATATCGTTATAGTATATAACGTTATACGTTATATCGATATAGTATATAACGTTATACGTTATAACGATATAGTTTATAACGTTTTACGTTATATCGATATAGTATATAACGTTATACGTTATATCGATATAGTATATAACGTTAAACGTTATATCGATATAGTATATAACGTTATACGTTATATCGTTATAGTACATAACGTTATACGTTATATCGTTATCATATATAACGTTATACGTTATATCGCTATCGTATATAACGTTATACGTTATATCGTTATAGTATATAACGTTTTACGTTATATCGTTATGGTATATAACGTTATGCGTTATATCGTTATCGTATATAACGTAATACGTTATATCGATATAGTATATAACGTTAAACGTTATATCGATATAGTATATAACGTTATACGTTATATCGTAATACTACATAACGTTATACGTTATATCGTAATACTACATAACGTTATACGTTATATCGTTATAGTATATAACGTTATACGTTATATCGATATAGTATATAACGTTGAACGTTATATCGATATAGTATATAACGTTATACGTTATATCGTTATAGTACATAATGTTATACGATATATCGTTATCGTATATAACGTTTTACGTTATATCGTTATCGTATATAACGTTTTACGTTATATCGTTATAGTACATAATGTTATACGATATATCGTTATAGTACATAATGTTATACGATATATCGTTATCGTATATAACGTTTTACGTTATATCGTTATAGTACATAATGTTATACGATATATCGTTATCGTATATAACGTTTTACGTTATATCGTTATGGTATATAATGTTATGCGCTATATCGTTATCGTATATAACGTTATACGTCATATCGTAATACTACATAACGTTATACGTTATATCGTAATACTACATAACGTTATACGTTATATCGTTATAGTATATAACGTTTTACGTTATATCGTTATGGTATATAACGTTATGCGTTATATCGCTATCGTATATAACGTTATACGTTATATCGTTATCGTATATAACGTTATACGTTATATCGATATCGTATATAACGTTTTACGTTATATCGATATCGTATATAACGTTTTACGTTATATCGTTAGAGTATATAACGTTATACGTTATATCGTTATAGTACATAACGATATACGTTATATCGTTATGGTATATAATGTTATGCGTTATATCGTTATCGTATATAACGTTATACGTCATATCGTAATACTACATAACGTTATACGTTATATCGTAATACTACATAACGTTATACGTTATATCGTTACAGTATATAACGTTTTACGTTATATCGTTATCGTATATAACGTTATGCGTTATATCGTTATCGTATATAACGTTATACGTTATATCGATATCGTATATAACGTTTTACGTTATACCGTTATAGTATATAACGTTATACGTTATATCGTTATAGTACATAACGTTATACGTTATATCGTTATAGTACATAATGTTATACGATATATCGTTATCGTATATAACGTTTTACGTTATATCGTTATAGTATATAACGTTATACGTTATATGGATATAGCATATAACGTTATACGTTATATCGTAATACTACATAACGTTATACGTTATATCGTAATACTACATAACGTTATACGTTATATCGTAATACTACATAACGTTATACGTTATATCGTAATACTACATAACGTTATACGTTATATCGTTATCGTATATAACGTTATACGTTATATCGTTATAGCATATCACGTTATACGTTATAACGATATAGCTTATAACGTTATACGTTATATCGTTATCGTATATAACGTTTTACGTTATATCGTTATAGTATATAACGTTATACATTATATCCATATAGTATATAACGTTATACGTTATAACGATATAGTTTATAACGTTATACGTTATATCGTTATCGTATATAACGTTATACGTTATATCGTTATCGTATATAACGTTTTACGTTATATCGTTATAGTATATAACGTTTTACGTTATATCGTTATGGTATATAATGTTATGCGTTATATCGTTATCGTATATAACGTTATACGTTATATCGTAATACTACATAACGTTATACGTTATATCGTAATACTACATAACGTTATACGTTATATCGTTATAGTATATAACGTTTTACGTTATATCGTTATGGTATATAACGTTATGCGTTATATCGCTATCGTATGTAACGTTATACGTTATATCGTTATCGTATATAACGTTATACGTTATATCGATATAGTATATAACGTTATACGTTATATCGATATAGTATATAACGTTAAACGTTATATCGATATAGTATATAACGTTATACGTTATATCGTTATAGTACATAACGTTATACGTTATATCGTTATCGTATATAACGTTATACGTTATATCGCTATCGTATATAACGTTATACGTTATATCGTTATAGTATATAACGTTTTACGTTATATCGTTATGGTATATAACGTTATGCGTTATATCGTTATCGTATATAACGTTATACGTTATATCGATATAGTATATAACGTTAAACGTTATATCGATATAGTATATAACGTTATACGTTATATCGTTATAGTACATAACGTTATACGTTATATCGTTATCGTATATAACGTTATACGTTATATCGCTATCGTATATAACGTTATCCGTTATATCGTTATCGTATATAACGTTATACGTTATATCGTTATAGTACATAACGTTATACGTTATATCGTTATCATATATAACGTTATACGTTATATCGCTATCGTATATAACGTTATACGTTATATCGTTATAGTATATAACGTTTTACGTTATATCGTTATGGTATATAACGTTATGCGTTATATCGTTATCGTATATAACGTTATACGTTATATCGATATAGTATATAACGTTAAACGTTATATCGATATAGTATATAACGTTATACGTTATATCGTAATACTACATAACGTTATACGTTATATCGTAATACTACATAACGTTATACGTTATATCGTTATAGTATATAACGTTATACGTTATATCGATATAGTATATAACGTTGAACGTTATATCGATATAGTATATAACGTTATACGTTATATCGTTATAGTACGTAACGTTATACGTTATATCGTTATCGTATATAACGTTATACGTTATATCGCTATGGTATATAACGTTATGCGTTATATCGTTATCGTATATAACGTTTTACGTTATATCGTTATAGTACATAATGTTATACGATATATCGTTATAGTACATAATGTTATACGATATATCGTTATCGTATATAACGTTTTACGTTATATCGTTATAGTACATAATGTTATACGATATATCGTTATCGTATATAACGTTTTACGTTATATCGTTATGGTATATAATGTTATGCGCTATATCGTTATCGTATATAACGTTATACGTCATATCGTAATACTACATAACGTTATACGTTATATCGTAATACTACATAACGTTATACGTTATATCGTTATAGTATATAACGTTTTACGTTATATCGTTATGGTATATAACGTTATGCGTTATATCGCTATCGTATATAACGTTATACGTTATATCGTTATCGTATATAACGTTATACGTTATATCGATATCGTATATAACGTTTTACGTTATATCGATATCGTATATAACGTTTTACGTTATATCGTTAGAGTATATAACGTTATACGTTATATCGTTATAGTACATAACGATATACGTTATATCGTTATGGTATATAATGTTATGCGTTATATCGTTATCGTATATAACGTTATACGTCATATCGTAATACTACATAACGTTATACGTTATATCGTAATACTACATAACGTTATACGTTATATCGTTACAGTATATAACGTTTTACGTTATATCGTTATCGTATATAACGTTATGCGTTATATCGTTATCGTATATAACGTTATACGTTATATCGATATCGTATATAACGTTTTACGTTATACCGTTATAGTATATAACGTTATACGTTATATCGTTATAGTACATAACGTTATACGTTATATCGTTATAGTACATAATGTTATACGATATATCGTTATCGTATATAACGTTTTACGTTATATCGTTATAGTATATAACGTTATACGTTATATGGATATAGCATATAACGTTATACGTTATATCGTAATACTACATAACGTTATACGTTATATCGTTATAGTATATAACGTTTTACGTTATATCGTTATGGTATATAACGTTATGCGTTATATCGCTATCGTATATAACGTTATACGTTATATCGTTATCGTATATAACGTTATACGTTATATCGATATCGTATATAACGTTTTACGTTATATCGATATCGTATATAACGTTTTACGTTATATCGTTATGGTATATAACGTTATGCGTTATATCGCTATCGTATATAACGTTATACGTTATATCGTTATCGTATATAACGTTATACGTTATATCGATATCGTATATAACGTTTTACGTTATATCGATATCGTATATAACGTTTTACGTTATATCGTTAGAGTATATAACGTTATACGTTATATCGTTATAGTACATAACGATATACGTTATATCGTTATGGTATATAATGTTATGCGTTATATCGTTATCGTATATAACGTTATACGTCATATCGTAATACTACATAACGTTATACGTTATATCGTAATACTACATAACGTTATACGTTATATCGTTATCGTATATAACGTTATACGTTATATCGTTATAGCATATCACGTTATACGTTATAACGATATAGCTTATAACGTTATACGTTATATCGTTATCGTATATAACGTTTTACGTTATATCGTTATAGTATATAACGTTATACATTATATCCATATAGTATATAACGTTATACGTTATAACGATATAGTTTATAACGTTATACGTTATATCGTTATCGTATATAACGTTATACGTTATATCGTTATCGTATATAACGTTTTACGTTATATCGTTATAGTATATAACGTTTTACGTTATATCGTTATGGTATATAATGTTATGCGTTATATCGTTATCGTATATAACGTTATACGTTATATCGTAATACTACATAACGTTATACGTTATATCGTAATACTACATAACGTTATACGTTATATCGTTATAGTATATAACGTTTTACGTTATATCGTTATGGTATATAACGTTATGCGTTATATCGCTATCGTATGTAACGTTATACGTTATATCGTTATCGTATATAACGTTATACGTTATATCGATATAGTATATAACGTTATACGTTATATCGATATAGTATATAACGTTAAACGTTATATCGATATAGTATATAACGTTATACGTTATATCGTTATAGTACATAACGTTATACGTTATATCGTTATCGTATATAACGTTATACGTTATATCGCTATCGTATATAACGTTATACGTTATATCGTTATAGTATATAACGTTTTACGTTATATCGTTATGGTATATAACGTTATACGTTATATCGTTATCGTATATAACGTTATACGTTATATCGATATAGTATATAACGTTAAACGTTATATCGATATAGTATATAACGTTATACGTTATATCGTTATAGTACATAACGTTATACGTTATATCGTTATCGTATATAACGTTATACGTTATATCGCTATCGTATATAACGTTATCCGTTATATCGTTATCGTATATAACGTTATACGTTATATCGTTATAGTACATAACGTTATACGTTATATCGTTATAGTATATAACGTTATACGTTATATGGATATAGCATATAACGTTATACGTTATATCGTAATACTACATAACGTTATACGTTATATCGTAATACTACATAACGTTATACGTTATATCGTAATACTACATAACGTTATACGTTATATCGTAATACTACATAACGTTATACGTTATATCGTAATACTACATAACGTTATACGTTATATCGTAATACTACATAACGTTGTACGTTATATCGTTATAGTATATAACGTTATACGTTATATCGATATAGTATATAACGTTATACGTTATAACGATATAGTTTCTAACGTTTTACGTTATATCGATATAGTATATAACGTTATACGTTATATCGATATAGTATATAACGTTAAACGTTATATCTATATAGTATATAACGTTATACGTTATATCGTTATAGTACATAACGTTATACGTTATATCGTTATCGTATATAACGTTATACGTTATATCGCTATCGTATATAACATTATACGTTATATCGTTATAGTATATAACGTTTTACGTTATATCGTTATAGTATATAACGTTATACGTTATATCGATATAGTATATAACGTTATACGTTATAACGATATAGTTTCTAACGTTTTACGTTATATCGATATAGTATATAACGTTATACGTTATATCGTTATAGTACGTAACGTTATACGTTATATCGTTATCGTATATAACGTTATACGTTATATCGCTATCGTATATAACGTTATACGTTATATCGCTATCGTATATAACGTTATACGTTATATCGTTATCGTATATAACGTTATACGGTATATCGTTATAGTATATAACGTTATACGTTATATCGTAATACTACATAACGTTATACGTTATATCGTAATACTACATAACGTTATACGTTATAACGATATAGTTTATAACGTTATACGTTATATCGTTATCGTATATAACGTTATACGTTATATCGTTATAGTACATAATGTTATACGATATATCGTTATCGTATATAACGTTTTACGTTATATCGTTATAGTACATAATGTTATACGATATATCGTTATCGTATATAACGTTTTACGTTATATCGTTATAGTTCATAACGTTATACGTTATATCGTTATCGTATATAACGTTATACGTTATATGGATATAGCATATAACGTTATACGTTATATCGTAATACTACATAACGTTATACGTTATATCGTAATACTACATAACGTTATACGTTATATCGTAATACTACATAACGTTATACGTTATATCGTTATCGTATATAACGTTATACGTTATATCGTAATACTACATAACGTTATACGTTATATCGTAATACTACATAACGTTATACGTTATATCGTTATAGTATATAACGTTATACGTTATATCGATATAGTATATAACGTTATACGTTATAACGATATAGTTTATAACGTTTTACGTTATATCGATATAGTATATAACGTTATACGTTATATCGATATAGTATATAACGTTAAACGTTATATCGATATAGTATAAAACGTTATACGTTATATCGTTATAGTACATAACGTTATACGTTATATCGTTATCGTATATAACGTTATACGTTATATCGCTATCGTATATAGCGTTATCCGTTATATCGTAATACTACATAACGTTATACGTTATATCGTAATACTACATAACGTTATACGTTATATCGTAATACTACATAACGTTGTACGTTATATCGTTATAGTATATAACGTTATACGTTATATGGATATAGCATATAACGTTATACGTTATATCGTTATACTATATAACGTTATACGTTATACCGTAATACTACATAACGTTATACGTTATATCGTTATCGTATATAACGTTATACGTTATATCGTTATACTACATAACGTTATACGTTATATCGTTACAGTATATAACGTTATACGTTATATCGTTATAGCATATAACGTTATACGTTATATCGATATAGTATATAACGTTATACGTTATATGGATAGAGCATATAACGTTATACGGTATAACGATATAGTTTATAACGTTATACGTTACATCGTTATCGTATATAACGTTATACGTTATATCGTTATCGTATATAACGTTTTACGTTATATCGTTATAGTATATAACGATATAACGTTTTACGTTATATCGTTATAGTATATAACGTTTTACGTTATATCGTTATGGTATATAACGTTATGCGTTATATCGTTATCGTATATAACGTTATACGTTATATCGTAATACTACATAACGTTATACGTTATATCGTAATACTACATAACGTTATACGTTATATCGTAATACTACATAACGTTGTACGTTATATCGTTATAGTATATAACGTTATACGTTATATCGATATAGTATATAACGTTATACGTTATAACGATATAGTTTATAACGTTTTACGTTATATCGATATAGTATATAACGTTATACGTTATATCGATATAGTATATAACGTTAAACGTTATATCTATATAGTATAAACGTTATACGTTATATCGTTATAGTACATAACGTTATACGTTATATCGTAATACTACATAACGTTATACGTTATATCGTAATACTACATAACGTTATACGTTATATCGTTATAGTATATAACGTTATACGTTATATCGATATAGTATATAACGTTGAACGTTATATCGATATAGTATATAACGTTATACGTTATATCGTTATAGTACGTAACGTTATACGTTATATCGTTATCGTATATAACGTTATACGTTATATCGCTATCGTATATAACGTTATACGTTATATCGTTATCGTATATAACGTTATACGGTATATCGTTATAGTATATAACGTTATACGTTATATCGTAATACTACATAACGTTATACGTTATATCGTAATACTACATAACGTTATACGTTATAACGATATAGTTTATAACGTTATACGTTATATCGTTATCGTATATAACGTTATACGTTATATCGTTATAGTACATAATGTTATACGTTATATCGTTATCGTATATAACGTTATACGTTATATCGATATCGTATATAACGTTTTACGTTATATCGATATCGTATATAACGTTTTACGTTATATCGTTAGAGTATATAACGTTATACGTTATATCGTTATAGTACATAACGATATACGTTATATCGTTATGGTATATAATGTTATGCGCTATATCGTTATCGTATATAACGTTATACGTCATATCGTAATACTACATAACGTTATACGTTATATCGTAATACTACATAACGTTATACGTTATATCGTTATAGTATATAACGTTTTACGTTATATCGTTATGGTATATAACGTTATGCGTTATATCGCTATCGTATATAACGTTATACGTTATATCGTTATCGTATATAACGTTATACGTTATATCGATATCGTATATAACGTTTTACGTTATATCGATATCGTATATAACGCTTTACGTTATATCGATATCGTATATAACGTTTTACGTTATATCGTTAGAGTATATAATGTTATGCGTTATATCGTTATGGTATATAATGTTATGCGTTATATCGTTATCGTATATAACGTTATACGTCATATCGTAATACTACATAACGTTATACGTTATATCGTAATACTACATAACGTTATACGTTATATCGTTATAGTATATAACGTTTTACGTTATATCGTTATCGTATATAACGTTATGCGTTATATCGTTATCGTATATAACGTTATACGTTATATCGATATCGTATATAACGTTTTACGTTATACCGTTATAGTATATAACGTTATACGTTATATCGTTATAGTACATAACGTTATACGTTATATCGTTATAGTACATAATGTTATACGATATATCGTTATCGTATATAACGTTTTACGTTATATCGTTATGGTATATAACGTTATGCGTTATATCGTTATCGTATATAACGTTATACGTTATATCGATATCGTATATAACGTTTTACGTTATATCGTTATAGTATATAACGTTATACGTTATATCGTTATAGTACATAACGTTATACGTTATATCGTTATCGTATATAACGTTATACGTTATATCGCTATCGTATATCACGTTATCCGTTATATCGTTATCGTATATAACGTTATACGTTATATCGTTATAGTACATAACGTTATACGTTATATCGTTATAGTATATAACGTTATACGTTATATGGATATAGCATATAACGTTATACGTTATATCGTAATACTACATAACGTTATACGTTATATCGTAATACTACATAACGTTATACGTTATATCGTAATACTACATAACGTTATACGTTATATCGTAATACTACATAACGTTATACGTTATATCGTTATCGTATATAACGTTATACGTTATATCGTAATACTACATAACGTTATACGTTATATCGTAATACTACATAACGTTATACGTTATATCGTAATACTACATAACGTTGTACGTTATATCGTTATAGTATATAACGTTATACGTTATATGGATATAGCATATAACGTTATACGTTATATCGTTATCGTATATAACGTTATACGTTATATCGCTATCGTATATAACGTTATCCGTTATATCGTAATACTACATAACGTTATACGTTATATCGTAATACTACATAACGTTATACGTTATATCGTAATACTACATAACGTTGTACGTTATATCGTTATAGTATATAACGTTATACGTTATATGGATATAGCATATAACGTTATACGTTATATCGTTATACTATATAACGTTATACGTTATACCGTAATACTACATAACGTTATACGTTATATCGTTATCGTATATAACGTTATACGTTATATCGTTATACTACATAACGTTATACGTTATATCGTTACAGTATATAACGTTATACGTTATATCGTTATAGCATATAACGTTATACGTTATATCGATATAGTATATAACGTTATACGTTATATGGATAGAGCATATAACGTTATACGTTATAACGATATAGTTTATAACGTTATACGTTACATCGTTATCGTATATAACGTTATACGTTATATCGTTATCGTATATAACGTTTTACGTTATATCGTTATAGTATATAACGATATAACGTATAACGTTATATCGTTATAGTATATAACGTTTTACGTTATATCGTTATGGTATATAACGTTATGCGTTATATCGTTATCGTATATAACGTTATACGTTATATCGTAATACTACATAACGTTATACGTTATATCGTAATACTACATAACGTTATACGTTATATCGTAATACTACATAACGTTGTACGTTATATCGTTATAGTATATAACGTTATACGTTATATCGATATAGTATATAACGTTATACGTTATAACGATATAGTTTATAACGTTTTACGTTATATCGATATAGTATATAACGTTATACGTTATATCGATATAGTATATAACGTTAAACGTTATATCTATATAGTATAAACGTTATACGTTATATCGTTATAGTACATAACGTTATACGTTATATCGTAATACTACATAACGTTATACGTTATATCGTAATACTACATAACGTTATACGTTATATCGTTATAGTATATAACGTTATACGTTATATCGATATAGTATATAACGTTGAACGTTATATCGATATAGTATATAACGTTATACGTTATATCGTTATAGTACGTAACGTTATACGTTATATCGTTATCGTATATAACGTTATACGTTATATCGCTATCGTATATAACGTTATACGTTATATCGTTATCGTATATAACGTTATACGGTATATCGTTATAGTATATAACGTTATACGTTATATCGTAATACTACATAACGTTATACGTTATATCGTAATACTACATAACGTTATACGTTATAACGATATAGTTTATAACGTTATACGTTATATCGTTATCGTATATAACGTTATACGTTATATCGTTATAGTACATAATGTTATACGTTATATCGTTATCGTATATAACGTTATACGTTATATCGATATCGTATATAACGTTTTACGTTATATCGATATCGTATATAACGTTTTACGTTATATCGTTAGAGTATATAACGTTATACGTTATATCGTTATAGTACATAACGATATACGTTATATCGTTATGGTATATAATGTTATGCGCTATATCGTTATCGTATATAACGTTATACGTCATATCGTAATACTACATAACGTTATACGTTATATCGTAATACTACATAACGTTATACGTTATATCGTTATAGTATATAACGTTTTACGTTATATCGTTATGGTATATAACGTTATGCGTGATATCGCTATCGTATATAACGTTATACGTTATATCGTTATCGTATATAACGTTATACGTTATATCGATATCGTATATAACGTTTTACGTTATATCGATATCGTATATAACGCTTTACGTTATATCGATATCGTATATAACGTTTTACGTTATATCGTTAGAGTATATAACGTTATACGTTATATCGTTATGGTATATAATGTTATGCGTTATATCGTTATCGTATATAACGTTATACGTCATATCGTAATACTACATAACGTTATACGTTATATCGTAATACTACATAACGTTATACGTTATATCGTTATAGTATATAACGTTTTACGTTATATCGTTATCGTATATAACGTTATGCGTTATATCGTTATCGTATATAACGTTATACGTTATATCGATATCGTATATAACGTTTTACGTTATACCGTTATAGTATATAACGTTATACGTTATATCGTTATAGTACATAACGTTATACGTTATATCGTTATAGTACATAATGTTATACGATATATCGTTATCGTATATAACGTTTTACGTTATATCGTTATAGTTCATAACGTTATACGTTATATCGATATAGTATATAACGTTAAACGTTATATCGATATAGTATATAACGTTATACGTTATATCGCTATAGTACATAACGTTATACGTTATATCGTTATCGTATATAACGTTATGCGTTATATCGTTATCGTATATAACGTTATACGTTATATCGATATCGTATATAACGTTTTACGTTATACCGTTATAGTATATAACGTTATACGTTATATCGTTATAGTACATAACGTTATACGTTATATCGTTATAGTACATAATGTTATACGATATATCGTTATCGTATATAACGTTTTACGTTATATCGTTATAGTTCATAACGTTATACGTTATATCGATATAGTATATAACGTTAAACGTTATATCGATATAGTATATAACGTTATACGTTATATCGCTATAGTACATAACGTTATACGTTATATCGTTATCGTATATAACGTTATACGTTATATCGCTATCGTATATAACGTTATACGTTATATCGTTATAGTATATAACGTTTTACGTTATATCGTTATGGTATATAACGTTATGCGTTATATCGTTATCGTATATAACGTTATACGTTATATCGATATCGTATATAACGTTTTACGTTATATCGTTATAGTATATAACGTTATACGTTATATCGTTATAGTACATAACGTTATACGTTATATCGTTATCGTATATAACGTTATACGTTATATCGCTATCGTATATCACGTTATCCGTTATATCGTTATCGTATATAACGTTATACGTTATATCGTTATAGTACATAACGTTATACGTTATATCGTTATAGTATATAACGTTATACGTTATATGGATATAGCATATAACGTTATACGTTATATCGTAATACTACATAACGTTATACGTTATATCGTAATACTACATAACGTTATACGTTATATCGTAATACTACATAACGTTATACGTTATATCGTAATACTACATAACGTTATACGTTATATCGTTATCGTATATAACGTTATACGTTATATCGTTATAGCATATCACGTTATACGTTATAACGATATAGCTTATAACGTTATACGTTATATCGTTATCGTATATAACGTTTTACGTTATATCGTTATAGTATATAACGTTATACATTATATCCATATAGTATATAACGTCATACGTTATAACGATATAGTTTATAACGTTATACGTTATATCGTTATCGTATATAACGTTATACGTTATATCGTTATCGTATATAACGTTTTACGTTATATCGTTATAGTATATAACGTTTTACGTTATATCGTTATGGTATATAATGTTATGCGTTATATCGTTATCGTATATAACGTTATACGTTATATCGTAATACTACATAACGTTATACGTTATATCGTTATAGTATATAACGTTATACGTTATATGGATATAGCATATAACGTTATACGTTATATCGTAATACTACATAACGTTATACGTTATATCGTAATACTACATAACGTTATACGTTATATCGTAATACTACATAACGTTATACGTTATATCGTAATACTACATAACGTTATACGTTATATCGTTATCGTATATAACGTTATACGTTATATCGTTATCGTATATAACGTTATACGTTATATCGTTATAGCATATCACGTTATACGTTATAACGATATAGCTTATAACGTTATACGTTATATCGTTATCGTATATAACGTTTTACGTTATATCGTTATAGTATATAACGTTATACATTATATCCATATAGTATATAACGTTATACGTTATAACGATATAGTTTATAACGTTATACGTTATATCGTTATCGTATATAACGTTATACGTTATATCGTTATCGTATATAACGTTTTACGTTATATCGTTATAGTATATAACGTTTTACGTTATATCGTTATGGTATATAATGTTATGCGTTATATCGTTATCGTATATAACGTTATACGTTATATCGTAATACTACATAACGTTATACGTTATATCGTAATACTACATAACGTTATACGTTATATCGTTATAGTATATAACGTTTTACGTTATATCGTTATGGTATATAACGTTATACGTTATATCGCTATCGTATATAACGTTATACGTTATATCGTTATAGTATATAACGTTTTACGTTATATCGTTATGGTATATAACGTTATGCGTTATATCGTTATCGTATATAACGTTATACGTTATATCGATATAGTATATAACGTTAAACGTTATATCGATATAGTATATAACGTTATACGTTATATCGTTATAGTACATAACGTTATACGTTATATCGTTATCGTATATAACGTTATACGTTATATCGCTATCGTATATAACGTTATCCGTTATATCGTTATCGTATATAACGTTATACGTTATATCGTTATAGTACATAACGTTATACGTTATATCGTTATAGTATATAACGTTATACGTTATATGGATATAGCATATAACGTTATACGTTATATCGTAATACTACATAACGTTATACGTTATATCGTAATACTACATAACGTTATACGTTATATCGTAATACTACATAACGTTATACGTTATATCGTAATACTACATAACGTTATACGTTATATCGTTATCGTATATAACGTTATACGTTATATCGTTATACTATATAACGTTATACGTTATATCGTTACAGTATATAACGTTATACGTTATATCGTTATAGCATATAACGTTATACGTTATATCGATATAGTATATAACGTTATACGTTATATGGATATAGCATATAACGTTATACGTTATAACGATATAGTTTATAACGTTATACGTTACATCGTTATCGTATATAACGTTATACGTTATATCGTTATCGTATATAACGTTTTACGTTATATCGTTATAGTATATAACGTTTTACGTTATATCGTTATGGTATATAACGTTATGCGTTATATCGTTATCGTATATAACGTTATACGTTATATCGTAATACTACATAACGTTATACGTTATATCGTAATACTACATAACGTTATACGTTATATCGTTATAGTATATAACGTTATACGTTATATCGTTATAGTACATAACGTTATACGTTATATCGTTATCGTATATAACGTTATACGTTATATCGCTATCGTATATAACATTATACGTTATATCGTTATAGTATATAACGTTTTACGTTATATCGTTATGGTATATAACGTTATGCGTTATATCGTTATCGTATATAACGTTATACGTTATATCGATATAGTATATAACGTTAAACGTTATATCGATATAGTATATAACGTTATACGTTATATCGTAATACTACATAACGTTATACGTTATATCGTAATACTACATAACGTTATACGTTATATCGTTATAGTATATAACGTTATACGTTATATCGATATAGTATAGAACGTTAAACGTTATATCGATATAGTATATAACGTTATACGTTATATCGTTATAGTACGTAACGTTATACGTTATATCGTTATCGTATATAACGTTATACGTTATATCGCTATCGTATATAACGTTATACGTTATATCGTTATCGTATATAACGTTATACGGTATATCGTTATAGTATATAACGTTATACGTTATATCGTAATACTACATAACGTTATACGTTATATCGTAATACTACATAACGTTATACGTTATAACGATATAGTTTATAACGTTATACGTTATATCGTTATCGTATATAACGTTATACGTTATATCGTTATAGTACATAATGTTATACGATATATCGTTATCGTATATAACGTTTTACGTTATATCGTTATAGTACATAATGTTATACGATATATCGTTATCGTATATAACGTTTTACGTTATATCGTTATAGTTCATAACGTTATACGTTATATCGTTATCGTATATAACGTTATACGTTATATGGATATAGCATATAACGTTATACGTTATATCGTAATACTACATAACGTTATACGTTATATCGTAATACTACATAACGTTATACGTTATATCGTAATACTACATAACGTTATACGTTATATCGTTATCGTATATAACGTTATACGTTATATCGTAATACTACATAACGTTATACGTTATATCGTAATACTACATAACGTTATACGTTATATCGTTATGGTATATAACGTTATACGTTATATCGATATAGTATATAACGTTATACGTTATAACGATATAGTTTATAACGTTTTACGTTATATCGATATAGTATATAACGTTATACGTTATATCGATATAGTATATAACGTTAAACGTTATATCGATATAGTATAAAACGTTATACGTTATATCGTTATAGTACATAACGTTATACGTTATATCGTTATCGTATATAACGTTATACGTTATATCGCTATCGTATATAACGTTATCCGTTATATCGTAATACTACATAACGTTATACGTTATATCGTAATACTACATAACGTTATACGTTATATCGTTACAGTATATAACGTTATACGTTATATCGTTATAGCATATAACGTTATACGTTATATCGATATAGTATATAACGTTATACGTTATATGGATAGAGCATATAACGTTATACGTTATAACGATATAGTTTATAACGTTATACGTTACATCGTTATCGTATATAACGTTATACGTTATATCGTTATCGTATATAACGTTTTACGTTATATCGTTATAGTATATAACGATATAACGTATAACGTTATATCGTTATAGTATATAACGTTTTACGTTATATCGTTATGGTATATAACGTTATGCGTTATATCGTTATCGTATATAACGTTATACGTTATATCGTAATACTACATAACGTTATACGTTATATCGTTATCGTATATAACGTTATACGTTATATCGTAATACTACATAACGTTATACGTTATATCGTAATACTACATAACGTTATACGTTATATCGTTATAGTATATAACGTTATACGTTATATGGATATAGCATATAACGTTATACGTTATATCGTTATACTATATAACGTTATACGTTATACCGTAATACTACATAACGTTATACGTTATATCGTTATCGTATATAACGTTATACGTTATATCGTTATACTACATAACGTTATACGTTATATCGTTACAGTATATAACGTTATACGTTATATCGTTATAGCATATAACGTTATACGTTATATCGATATAGTATATAACGTTATACGTTATATGGATAGAGCATATAACGTTATACGTTATAACGATATAGTTTATAACGTTATACGTTACATCGTTATCGTATATAACGTTTTACGTTATATCGTTATAGTATATAACGTTATACGTTATATCGATATAGTATATAACGTTATACGTTATAACGATATAGTTTATAACGTTTTACGTTATATCGATATAGTATATAACGTTATACGTTATATCGATATAGTATATAACGTTAAACGTTATATCTATATAGTATAAACGTTATACGTTATATCGTTATAGTACATAACGTTATACGTTATATCGTTATCGTATATAACGTTATACGTTATATCGCTATCGTATATAACATTATACGTTATATCGTTATAGTATATAACGTTTTACGTTATATCGTTATGGTATATAACGTTATGCGTTATATCGTTATCGTATATAACGTTATACGTTATATCGATATAGTATATAACGTTAAACGTTATATCGATATAGTATATAACGTTATACGTTATATCGTAATACTACATAACGTTATACGTTATATCGTAATACTACATAACGTTATACGTTATATCGTTATAGTATATAACGTTATACGTTATATCGATATAGTATAGAACGTTAAACGTTATATCGCTATCGTATATAACGTTATACGTTATATCGTTATAGTATATAACGTTTTACGTTATATCGTTATGGTATATAACGTTATGCGTTATATCGTTATCGTATATAACGTTATACGTTATATCGATATAGTATATAACGTTAAACGTTATATCGATATAGTATATAACGTTATACGTTATATCGTTATAGTACATAACGTTATACGTTATATCGTTATCGTATATAACGTTATACGTTATATCGCTATCGTATATAACGTTATCCGTTATATCGTTATCGTATATAACGTTATACGTTATATCGTTATAGTACATAACGTTATACGTTATATCGTTATAGTATATAACGTTATACGTTATATCGATATAGTATATAACGTTAAACGTTATATCGATATAGTATATAACGTTATACGTTATATCGTTATAGTACATAACGTTATACGTTATATCGTTATCATATATAACGTTATACGTTATATCGCTATCGTATATAACGTTATACGTTATATCGTTATAGTATATAACGTTTTACGTTATATCGTTATGGTATATAACGTTATGCGTTATATCGTTATCGTATATAACGTTATACGTTATATCGATATAGTATATAACGTTAAACGTTATATCGATATAGTATATAACGTTATACGTTATATCGTAATACTACATAACGTTATACGTTATATCGTAATACTACATAACGTTATACGTTATATCGTTATAGTATATAACGTTATACGTTATATCGATATAGTATATAACGTTGAACGTTATATCGATATAGTATATAACGTTATACGTTATATCGTTATAGTACGTAACGTTATACGTTATATCGTTATCGTATATAACGTTATACGTTATATCGTTATGGTATATAACGTTATGCGTTATATCGTTATCGTATATAACGTTTTACGTTATATCGTTATAGTACATAATGTTATACGATATATCGTTATAGTACATAATGTTATACGATATATCGTTATCGTATATAACGTTTTACGTTATATCGTTATAGTACATAATGTTATACGATATATCGTTATCGTATATAACGTTTTACGTTATATCGTTATGGTATATAATGTTATGCGCTATATCGTTATCGTATATAACGTTATACGTCATATCGTAATACTACATAACGTTATACGTTATATCGTAATACTACATAACGTTATACGTTATATCGTTATAGTATATAACGTTTTACGTTATATCGTTATGGTATATAACGTTATGCGTTATATCGCTATCGTATATAACGTTATACGTTATATCGTTATCGTATATAACGTTATACGTTATATCGATATCGTATATAACGTTTTACGTTATATCGATATCGTATATAACGTTTTACGTTATATCGTTAGAGTATATAACGTTATACGTTATATCGTTATAGTACATAACGATATACGTTATATCGTTATGGTATATAATGTTATGCGTTATATCGTTATCGTATATAACGTTATACGTCATATCGTAATACTACATAACGTTATACGTTATATCGTAATACTACATAACGTTATACGTTATATCGTTACAGTATATAACGTTTTACGTTATATCGTTATCGTATATAACGTTATGCGTTATATCGTTATCGTATATAACGTTATACGTTATATCGATATCGTATATAACGTTTTACGTTATACCGTTATAGTATATAACGTTATACGTTATATCGTTATAGTACATAACGTTATACGTTATATCGTTATAGTACATAATGTTATACGATATATCGTTATCGTATATAACGTTTTACGTTATATCGTTATAGTATATAACGTTATACGTTATATGGATATAGCATATAACGTTATACGTTATATCGTAATACTACATAACGTTATACGTTATATCGTAATACTACATAACGTTATACGTTATATCGTAATACTACATAACGTTATACGTTATATCGTTATCGTATATAACGTTATACGTTATATCGTTATAGCATATCACGTTATACGTTATAACGATATAGCTTATAACGTTATACGTTATATCGTTATCGTATATAACGTTTTACGTTATATCGTTATAGTATATAACGTTATACATTATATCCATATAGTATATAACGTTATACGTTATAACGATATAGTTTATAACGTTATACGTTATATCGTTATCGTATATAACGTTATACGTTATATCGTTATCGTATATAACGTTTTACGTTATATCGTTATAGTATATAACGTTTTACGTTATATCGTTATGGTATATAATGTTATGCGTTATATCGTTATCGTATATAACGTTATACGTTATATCGTAATACTACATAACGTTATACGTTATATCGTAATACTACATAACGTTATACGTTATATCGTTATAGTATATAACGTTTTACGTTATATCGTTATGGTATATAACGTTATGCGTTATATCGCTATCGTATGTAACGTTATACGTTATATCGTTATCGTATATAACGTTATACGTTATATCGATATAGTATATAACGTTATACGTTATATCGATATAGTATATAACGTTAAACGTTATATCGATATAGTATATAACGTTATACGTTATATCGTTATAGTACATAACGTTATACGTTATATCGTTATCGTATATAACGTTATACGTTATATCGCTATCGTATATAACGTTATACGTTATATCGTTATAGTATATAACGTTTTACGTTATATCGTTATGGTATATAACGTTATGCGTTATATCGTTATCGTATATAACGTTATACGTTATATCGATATAGTATATAACGTTAAACGTTATTTCGATATAGTATATAACGTTATACGTTATATCGTTATAGTACATAACGTTATACGTTATATCGTTATCGTATATAACGTTATACGTTATATCGCTATCGTATATAACGTTATCCGTTATATCGTTATCGTATATAACGTTATACGTTATATCGTTATAGTACATAACGTTATACGTTATATCGTTATAGTATATAACGTTATACGTTATATGGATATAGCATATAACGTTATACGTTATATCGTAATACTACATAACGTTATACGTTATATCGTAATACTACATAACGTTATACGTTATATCGTAATACTACATAACGTTATACGTTATATCGTAATACTACATAACGTTATACGTTATATCGTAATACTACATAACGTTATACGTTATATCGTAATACTACATAACGTTGTACGTTATATCGTTATAGTATATAACGTTATACGTTATATCGATATAGTATATAACGTTATACGTTATAACGATATAGTTTCTAACGTTTTACGTTATATCGATATAGTATATAACGTTATACGTTATATCGATATAGTATATAACGTTAAACGTTATATCTATATAGTATATAACGTTATACGTTATATCGTTATAGTACATAACGTTATACGTTATATCGTTATCGTATATAACGTTATACGTTATATCGCTATCGTATATAACATTATACGTTATATCGTTATAGTATATAACGTTTTACGTTATATCGTTATAGTATATAACGTTATACGTTATATCGATATAGTATATAACGTTATACGTTATAACGATATAGTTTCTAACGTTTTACGTTATATCGATATAGTATATAACGTTATACGTTATATCGTTATAGTACGTAACGTTATACGTTATATCGTTATCGTATATAACGTTATACGTTATATCGCTATCGTATATAACGTTATACGTTATATCGCTATCGTATATAACGTTATACGTTATATCGTTATCGTATATAACGTTATACGGTATATCGTTATAGTATATAACGTTATACGTTATATCGTAATACTACATAACGTTATACGTTATATCGTAATACTACATAACGTTATACGTTATAACGATATAGTTTATAACGTTATACGTTATATCGTTATCGTATATAACGTTATACGTTATATCGTTATAGTACATAATGTTATACGATATATCGTTATCGTATATAACGTTTTACGTTATATCGTTATAGTACATAATGTTATACGATATATCGTTATCGTATATAACGTATTACGTTATATCGTTATAGTTCATAACGTTATACGTTATATCGTTATCGTATATAACGTTATACGTTATATGGATATAGCATATAACGTTATACGTTATATCGTAATACTACATAACGTTATACGTTATATCGTAATACTACATAACGTTATACGTTATATCGTAATACTACATAACGTTATACGTTATATCGTTATCGTATATAACGTTATACGTTATATCGTAATACTACATAACGTTATACGTTATATCGTAATACTACATAACGTTATACGTTATATCGTTATAGTATATAACGTTATACGTTATATCGATATAGTATATAACGTTATACGTTATAACGATATAGTTTATAACGTTTTACGTTATATCGATATAGTATATAACGTTATACGTTATATCGATATAGTATATAACGTTAAACGTTATATCGATATAGTATAAAACGTTATACGTTATATCGTTATAGTACATAACGTTATACGTTATATCGTTATCGTATATAACGTTATACGTTATATCGCTATCGTATATAACGTTATCCGTTATATCGTAATACTACATAACGTTATACGTTATATCGTAATACTACATAACGTTATACGTTATATCGTAATACTACATAACGTTGTACGTTATATCGTTATAGTATATAACGTTATACGTTATATGGATATAGCATATAACGTTATACGTTATATCGTTATACTATATAACGTTATACGTTATACCGTAATACTACATAACGTTATACGTTATATCGTTATCGTATATAACGTTATACGTTATATCGTTATACTACATAACGTTATACGTTATATCGTTACAGTATATAACGTTATACGTTATATCGTTATAGCATATAACGTTATACGTTATATCGATATAGTATATAACGTTATACGTTATATGGATAGAGCATATAACGTTATACGTTATAACGATATAGTTTATAACGTTATACGTTACATCGTTATCGTATATAACGTTATACGTTATATCGTTATCGTATATAACGTTTTACGTTATATCCTTATACGATATAACGATATAACGTATAACGTTATATCGTTATAGTATATAACGTTTTACGTTATATCGTTATGGTATATAACGTTATGCGTTATATCGTTATCGTATATAACGTTATACGTTATATCGTAATACTACATAACGTTATACGTTATATCGTAATACTACATAACGTTATACGTTATATCGTAATACTACATAACGTTGTACGTTATATCGTTATAGTATATAACGTTATACGTTATATCGATATAGTATATAACGTTATACGTTATAACGATATAGTTTATAACGTTTTACGTTATATCGATATAGTATATAACGTTATACGTTATATCGATATAGTATATAACGTTAAACGTTATATCTATATAGTATAAACGTTATACGTTATATCGTTATAGTACATAACGTTATACGTTATATCGTAATACTACATAACGTTATACGTTATATCGTAATACTACATAACGTTATACGTTATATCGTTATAGTATATAACGTTATACGTTATATCGATATAGTATATAACGTTGAACGTTATATCGATATAGTATATAACGTTATACGTTATATCGTTATAGTACGTAACGTTATACGTTATATCGTTATCGTATATAACGTTATACGTTATATCGCTATCGTATATAACGTTATACGTTATATCGTTATCGTATATAACGTTATACGGTATATCGTTATAGTATATAACGTTATACGTTATATCGTAATACTACATAACGTTATACGTTATATCGTAATACTACATAACGTTATACGTTATAACGATATAGTTTATAACGTTATACGTTATATCGTTATCGTATATAACGTTATACGTTATATCGTTATAGTACATAATGTTATACGTTATATCGTTATCGTATATAACGTTATACGTTATATCGATATCGTATATAACGTTTTACGTTATATCGATATCGTATATAACGTTTTACGTTATATCGATATCGTATATAACGTTTTACGTTATATCGTTAGAGTATATAACGTTATACGTTATATCGTTATAGTACATAACGATATACGTTATATCGTTATGGTATATAATGTTATGCGCTATATCGTTATCGTATATAACGTTATACGTCATATCGTAATACTACATAACGTTATACGTTATATCGTAATACTACATAACGTTATACGTTATATCGTTATAGTATATAACGTTTTACGTTATATCGTTATGGTATATAACGTTATGCGTTATATCGCTATCGTATATAACGTTATACGTTATATCGTTATCGTATATAACGTTATACGTTATATCGATATCGTATATAACGTTTTACGTTATATCGATATCGTATATAACGCTTTACGTTATATCGATATCGTATATAACGTTTTACGTTATATCGTTAGAGTATATAACGTTATACGTTATATCGTTATGGTATATAATGTTATGCGTTATATCGTTATCGTATATAACGTTATACGTCATATCGTAATACTACATAACGTTATACGTTATATCGTAATACTACATAACGTTATACGTTATATCGTTATAGTATATAACGTTTTACGTTATATCGTTATCGTATATAACGTTATGCGTTATATCGTTATCGTATATAACGTTATACGTTATATCGATATCGTATATAACGTTTTACGTTATACCGTTATAGTATATAACGTTATACGTTATATCGTTATAGTACATAACGTTATACGTTATATCGTTATAGTACATAATGTTATACGATATATCGTTATCGTATATAACGTTTTACGTTATATCGTTATAGTTCATAACGTTATACGTTATATCGATATAGTATATAACGTTAAACGTTATATCGATATAGTATATAACGTTATACGTTATATCGCTATAGTACATAACGTTATACGTTATATCGTTATCGTATATAACGTTATGCGTTATATCGTTATCGTATATAACGTTATACGTTATATCGATATCGTATATAACGTTTTACGTTATACCGTTATAGTATATAACGTTATACGTTATATCGTTATAGTACATAACGTTATACGTTATATCGTTATAGTACATAATGTTATACGATATATCGTTATCGTATATAACGTTTTACGTTATATCGTTATAGTTCATAACGTTATACGTTATATCGATATAGTATATAACGTTAAACGTTATATCGATATAGTATATAACGTTATACGTTATATCGCTATAGTACATAACGTTATACGTTATATCGTTATCGTATATAACGTTATACGTTATATCGCTATCGTATATAACGTTATACGTTATATCGTTATAGTATATAACGTTTTACGTTATATCGTTATGGTATATAACGTTATGCGTTATATCGTTATCGTATATAACGTTATACGTTATATCGATATCGTATATAACGTTTTACGTTATATCGTTATAGTATATAACGTTATACGTTATATCGTTATAGTACATAACGTTATACGTTATATCGTTATCGTATATAACGTTATACGTTATATCGCTATCGTATATCACGTTATCCGTTATATCGTTATCGTATATAACGTTATACGTTATATCGTTATAGTACATAACGTTATACGTTATATCGTTATAGTATATAACGTTATACGTTATATGGATATAGCATATAACGTTATACGTTATATCGTAATACTACATAACGTTATACGTTATATCGTAATACTACATAACGTTATACGTTATATCGTAATACTACATAACGTTATACGTTATATCGTAATACTACATAACGTTATACGTTATATCGTTATCGTATATAACGTTATACGTTATATCGTTATAGCATATCACGTTATACGTTATAACGATATAGCTTATAACGTTATACGTTATATCGTTATCGTATATAACGTTTTACGTTATATCGTTATAGTATATAACGTTATACATTATATCCATATAGTATATAACGTCATACGTTATAACGATATAGTTTATAACGTTATACGTTATATCGTTATCGTATATAACGTTATACGTTATATCGTTATCGTATATAACGTTTTACGTTATATCGTTATAGTATATAACGTTTTACGTTATATCGTTATGGTATATAATGTTATGCGTTATATCGTTATCGTATATAACGTTATACGTTATATCGTAATACTACATAACGTTATACGTTATATCGTTATAGTATATAACGTTATACGTTATATGGATATAGCATATAACGTTATACGTTATATCGTAATACTACATAACGTTATACGTTATATCGTAATACTACATAACGTTATACGTTATATCGTAATACTACATAACGTTATACGTTATATCGTAATACTACATAACGTTATACGTTATATCGTTATCGTATATAACGTTATACGTTATATCGTTATCGTATATAACGTTATACGTTATATCGTTATAGCATATCACGTTATACGTTATAACGATATAGCTTATAACGTTATACGTTATATCGTTATCGTATATAACGTTTTACTTTATATCGTTATAGTATATAACGTTATACATTATATCCATATAGTATATAACGTTATACGTTATAACGATATAGTTTATAACGTTATACGTTATATCGTTATCGTATATAACGTTATACGTTATATCGTTATCGTATATAACGTTTTACGTTATATCGTTATAGTATATAACGTTTTACGTTATATCGTTATGGTATATAATGTTATGCGTTATATCGTTATCGTATATAACGTTATACGTTATATCGTAATACTACATAACGTTATACGTTATATCGTAATACTACATAACGTTATACGTTATATCGTTATAGTATATAACGTTTTACGTTATATCGTTATGGTATATAACGTTATACGTTATATCGCTATCGTATATAACGTTATACGTTATATCGTTATAGTATATAACGTTTTACGTTATATCGTTATGGTATATAACGTTATGCGTTATATCGTTATCGTATATAACGTTATACGTTATATCGATATAGTATATAACGTTAAACGTTATATCGATATAGTATATAACGTTATACGTTATATCGTTATAGTACATAACGTTATACGTTATATCGTTATCGTATATAACGTTATACGTTATATCGCTATCGTATATAACGTTATCCTTTATATCGTTATCGTATATAACGTTATACGTTATATCGTTATAGTACATAACGTTATACGTTATATCGTTATAGTATATAACGTTATACGTTATATGGATATAGCATATAACGTTATACGTTATATCGTAATACTACATAACGTTATACGTTATATCGTAATACTACATAACGTTATACGTTATATCGTAATACTACATAACGTTATACGTTATATCGTAATACTACATAACGTTATACGTTATATCGTTATCGTATATAACGTTATACGTTATATCGTTATACTATATAACGTTATACGTTATATCGTTACAGTATATAACGTTATACGTTATATCGTTATAGCATATAACGTTATACGTTATATCGATATAGTATATAACGTTATACGTTATATGGATATAGCATATAACGTTATACGTTATAACGATATAGTTTATAACGTTATACGTTACATCGTTATCGTATATAACGTTATACGTTATATCGTTATCGTATATAACGTTTTACGTTATATCGTTATAGTATATAACGTTTTACGTTATATCGTTATGGTATATAACGTTATGCGTTATATCGTTATCGTATATAACGTTATACGTTATATCGTAATACTACATAACGTTATACGTTATATCGTAATACTACATAACGTTATACGTTATATCGTTATAGTATATAACGTTATACGTTATATCGTTATAGTACATAACGTTATACGTTATATCGTTATCGTATATAACGTTATACGTTATATCGCTATCGTATATAACATTATACGTTATATCGTTATAGTATATAACGTTTTACGTTATATCGTTATGGTATATAACGTTATGCGTTATATCGTTATCGTATATAACGTTATACGTTATATCGATATAGTATATAACGTTAAACGTTATATCGATATAGTATATAACGTTATACGTTATATCGTAATACTACATAACGTTATACGTTATATCGTAATACTACATAACGTTATACGTTATATCGTTATAGTATATAACGTTATACGTTATATCGATATAGTATAGAACGTTAAACGTTATATCGATATAGTATATAACGTTATACGTTATATCGTTATAGTACGTAACGTTATACGTTATATCGTTATCGTATATAACGTTATACGTTATATCGCTATCGTATATAACGTTATACGTTATATCGTTATCGTATATAACGTTATACGGTATATCGTTATAGTATATAACGTTATACGTTATATCGTAATACTACATAACGTTATACGTTATATCGTAATACTACATAACGTTATACGTTATAACGATATAGTTTATAACGTTATACGTTATATCGTTATCGTATATAACGTTATACGTTATATCGTTATAGTACATAATGTTATACGATATATCGTTATCGTATATAACGTTTTACGTTATATCGTTATAGTACATAATTTTATACGATATATCGTTATCGTATATAACGTTTTACGTTATATCGTTATAGTTCATAACGTTATACGTTATATCGTTATCGTATATAACGTTATACGTTATATGGATATAGCATATAACGTTATACGTTATATCGTAATACTACATAACGTTATACGTTATATCGTAATACTACATAACGTTATACGTTATATCGTAATACTACATAACGTTATACGTTATATCGTTATCGTATATAACGTTATACGTTATATCGTAATACTACATAACGTTATACGTTATATCGTAATACTACATAACGTTATACGTTATATCGTTATAGTATATAACGTTATACGTTATATCGATATAGTATATAACGTTATACGTTATAACGATATAGTTTATAACGTTTTACGTTATATCGATATAGTATATAACGTTATACGTTATATCGATATAGTATATAACGTTAAACGTTATATCGATATAGTATAAAACGTTATACGTTATATCGTTATAGTACATAACGTTATACGTTATATCGTTATCGTATATAACGTTATACGTTATATCGCTATCGTATATAACGTTATCCGTTATATCGTAATACTACATAACGTTATACGTTATATCGTAATACTACATAACGTTATACGTTATATCGTTACAGTATATAACGTTATACGTTATATCGTTATAGCATATAACGTTATACGTTATATCGATATAGTATATAACGTTATACGTTATATGGATAGAGCATATAACGTTATACGTTATAACGATATAGTTTATAACGTTATACGTTACATCGTTATCGTATATAACGTTATACGTTATATCGTTATCGTATATAACGTTTTACGTTATATCGTTATAGTATATAACGATATAACGTTTTACGTTATATCGTTATAGTATATAACGTTTTACGTTATATCGTTATGGTATATAACGTTATGCGTTATATCGTTATCGTATATAACGTTATACGTTATATCGTAATACTACATAACGTTATACGTTATATCGTTATCGTATATAACGTTATACGTTATATCGTAATACTACATAACGTTATACGTTATATCGTAATACTACATAACGTTATACGTTATATCGTTATAGTATATAACGTTATACGTTATATGGATATAGCATATAACGTTATACGTTATATCGTTATACTATATAACGTTATACGTTATACCGTAATACTACATAACGTTATACGTTATATCGTTATCGTATATAACGTTATACGTTATATCGTTATACTACATAACGTTATACGTTATATCGTTACAGTATATAACGTTATACGTTATATCGTTATAGCATATAACGTTATACGTTATATCGATATAGTATATAACGTTATACGTTATATGGATAGAGCATATAACGTTATACGTTATAACGATATAGTTTATAACGTTATACGTTACATCGTTATCGTATATAACGTTTTACGTTATATCGTTATAGTATATAACGTTATACGTTATATCGATATAGTATATAACGTTATACGTTATAACGATATAGTTTATAACGTTTTACGTTATATCGATATAGTATATAACGTTATACGTTATATCGATATAGTATATAACGTTAAACGTTATATCTATATAGTATAAACGTTATACGTTATATCGTTATAGTACATAACGTTATACGTTATATCGTTATCGTATATAACGTTATACGTTATATCGCTATCGTATATAACATTATACGTTATATCGTTATAGTATATAACGTTTTACGTTATATCGTTATGGTATATAACGTTATGCGTTATATCGTTATCGTATATAACGTTATACGTTATATCGATATAGTATATAACGTTAAACGTTATATCGATATAGTATATAACGTTATACGTTATATCGTAATACTACATAACGTTATACGTTATATCGTAATACTACATAACGTTATACGTTATATCGTTATAGTATATAACGTTATACGTTATATCGATATAGTATAGAACGTTAAACGTTATATCGATATAGTATATAACGTTATACGTTATATCGTTATAGTACGTAACGTTATACGTTATATCGTTATCGTATATAACGTTATACGTTATATCGCTATCGTATATAACGTTATACGTTATATCGTTATCGTATATAACGTTATACGGTATATCGTTATAGTATATAACGTTATACGTTATATCGTAATACTACATAACGTTATACGTTATATCGTAATACTACATAACGTTATACGTTATATCGTTATCCTATATAACGTTATACGTTATATCGTTATAGTACATAATGTTATACGATATATCGTTATCGTATATAACGTATAACGTTATATCGTTATAGTACATAATGTTATACGATATATCGTTATCGTATATAACGTTTTACGTTATATCGTTATAGTTCATAACGTTATACGTTATATCGTTATCGTATATAACGTTATACGTTATATCGTTATAGCATATAACGTTATACGTTATATCGTTATCGTATATAACGTTATACGTTATATCGTTATAGCATATAACGTTATACGTTATATCGTAATACTACATAACGTTATACGTTATATCGTAATACTACATAACGTTATACGTTATATCGTAATACTACATAACGTTATACGTTATATCGTTATCGTATATAACGTTATACGTTATATGGATATAGCATATAACGTTATACGTTATATCGTAATACTACATAACGTTATACGTTATGTCGTAATACTACATAACGTTATACGTTATATCGTAATACTACATAACGTTATACGTTATATCGTAATACTACATAACGTTATACGTTATATCGTTATCGTATATAACGTTATACGTTATATCGTAATACTACATAACGTTATACGTTATATCGTAATACTACATAACGTTATACGTTATATCGTTATAGTATATAACGTTATACGTTATATCGATATAGTATATAACGTTATACGTTATAACGATATAGTTTATAACGTTTTACGTTTTCGATATAGTATATAACGTTATACGTTATATCGATATAGTATATAACGTTAAACGTTATATCGATATAGTATATAACGTTATACGTTATATCGTTATAGTACATAACGTTATACGTTATATCGTTATCATATATAACGTTATACGTTATATCGCTATCGTATATAACGTTATACGTTATATCGTTATAGTATATAACGTTTTACGTTATATCGTTATGGTATATAACGTTATGCGTTATATCGTTATCGTATATAACGTTATACGTTATATCGATATAGTATATAACGTTAAACGTTATATCGATATAGTATATAACGTTATACGTTATAACGATATAGTTTATAACGTTTTACGTTATATCGATATAGTATATAACGTTATACGTTATATCGATATAGTATATAACGTTAAACGTTATATCGATATAGTATATAACGTTATACGTTATATCGTTATAGTACATAACGTTATACGTTATATCGTTATCGTATATAACGTTATACGTTATATCGCTATCGTATATAACATTATACGTTATATCGTTATAGTATATAACGTTTTACGTTATATCGTTATGGTATATAACGTTATGCGTTATATCGTTATCGTATATAACGTTATACGTTATATCGATATAGTATATAACGTTAAACGTTATATCGATATAGTATATAACGTTATACGTTATATCGTAATACTACATAACGTTATACGTTATATCGTAATACTACATAACGTTATACGTTATATCGTTATAGTATATAACGTTATACGTTATATCGATATAGTATAGAACGTTAAACGTTATATCGATATAGTATATAACGTTATACGTTATATCGTTATAGTACGTAACGTTATACGTTATATCGTTATCGTATATAACGTTATACGTTATATCGCTATCGTATATAACGTTATACGTTATATCGTTATCGTATATAACGTTATACGGTATATCGTTATAGTATATAACGTTATACGTTATATCGTAATACTACATAACGTTATACGTTATATCGTAATACTACATAACGTTATACGTTATATCGTTATCCTATATAACGTTATACGTTATATCGTTATAGTACATAATGTTATACGATATATCGTTATCGTATATAACGTTTTACGTTATATCGTTATAGTACATAATGTTATACGATATATCGTTATCGTATATAACGTTTTACGTTATATCGTTATAGTTCATAACGTTATACGTTATATCGTTATCGTATATAACGTTATACGTTATATCGTTATAGTACATAACGTTATACGTTATATCGTTATCGTATATAACGTTATACGTTATATGGATATAGCATATAACGTTATACGTTATATCGTAATACTACATAACGTTATACGTTATATCGTAATACTACATAACGTTATACGTTATATCGTAATACTACATAACGTTATACGTTATATCGTTATCGTATATAACGTTATACGTTATATGGATATAGCATATAACGTTATACGTTATATCGTAATACTACATAACGTTATACGTTATGTCGTAATACTACATAACGTTATACGTTATATCGTAATACTACATAACGTTATACGTTATATCGTAATACTACATAACGTTATACGTTATATCGTTTTCGTTATATCGTTATCGTATATAACGTTATACGTTATATCGTAATACTACATAACGTTATACGTTATATCGTAATACTACATAACGTTATACGTTATATCGTTATAGTATATAACGTTATACGTTATATCGATATAGTATATAACGTTATACGTTATAACGATATAGTTTATAACGTTTTACGTTTTCGATATAGTATATAACGTTATACGTTATATCGATATAGTATATAACGTTAAACGTTATATCGATATAGTATATAACGTTATACGTTATATCGTTATAGTACATAACGTTATACGTTATATCGTTATCATATATAACGTTATACGTTATATCGCTATCGTATATAACGTTATACGTTATATCGTTATAGTATATAACGTTTTACGTTATATCGTTATGGTATATAACGTTATGCGTTATATCGTTATCGTATATAACGTTATACGTTATATCGATATAGTATATAACGTTAAACGTTATATCGATATAGTATATAACGTTATACGTTATATCGTAATACTACATAACGTTATACGTTATATCGTAATACTACATAACGTTATACGTTATATCGTTATAGTATATAACGTTATACGTTATATCGATATAGTATATAACGTTGAACGTTATATCGATATAGTATATAACGTTATACGTTATATCGTTATAGTACGTAACGTTATACGTTATATCGTTATCGTATATAACGTTATACGTTATATCGCTATCGTATATAACGTTATACGTTATATCGTTATCGTATATAACGTTATACGGTATATCGTTATAGTATATAACGTTATACGTTATATCGTAATACTACATAACGTTATACGTTATATCGTAATACTACATAACGTTATACGTTATAACGATATAGTTTATAACGTTATACGTTATAACGATATAGTTTATAACGTTATACGTTATATCGTTATCGTATATAACGTTATACGTTATATCGTTATAGTACATAATGTTATACGTTATATCGTTATCGTATATAACGTTACACGTTATATCGATATCGTATATAACGTTTTACGTTATATCGATATCGTATATAACGTTTTACGTTATATCGTTAGAGTATATAACGTTATACGTTATATCGTTATAGTACATAACGATATACGTTATATCGTTATGGTATATAATGTTATGCGCTATATCGTTATCGTATATAACGTTATACGTCATATCGTAATACTACATAACGTTATACGTTATATCGTAATACTACATAACGTTATACGTTATATCGTTATAGTATATAACGTTTTACGTTATATCGTTATGGTATATAACGTTATGCGTTATATCGCTATCGTATATAACGTTATACGTTATATCGTTATCGTATATAACGTTATACGTTATATCGATATCGTATATAACGTTTTACGTTATATCGATATCGTATATAACGTTTTACGTTATATCGATATCGTATATAACGTTTTACGTTATATCGTTAGAGTATATAACGTTATACGTTATATCGTTATGGTATATAATGTTATGCGTTATATCGTTATCGTATATAACGTTATACGTCATATCGTAATACTACATAACGTTATACGTTATATCGTAATACTACATAACGTTATACGTTATATCGTTATAGTATATAACGTTTTACGTTATATCGTTATCGTATATAACGTTATGCGTTATATCGTTATCGTATATAACGTTATACGTTATATCGATATCGTATATAACGTTTTACGTTATACCGTTATAGTATATAACGTTATACGTTATATCGTTATAGTACATAACGTTATACGTTATATCGTTATAGTACATAATGTTATACGATATATCGTTATCGTATATAACGTTTTACGTTATATCGTTATAGTTCATAACGTTATACGTTATATCGATATAGTATATAACGTTAAACGTTATATCGATATAGTATATAACGTTATACGTTATATCGCTATAGTACATAACGTTATACGTTATATCGTTATCGTATATAACGTTATACGTTATATCGCTATCGTATATCACGTTATCCGTTATATCGTTATCGTATATAACGTTATACGTTATATCGTTATAGTACATAACGTTATACGTTATATCGTTATAGTATATAACGTTATACGTTATATGGATATAGCATATAACGTTATACGTTATATCGTAATACTACATAACGTTATACGTTATATCGTAATACTACATAACGTTATACGTTATATCGTAATACTACATAACGTTATACGTTATATCGTAATACTACATAACGTTATACGTTATATCGTAATACTACATAACGTTATACGTTATATCGTTATCGTATATAACGTTATACGTTATATCGTTATAGCATATCACGTTATACGTTATAACGATATAGCTTATAACGTTATACGTTATATCGTTATCGTATATAACGTTTTACGTTATATCGTTATAGTATATAACGTTATACATTATATCCATATAGTATATAACGTCATACGTTATAACGATATAGTTTATAACGTTATACGTTATATCGTTATCGTATATAACGTTATACGTTATATCGTTATTGTATATAACGTTTTACGTTATATCGTTATAGTATATAACGTTTTACGTTATATCGTTATGGTATATAATGTTATGCGTTATATCGTTATCGTATATAACGTTATACGTTATATCGTAATACTACATAACGTTATACGTTATATCGTAATACTACATAACGTTATACGTTATATCGATATAGTATATAACGTTATCCGTTATATCGTTATCGTATATAACGTTATACGTTATATCGTTATAGTACATAACGTTATACGTTATATCGTTATAGTATATAACGTTATACGTTATATGGATATAGCATATAACGTTATACGTTATATCGTAATACTACATAACGTTATACGTTATATCGTAATACTACATAACGTTATACGTTATATCGTAATACTACATAACGTTATACGTTATATCGTTATCGTATATAACGTTATACGTTATATCGTTATACTATATAACGTTATACGTTATATCGTTACAGTATATAACGTTATACGTTATATCGTTATAGCATATAACGTTATACGTTATATCGATATAGTATATAACGTTATACGTTATATGGATATAGCATATAACGTTATACGTTATAACGATATAGTTTATAACGTTATACGTTACATCGTTATCGTATATAACGTTATACGTTATATCGTTATCGTATATAACGTTTTACGTTATATCGTTATAGTATATAACGTTTTACGTTATATCGTTATGGTATATAACGTTATGCGTTATATCGTTATCGTATATAACGTTATACGTTATATCGTAATACTACATAACGTTATACGTTATATCGTAATACTACATAACGTTATACGTTATATCGTTATAGTATATAACGTTATACGTTATATCGATATAGTATATAACGTTATACGTTATAACGATATTGTTTATAACGTTTTACGTTATATCGATATAGTATATAACGTTATACGTTATATCGATATAGTTTATAACGTTAAACGTTATATCTATATAGTATATAACGTTATACGTTATATCGTTATAGTACATAACGTTATACGTTATATCGTTATCGTATATAACGTTATACGTTATATCGCTATCGTATATAACATTATACGTTATATCGTTATAGTATATAACGTTTTACGTTATATCGTTATGGTATATAACGTTATGCGTTATATCGTTATCGTATATAACGTTATACGTTATATCGATATAGTATATAACGTTAAACGTTATATCGATATAGTATATAACGTTATACGTTATATCGTAATACTACATAACGTTATACGTTATATCGTAATACTACATAACGTTATACGTTATATCGTTATAGTATATAACGTTATACGTTATATCGATATAGTATAGAACGTTAAACGTTATATCGATATAGTATATAACGTTATACGTTATATCGTTATAGTACGTAACGTTATACGTTATATCGTTATCGTATATAACGTTATACGTTATATCGCTATCGTATATAACGTTATACGTTATATCGTTATCGTATATAACGTTATACGGTATATCGTTATAGTATATAACGTTATACGTTATATCGTAATACTACATAACGTTATACGTTATATCGTAATACTACATAACGTTATACGTTATAACGATATAGTTTATAACGTTATACGTTATATCGTTATCGTATATAACGTTATACGTTATATCGTTATAGTACATAATGTTATACGATATATCGTTATCGTATATAACGTTATACGTTATATCGCTATCGTATATAACATTATACGTTATATCGTTATAGTATATAACGTTTTACGTTATATCGTTATGGTATATAACGTTATGCGTTATATCGTTATCGTATATAACGTTATACGTTATATCGATATAGTATATAACGTTAAACGTTATATCGATATAGTATATAACGTTATACGTTATATCGTAATACTACATAACGTTATACGTTATATCGTAATACTACATAACGTTATACGTTATATCGTTATAGTATATAACGTTATACGTTATATCGATATAGTATAGAACGTTAAACGTTATATCGATATAGTATATAACGTTATACGTTATATCGTTATAGTACGTAACGTTATACGTTATATCGTTATCGTATATAACGTTATACGTTATATCGTTATAGTATATAACGTTTTACGTTATATCGTTATGGTATATAACGTTATACGTTATATCGTAATACTACATAACGTTATACGTTATATCGTAATACTACATAACGTTATACGTTATATCGTAATACTACATAACGTTATACGTTATATCGTTATCGTATATAACGTTATACGTTATATCGTTATAGCATATCACGTTATACGTTATAACGATATAGCTTATAACGTTATACGTTATATCGTTATCGTATATAACGTTTTACGTTATATCGTTATAGTATATAACGTTATACATTATATCCATATAGTATATAACGTTATACGTTATAACGATATAGTTTTTAACGTTATACGTTATATCGTTATCGTATATAACGTTATACGTTATATCGTTATAGTACATAACGTTATACATTATATCGTTATCGTATATAACGTTATACATTATATCGATATAGTATATAACGTTATACGTTATAACGATATAGTTTATAACGTTATACGTTATATCGTTATCGTATATAACGTTATACATTATATCGATATAGTATATAACGTTTTACGTTATATCGTTATGGTATATAATGTTATGCGTTATATCGTTATCGTATATAACGTTATACGTTTTATCGTAATACTACATAACGTTATACGTTATATCGTAATACTACATAACGTTATACGTTATATTGTTATAGTATATAACGTTTTACGGTATATCGTTATGGTATATAACGTTATGCGTTATATCGCTATCGTATATAACGTTATACGTTATATCGTTATCGTATATAACGTTATACGTTATATCGATATAGTATATAACGTTATACGTTATATCGATATAGTATATAACGTTAAACGTTATATCGATATAGTATATAACGTTATACGTTATATCGTTATAGTACATAACGTTATACGTTATATCGTTATCGTATATAACGTTATACGTTATATCATTATCGTATATAACGTTATACGTTATATCGTTATAGTATATAACGTTTTACGTTATATCGTTATGGTATATAACGTTATACGGTATATCGTTATCGTATAGAACGTTATACGTTATATCGCTATCGTATATAACGTTATCCTTTATATCGTTATCGTATATAACGTTATACGTTATATCGTTATAGTACATAACGTTATACGTTATATCGTTATCGTATATAACGTTATACGTTATATCGCTATCGTATATAACGTTATCCGTTATATCGTTATCGTATATAACGTTATACGTTATATCGTTATAGTACATAACGTTATACGTTATATCGTTATAGTATATAACGTTATACGTTATATGGATATAGCATATAACGTTATACGTTATATCGTAATACTACATAACGTTATACGTTATATCGTAATACTACATAACGTTATACGTTATATCGTAATACTACAAAACGTTATACGTTATATCGTAATACTACATAACGTTATACGTTATATCGTTATCGTATATAACGTTATACGTTATATCGTTATAGTATATAACGTTATACGTTATATCGTTACAGTATATAACGTTATACGTTATATCGTTATAGCATATAACGTTATACGTTATATCGATATAGTATATAACGTTATACGTTATATGGATATAGCATATAACGTTATACGTTATAACGATATAGTTTATAACGTTATACGTTATATCGTTATCGAATATAACGTTATACGTTATATCGTTATAGTACATAACGTTATACGTTATATCGTTATCGTATATAACGTTATACGTTATATCGTTATCGTATATAACGTTTTACGTTATATCGTTCTAGTATATAACGTTTTACGTTATATCGTTATGGTATATAACGTTATGCGTTATATCGTTATCGTATATAACGTTATACGTTATATCGTAATACTACATAACGTTATACGTTATATCGTTATAGTATATAACGTTATACGTTATATCGTTATAGTATATAACGTTATGCGTTATATCGATATAGTATATAACGTTATACGTTATAACGATATAGTTTATAACGTTTTACGTTATATCGATATAGTATATAACGTTATACGTTATAACGATATAGTTTATAACGTTATACGTTATATCGTTGTCGTATATAACGTTTTACGTTATATCGTTCTAGTATATAACGTTATGCGTTATATCGCTATCGTATATAACGTTATACGTTATATCGTTATCGTATATAACGTTATACGTTATATCGTTATCGTATATAACGTTATACGTTATATCGATATAGTATATAACGTTAAACGTTATATCGATATAGTATATAACATTATACGTTATATCGTAATACTACATAACGTTATACGTTATATCGTAATACTACATTACGTTATACATTATATCGATATAGTATATAACGTTATACGTTTTAACGATATAGTTTATAACGTTATACGTTATATCGTTATCGTATACAACGTTATACGTTATATCGTTATAGTACATAACGTTATACGTTATATCGTTATAGTACATAACGTTATACGTTATATCGTTATAGTATATAACGTTATACGTTATATGGATATAGCACATAACGTTATACGTTATATCGTTATAGTATATAACGTTATACGTTATATCGTTATCGTATATAACGTTATACGTTATATCGTTATAGCATATCACGTTATACGTTATAACGATATAACTTATAACGTTATACGTTATATCGTTATCGTATATAACGTTTTACGTTATATCGTTATAGTATATAACGTTATACATTATATCCATATAGTATATAACGTTATACGTTATAACGATATAGCTTTTAACGTTATACGTTATATCGTTGTCGTATATAACGTTATACGTTATATCGTTATAGTATATAACGTTCTACGTTATAACGATATAGTTTATAACGTTATACGTTATATCGTAATACTACATAACGTTATACGTTATATCGTTATCGTATATAACGTTATACGTTATATCGTTATAGTATATAACGTTATACGTTATATCGTTACAGTATATAACGTTATACGTTATATCGTTATAGCATATAACGTTATACGTTATATCGTAATACTACATAACGTTATACGTTATATCGTAATACTACATAACGTTATACGTTATATCGTTATAGTACATAACGTTATACGTTATATCGTTATCGTATATAACGTTATACATTATATCGATATAGTATATAACGTTCTACGTTATAACGATATAGTTTATAACGTTATACGTTATATCGTAATACTACATAACGTTATACGTTATATCGTTATCGTATATAACGTTATACGTTATATCGTTATAGTATATAACGTTATACGTTATATCGTTACAGTATATAACGTTATACGTTATATCGTTATAGCATATAACGTTATACGTTATATCGTAATACTACATAACGTTATACGTTATATCGTAATACTACATAACGTTATACGTTATATCGTTATCGTATATAACGTTATACGTTATATCGTTATAGTACATAACGTTATACGTTATATCGTTATCGTATATAACGTTATAAGTTATATCGATATAGTATATAACGTTAAACGTTATATCGATATAGTATATAACGTTATACGTTATATCGTTATCGTATATAACGTTATACGTTATATCGATATAGTATATAACGTTAAACGTTATATCGATATAGTATATAACGTTATACGTTATATCGTAATACTACATAACGTTATACGTTATATCGTAATACTACATAACGTTATACGTTATATCGTAATACTACATAACGTTATACGTTATATCGTAATACTACATAACGTTATACGTTATATCGTTATCGTATATAACGTTATACGTTATATCGTTATAGTATATAACGTTATACGTTATATCGTTACAGTATATAACGTTATACGTTATATGGATATAGCATATAACGTTATACGTTATAACGATATAGTTTATAACGTTATACGATATATCGTTATCGTATATAACGTTATACGTTATATCGTTATCGTATATAACGTTTTACGTTATATCGTTATAGTATATAACGTTTTACGTTATATCGTTATGGTATATAATGTTATGCGTTATATCGTTATCGTATATAACGTTATACGTTATATCGTAATACTACATAACGTTATACGTTATATCGTTATCGTATATAACGTTATACGTTATATCGTTATAGTACATAACGTTATACGTTATATCGTTATCGTATATAACGTTATACGTTATATCGATATAGTATATAACGTTAAACGTTATATCGATATAGTATATAACGTTATACGTTATATCGTAATACTACATAACGTTATACGTTATATCGTAATACTACATAACGTTATACGTTATATCGTAATACTACATAACGTTATACGTTATATCGATATAGTATATAACGTAAAACGTTATATCGATATAGTATATAACGTTATACGTTATATCGTAATACTACATAACGTTATACGTTATATCGTAATACTACATAACGTTATACGTTATATCGTAATACTACATAACGTTATACGTTATATCGTAATACTACATAACGTTATACGTTGTATCGTTATCGTATATAACGTTATACGTTATATCGTTATAGTATATAACGTTATACGTTATATCGTTACAGTATATAACGTTATACGTTATATGGATATAGCATATAACGTTATACGTTATAACGATATAGTTTATAACGTTATACGTTATATCGTTATCGTATATAACGTTATACGTTATATCGTTATCGTATATAACGTTTTACGTTATATCGTTATAGTATATAACGTTTTACGTTATATCGTTATGGTATATAATGTTATGCGTTATATCGTTATCGTATATAACGTTATACGTTATATCGTAATACTACATAACGTTATACGTTATATCGTAATACTACATAACGTTATACGTTATATCGTAATACTACATAACGTTATACGTTATATCGTTATCGTATATAACGTTATACGATATATCGTTATAGTACATAACGTTATACGTTATATCGTTATCGTATATAACGTTATACGTTATATCGATATAGTATATAACGTTAAACGTTATATCGATATAGTATATAACGTTATACCTTATATCGTAATACTACATAACGTTATACGTTATATCGTAATACTACATAACGTTATACGTTATATCGTAATACTACATAACGTTATACGTTATATCGTTATAGTATATAACGTTATACGTTATATCGATATAGTATATAACGTTAAACGTTATATCGATATAGTATATAACGTTATACATTATATCGATATAGTATATAACGTTCTACGTTATAACGATATAGTTTATAACGTTATACGTTATATCGTAATACTACATAACGTTATACGTTATATCGTTATCGTATATAACGTTATACGTTATATCGTTATAGTATATAACGTTATACGTTATATCGTTACAGTATATAACGTTATACGTTATATCGTTATAGCATATAACGTTATACGTTATATCGTAATACTACATAACGTTATACGTTATATCGTAATACTACATAACGTTATACGTTATATCGTTATCGTATATAACGTTATACGTTATATCGTTATAGTACATAACGTTATACGTTATATCGTTATCGTATATAACGTTATAAGTTATATCGATATAGTATATAACGTTAAACGTTATATCGATATAGTATATAACGTTATACGTTATATCGTTATCGTATATAACGTTATACGTTATATCGATATAGTATATAACGTTAAACGTTATATCGATATAGTATATAACGTTATACGTTATATCGTAATACTACATAACGTTATACGTTATATCGTAATACTACATAACGTTATACGTTATATCGTAATACTACATAACGTTATACGTTATATCGTAATACTACATAACGTTATACGTTATATCGTTATCGTATATAACGTTATACGTTATATCGTTATAGTATATAACGTTATACGTTATATCGTTACAGTATATAACGTTATACGTTATATGGATATAGCATATAACGTTATACGTTATAACGATATAGTTTATAACGTTATACGATATATCGTTATCGTATATAACGTTATACGTTATATCGTTATCGTATATAACGTTTTACGTTATATCGTTATAGTATATAACGTTTTACGTTATATCGTTATGGTATATAATGTTATGCGTTATATCGTTATCGTATATAACGTTATACGTTATATCGTAATACTACATAACGTTATACGTTATATCGTTATCGTATATAACGTTATACGTTATATCGTTATAGTACATAACGTTATACGTTATATCGTTATCGTATATAACGTTATACGTTATATCGATATACGATATAACGTATAACGTTATATACGATATAGTATATAACGTTATACGTTATATCGTAATACTACATAACGTTATACGTTATATCGTAATACTACATAACGTTATACGTTATATCGTAATACTACATAACGTTATACGTTATATCGATATAGTATATAACGTTAAACGTTATATCGATATAGTATATAACGTTATACGTTATATCGTAATACTACATAACGTTATACGTTATATCGTAATACTACATAACGTTATACGTTATATCGTAATACTACATAACGTTATACCTTATATCGTAATACTACATAACGTTATACGTTGTATCGTTATCGTATATAACGTTATACGTTATATCGTTATAGTATATAACGTTATACGTTATATCGTTACAGTATATAACGTTATACGTTATATGGATATAGCATATAACGTTATACGTTATAACGATATAGTTTATAACGTTATACGTTATATCGTTATCGTATATAACGTTATACGTTATATCGTTATCGTATATAACGTTTTACGTTATATCGTTATAGTATATAACGTTTTACGTTATATCGTTATGGTATATAATGTTATGCGTTATATCGTTATCGTATATAACGTTATACGTTATATCGTAATACTACATAACGTTATACGTTATATCGTAATACTACATAACGTTATACGTTATATCGTAATACTACATAACGTTATACGTTATATCGTAATACTACATAACGTTATACGTTATATCGTAATACTACATAACGTTATACGTTATAACGATATAGTTTATAACGTTATACGTTATATCGTTATCGTATATAACGTTATACGTTATATCGTTATAGTACATAATGTTATACGATATATCGTTATCGTATATAACGTTTTACGTTATATCGTTACAGTACATAATGTTATACGATATATCGTTATCGTATATAACGTTTTACGTTATATCGTTATAGTATATAACGTTAAACGTTATATCGATATAGTATATAACGTTATACGTTATATCGTTATAGTACATAACGTTATACGTTATAACGATATAGTTTATAACTTTATACGTTATATCGTTATCGTATACAACGTTATACGTTATATCGTTATAGTACATAACGTTATACGTTATATCGTTATAGTATATAACGTTATACGTTATATGGATATAGCATATAACGTTATACGTTATATCGTAATAATACATAACGTTATACGTTATATCGTTATCGTATATAACGTTATACGTTATATCGTTATAGTATATAACGTTATACGTTATATCGTTACAGTATATAACGTTATACGTTATATCGTTATAGCATATAACGTTATACGTTATATCGATGTAGTATATAACGTTATACGTTATATCGTTATAGCATATAACGTTATACGTTATATCGATGTAGTATATAACGTTATACGTTATATGGATATAGCACATAACGTTATACGTTATATCGTTATCGTATATAACGTTTTACGTTATATCGTTATAGTATATAACGTTTTACGTTATATCGTTATGGTATATAATGTTATGCGTTATATCGTTATCGTATATAACGTTATACGTTATATCGTAATACTACATAACGTTATACGTTATATCGTAATACTACATAACGTTATACGTTATATCGTTATAGTATATAACGTTATACGTTATATCGATATCGTATATAACGTTTTACGTTATATCGTTATAGTATATAACGTTATACGTTATATCGTTATAGTACATAACGTTATACGTTATATCGTTATCGTATATAACGTTATACGTTATATCGCTATCGTATATAACGTTATCCGTTATATCGTTATCGTATATAACGTTATACGTTATATCGTTATAGTACATAACGTTATACGTTATATCGTTGTAGTACATAACGTTATACGTTATATCGTTACAGTATATAACGTTATACGTTATATCGATGTAGTATATAACGTTATACGTTATATCGTTATAGCATATAACGTTATACGTTATATCGATGTAGTATATAACGTTATACGTTATAACGATATAGTTTATAACGTTTTACGTTATATCGATATAGTATATAACGTTATACGTTATAACGATATAGTTTATAACGTTATACGTTATATCGTTATCGTATATAACGTTATACGTTATATCGTTATCGTATATAACGTTTTACGTTATATCGTTCTAGTATATAACGTTATGCGTTATATCGCTATCGTATATAACGTTATACGTTATATCGTTATCGTATATAACGTTATACGTTATATCGTTATCGTATATAACGTTATACGTTATATCGATATAGTATATAACGTTAAACGTTATATCGATATAGTATATAACATTATACGTTATATCGTAATACTACATAACGTTATACGTTATATCGTAATACTACATTACGTTATACATTATATCGATATAGTATATAACGTTATACGTTTTAACGATATAGTTTATAACGTTATACGTTATATCGTTATCGTATACAACGTTATACGTTATATCGTTATAGTACATAACGTTATACGTTATATCGTTATAGTACATAACGTTATACGTTATATCGTTATAGTATATAACGTTATACGTTATATGGATATAGCATATAACGTTATACGTTATATCGTAATACTACATAACGTTATACGTTATATCGTTATCGAATATAACGTTATACGTTATATCGTTATAGTATATAACGTTATACGTTATATCGTTATCGTATATAACGTTATACGTTATATCGTTATAGCATATCACGTTATACGTTATAACGATATAACTTATAACGTTATACGTTATATCGTTATCGTATATAACGTTATACGTTATATCGTAATACTACATAACGTTATACGTTATATCGTAATACTACATAACGTTATACGTTATATCGTAATACTACATAACGTTATACGTTATATCGTTATCGTATATAACGTTATACGATATATCGTTATAGTACATAACGTTATACGTTATATCGTTATCGTATATAACGTTATACGTTATATCGATATAGTATATAACGTTAAACGTTATATCGATATAGTATATAACGTTATACCTTATATCGTAATACTACATAACGTTATACGTTATATCGTAATACTACATAACGTTATACGTTATATCGTAATACTACATAACGTTATACGTTATATCGTTATAGTATATAACGTTATACGTTATATCGATATAGTATATAACGTTAAACGTTATATCGATATAGTATATAACGTTATACATTATATCGATATAGTATATAACGTTCTACGTTATAACGATATAGTTTATAACGTTATACGTTATATCGTAATACTACATAACGTTATACGTTATATCGTTATCGTATATAACGTTATACGTTATATCGTTATAGTATATAACGTTATACGTTATATCGTTACAGTATATAACGTTATACGTTATATCGTTATAGCATATAACGTTATACGTTATATCGTAATACTACATAACGTTATACGTTATATCGTAATACTACATAACGTTATACGTTATATCGTTATCGTATATAACGTTATACGTTATATCGTTATAGTACATAACGTTATACGTTATATCGTTATCGTATATAACGTTATAAGTTATATCGATATAGTATATAACGTTAAACGTTATATCGATATAGTATATAACGTTATACGTTATATCGTTATCGTATATAACGTTATACGTTATATCGATATAGTATATAACGTTAAACGTTATATCGATATAGTATATAACGTTATACGTTATATCGTAATACTACATAACGTTATACGTTATATCGTAATACTACATAACGTTATACGTTATATCGTAATACTACATAACGTTATACGTTATATCGTAATACTACATAACGTTATACGTTATATCGTTATCGTATATAACGTTATACGTTATATCGTTATAGTATATAACGTTATACGTTATATCGTTACAGTATATAACGTTATACGTTATATGGATATAGCATATAACGTTATACGTTATAACGATATAGTTTATAACGTTATACGATATATCGTTATCGTATATAACGTTATACGTTATATCGTTATCGTATATAACGTTTTACGTTATATCGTTATAGTATATAACGTTTTACGTTATATCGTTATGGTATATAATGTTATGCGTTATATCGTTATCGTATATAACGTTATACGTTATATCGTAATACTACATAACGTTATACGTTATATCGTTATCGTATATAACGTTATACGTTATATCGTTATAGTACATAACGTTATACGTTATATCGTTATCGTATATAACGTTATACGTTATATCGATATAGTATATAACGTTAAACGTTATATCGATATAGTATATAACGTTATACGTTATATCGTAATACTACATAACGTTATACGTTATATCGTAATACTACATAACGTTATACGTTATATCGTAATACTACATAACGTTATACGTTATATCGATATAGTATATAACGTTAAACGTTATATCGATATAGTATATAACGTTATACGTTATATCGTAATACTACATAACGTTATACGTTATATCGTAATACTACATAACGTTATACGTTATATCGTAATACTACATAACGTTATACGTTATATCGTAATACTACATAACGTTATACGTTGTATCGTTATCGTATATAACGTTATACGTTATATCGTTATAGTATATAACGTTATACGTTATATCGTTACAGTATATAACGTTATACGTTATATGGATATAGCATATAACGTTATACGTTATAACGATATAGTTTATAACGTTATACGTTATATCGTTATCGTATATAACGTTATACGTTATATCGTTATCGTATATAACGTTTTACGTTATATCGTTATAGTATATAACGTTTTACGTTATATCGTTATGGTATATAATGTTATGCGTTATATCGTTATCGTATATAACGTTATACGTTATATCGTAATACTACATAACGTTATACGTTATATCGTAATACTACATAACGTTATACGTTATATCGTAATACTACATAACGTTATACGTTATATCGTAATACTACATAACGTTATACGTTATATCGTAATACTACATAACGTTATACGTTATAACGATATAGTTTATAACGTTATACGTTATATCGTTATCGTATATAACGTTATACGTTATATCGTTATAGTACATAATGTTATACGATATATCGTTATCGTATATAACGTTTTACGTTATATCGTTACAGTACATAATGTTATACGATATATCGTTATCGTATATAACGTTTTACGTTATATCGTTATAGTATATAACGTTAAACGTTATATCGATATAGTATATAACGTTATACGTTATATCGTTATAGTACATAACGTTATACGTTATAACGATATAGTTTATAACTTTATACGTTATATCGTTATCGTATACAACGTTATACGTTATATCGTTATAGTACATAACGTTATACGTTATATCGTTATAGTATATAACGTTATACGTTATATGGATATAGCATATAACGTTATACGTTATATCGTAATAATACATAACGTTATACGTTATATCGTTATCGTATATAACGTTATACGTTATATCGTTATAGTATATAACGTTATACGTTATATCGTTACAGTATATAACGTTATACGTTATATCGTTATAGCATATAACGTTATACGTTATATCGATGTAGTATATAACGTTATACGTTATATCGTTATAGCATATAACGTTATACGTTATATCGATGTAGTATATAACGTTATACGTTATATGGATATAGCACATAACGTTATACGTTATATCGTTATCGTATATAACGTTTTACGTTATATCGTTATAGTATATAACGTTTTACGTTATATCGTTATGGTATATAATGTTATGCGTTATATCGTTATCGTATATAACGTTATACGTTATATCGTAATACTACATAACGTTATACGTTATATCGTAATACTACATAACGTTATACGTTATATCGTTATAGTATATAACGTTATACGTTATATCGATATCGTATATAACGTTTTACGTTATATCGTTATAGTATATAACGTTATACGTTATATCGTTATAGTACATAACGTTATACGTTATATCGTTATCGTATATAACGTTATACGTTATATCGCTATCGTATATAACGTTATCCGTTATATCGTTATCGTATATAACGTTATACGTTATATCGTTATAGTACATAACGTTATACGTTATATCGTTGTAGTACATAACGTTATACGTTATATCGTTACAGTATATAACGTTATACGTTATATCGATGTAGTATATAACGTTATACGTTATATCGTTATAGCATATAACGTTATACGTTATATCGATGTAGTATATAACGTTATACGTTATAACGATATAGTTTATAACGTTTTACGTTATATCGATATAGTATATAACGTTATACGTTATAACGATATAGTTTATAACGTTATACGTTATATCGTTATCGTATATAACGTTATACGTTATATCGTTATCGTATATAACGTTTTACGTTATATCGTTCTAGTATATAACGTTATGCGTTATATCGCTATCGTATATAACGTTATACGTTATATCGTTATCGTATATAACGTTATACGTTATATCGTTATCGTATATAACGTTATACGTTATATCGATATAGTATATAACGTTAAACGTTATATCGATATAGTATATAACATTATACGTTATATCGTAATACTACATAACGTTATACGTTATATCGTAATACTACATTACGTTATACATTATATCGATATAGTATATAACGTTATACGTTTTAACGATATAGTTTATAACGTTATACGTTATATCGTTATCGTATACAACGTTATACGTTATATCGTTATAGTACATAACGTTATACGTTATATCGTTATAGTACATAACGTTATACGTTATATCGTTATAGTATATAACGTTATACGTTATATGGATATAGCATATAACGTTATACGTTATATCGTAATACTACATAACGTTATACGTTATATCGTTATCGAATATAACGTTATACGTTATATCGTTATAGTATATAACGTTATACGTTATATCGTTATCGTATATAACGTTATACGTTATATCGTTATAGCATATCACGTTATACGTTATAACGATATAACTTATAACGTTATACGTTATATCGTTATCGTATATAACGTTTTACGTTATATCGTTATAGTATATAACGTTATACATTATATCCATATAGTATATAACGTTATACGTTATAACGATATAGTTTTTAACGTTATACGTTATATCGTTGTCGTATATAACGTTATACGTTATATCGTTATAGTACATAGCGTTATACGTTATATCGTTATCGTATATAACGTTATACATTATATCGATATAGTATATAACGTTCTACGTTATAACGATATAGTTTATAACGTTATACGTTATATCGTAATACTACATAACGTTATACGTTATATCGTTATCGTATATAACGTTATACGTTATATCGTTATAGTATATAACGTTATACGTTATATCGTTACAGTATATAACGTTATACGTTATATCGTTATAGCATATAACGTTATACGTTATATCGTAATACTACATAACGTTATACGTTATATCGTAATACTACATAACGTTATACGTTATATCGTTATCGTATATAACGTTATACGTTATATCGTTATAGTACATAACGTTATACGTTATATCGTTATCGTATATAACGTTATACGTTATATCGATATAGTATATAACGTTAAACGTTATATCGATATAGTATATAACGTTATACGTTATATCGTTATCGTATATAACGTTATACGTTATATCGATATAGTATATAATGTTAAACGTTATATCGATATAGTATATAACGTTATACGTTATATCGTAATACTACATAACGTTATACGTTATATCGTAATACTACATAACGTTATACGTTATATCGTAATACTACATAACGTTATACGTTATATCGTAATACTACATAACGTTATACGTTATATCGTAATACTACATAACGTTATACGTTATATCGTTATCGTATATAACGTTATACGTTATATCGTTATAGTATATAACGTTATACGTTATATCGTTACAGTATATAACGTTATACGTTATATGGATATAGCATATAACGTTATACGTTATAACGATATAGTTTATAACGTTATACGTTATATCGTTATCGTATATAACGTTATACGTTATATCGTTATCGTATATAACGTTTTACGTTATATCGTTATAGTATATAACGTTTTACGTTATATCGTTATGGTATATAATGTTATGCGTTATATCGTTATCGTATATAACGTTATACGTTATATCGTAATACTACATAACGTTATACGTTATATCGTTATCGTATATAACGTTATACGTTATATCGTTATAGTACATAACGTTATACGTTATATCGTTATCGTATATAACGTTATACGTTATATCGATATAGTATATAACGTTAAACGTTATATCGATATAGTATATAACGTTATACGTTATATCGTTATCGTATATAACGTTATACGTTATATCGTTATCGTATATAACGTTATACGTTATATCGATATAGTATATAACGTTAAACGTTATATCGATATAGTATATAACATTATACGTTATATCGTAATACTACATAACGTTATACGTTATATCGTAATACTACATTACGTTATACATTATATCGATATAGTATATAACGTTATACGTTTTAACGATATAGTTTATAACGTTATACGTTATATCGTTATCGTATACAACGTTATACGTTATATCGTTATAGTACATAACGTTATACGTTATATCGTTATAGTACATAACGTTATACGTTATATCGTTATAGTATATAACGTTATACGTTATATGGATATAGCATATAACGTTATACGTTATATCGTAATACTACATAACGTTATACGTTATATCGTTATCGAATATAACGTTATACGTTATATCGTTATAGTATATAACGTTATACGTTATATCGTTATCGTATATAACGTTATACGTTATATCGTTATAGCATATCACGTTATACGTTATAACGATATAACTTATAACGTTATACGTTATATCGTTATCGTATATAACGTTTTACGTTATATCGTTATAGTATATAACGTTATACATTATATCCATATAGTATATAACGTTATACGTTATAACGATATAGTTTTTAACGTTATACGTTATATCGTTGTCGTATATAACGTTATACGTTATATCGTTATAGTACATAACGTTATACGTTATATCGTTATCGTATATAACGTTATACATTATATCGATATAGTATATAACGTTCTACGTTATAACGATATAGTTTATAACGTTATACGTTATATCGTAATACTACATAACGTTATACGTTATATCGTTATCGTATATAACGTTATACGTTATATCGTTATAGTATATAACGTTATACGTTATATCGTTACAGTATATAACGTTATACGTTATATCGTTATAGCATATAACGTTATACGTTATATCGTAATACTACATAACGTTATACGTTATATCGTAATACTACATAACGTTATACGTTATATCGTTATCGTATATAACGTTATACGTTATATCGTTATAGTACATAACGTTATACGTTATATCGTTATCGTATATAACGTTATACGTTATATCGATATAGTATATAACGTTAAACGTTATATCGATATAGTATATAACGTTATACGTTATATCGTTATCGTATATAACGTTATACGTTATATCGATATAGTATATAATGTTAAACGTTATATCGATATAGTATATAACGTTATACGTTATATCGTAATACTACATAACGTTATACGTTATATCGTAATACTACATAACGTTATACGTTATATCGTAATACTACATAACGTTATACGTTATATCGTAATACTACATAACGTTATACGTTATATCGTAATACTACATAACGTTATACGTTATATCGTTATCGTATATAACGTTATACGTTATATCGTTATAGTATATAACGTTATACGTTATATCGTTACAGTATATAACGTTATACGTTATATGGATATAGCATATAACGTTATACGTTATAACGATATAGTTTATAACGTTATACGTTATATCGTTATCGTATATAACGTTATACGTTATATCGTTATCGTATATAACGTTTTACGTTATATCGTTATAGTATATAACGTTTTACGTTATATCGTTATGGTATATAATGTTATGCGTTATATCGTTATCGTATATAACGTTATACGTTATATCGTAATACTACATAACGTTATACGTTATATCGTTATCGTATATAACGTTATACGTTATATCGTTATAGTACATAACGTTATACGTTATATCGTTATCGTATATAACGTTATACGTTATATCGATATAGTATATAACGTATAACGTTATATCGATATAGTATATAACGTTATACGTTATATCGTAATACTACATAACGTTATACGTTATATCGTAATACTACATAACGTTATACGTTATATCGTAATACTACATAACGTTATACGTTATATCGATATAGTATATAACGTTAAACGTTATATCGATATAGTATATAACGTTATACGTTATATCGTAATACTACATAACGTTATACGTTATATCGTAATACTACATAACGTTATACGTTATATCGTAATACTACATAACGTTATACGTTATATCGTAATACTACATAACGTTATACGTTGTATCGTTATCGTATATAACGTTATACGTTATATCGTTATAGTATATAACGTTATACGTTATATCGTTACAGTATATAACGTTATACGTTATATGGATATAGCATATAACGTTATACGTTATAACGATATAGTTTATAACGTTATACGATATATCGTTATCGTATATAACGTTATACGTTATATCGTTATCGTATATAACGTTTTACGTTATATCGTTATAGTATATAACGTTTTACGTTATATCGTTATGGTATATAATGTTATGCGTTATATCGTTATCGTATATAACGTTATACGTTATATCGTAATACTACATAACGTTATACGTTATATCGTTATCGTATATAACGTTATACGTTATATCGTTATAGTACATAACGTTATACGTTATATCGTTATCGTATATAACGTTATACGTTATATCGATATAGTATATAACGTTAAACGTTATATCGATATAGTATATAACGTTATACCTTATATCGTAATACTACATAACGTTATACGTTATATCGTAATACTACATAACGTTATACGTTATATCGTAATACTACATAACGTTATACGTTATATCGTTATAGTATATAACGTTATACGTTATATCGATATAGTATATAACGTTAAACGTTATATCGATATAGTATATAACGTTATACGTTATATCGTTATAGTACGTAACGTTATACGTTATAACGATATAGTTTATAACGTTATACGTTATATCGTAATACTACATACCGTTATACGTTATATCGTTATCGTATATAACGTTATACGGTATATCGTTATAGTAGATAACGTTATACGTTATATCGTAATACTACATAACGTTATACGTTATATCGTAATACTACATAACGTTATACGTTATAACGATATAGTTTATAACGTTATACGTTATATCGTTATCGTATATAACGTTATACGTTATATCGTTATAGTACATAATGTTATACGATATATCGTTATCGTATATAACGTTTTACGTTATATCGTTACAGTACATAATGTTATACGATATATCGTTATCGTATATAACGTTTTACGTTATATCGTTATAGTATATAACGTTAAACGTTATATCGATATAGTATATAACGTTATACGTTATATCGTTATAGTACATAACGTTATACGTTATAACGATATAGTTTATAACGTTATACGTTATATCGTTATCGTATACAACGTTATACGTTATATCGTTATAGTACATAACGTTATACGTTATATCGTTATAGTATATAACGTTATACGTTATATGGATATAGCATATAACGTTATACGTTATATCGTAATAATACATAACGTTATACGTTATATCGTTATCGTATATAACGTTATACGTTATATCGTTATAGTATATAACGTTATACGTTATATCGTTACAGTATATAACGTTATACGTTATATCGTTATAGCATATAACGTTATACGTTATATCGATGTAGTATATAACGTTATACGTTATATCGTTATAGCATATAACGTTATACGTTATATCGATGTAGTATATAACGTTATACGTTATATGGATATAGCACATAACGTTATACGTTATATCGTTATCGTATATAACGTTTTACGTTATATCGTTATAGTATATAACGTTTTACGTTATATCGTTATGGTATATAATGTTATGCGTTATATCGTTATCGTATATAACGTTATACGTTATATCGTAATACTACATAACGTTATACGTTATATCGTAATACTACATAACGTTATACGTTATATCGTTATAGTATATAACGTTATACGTTATATCGATATCGTATATAACGTTTTACGTTATATCGTTATAGTATATAACGTTATACGTTATATCGTTATAGTACATAACGTTATACGTTATATCGTTATCGTATATAACGTTATACGTTATATCGCTATCGTATATAACGTTATCCGTTATATCGTTATCGTATATAACGTTATACGTTATATCGTTATAGTACATAACGTTATACGTTATATCGTTATAGTACATAACGTTATACGTTATATCGTAATACTACATAACGTTATACGTTATATCGTAATACTACATAACGTTATACGTTATATCGTAATACTACATAACGTTATACGTTATATCGTAATACTACATAACGTTATACGTTATATCGTTATCGTATATAACGTTATACGTTATATCGTTATAGCATATCACGTTATACGTTATAACGATATAGCTTATAACGTTATACGTTATATCGTTATCGTATATAACGTTTTACGTTATATCGTTATAGTATATAACGTTATACATTATATCCATATAGTATATAACGTTATACGTTATAACGATATAGTTTTTAACGTTATACGTTATATCGTTATCGTATATAACGTTATACGTTATATCGTTATAGTACATAACGTTATACGTTATATCGTTATCGTATATAACGTTATACATTATATCGATATAGTATATAACGTTATACGTTATAACGATATAGTTTATAACGTTATACGTTATATCGTTATCGTATACAACGTTTTACGTTATATCGTTATAGTATATAACGTTATACATTATATCGATATAGTATATAACGTTATACGTTATAACGATATAGTTTTTAACGTTATACGTTATATCGTTATCGTATATAACGTTATACGTTATATCGTTATAGTACATAACGTTATACGTTATATCGTTATCGTATATAACGTTATACATTATATCGATATAGTATATAACGTTATACGTTATAACGATATAGTTTATAACGTTATACGTTATATCGTTATCGTATACAACGTTATACGTTATATCGTTATAGTACATAACGTTATACGTTATATCGTTATAGTATATAACGTTATACGTTATATGGATACAGCATATAACATTATACGTTATATCGTAATACGACATAACGTTATACGTTATATCGTTATCGTATATAACGTTATACGTTATATCGTTATAGTATATAACGTTATACGTTATATCGTTATAGTATATAACGTTATACATTATATGGATATAGCATATAACGTTATACGTTATATCGTAATACTACATAACGTTATACGTTATATCGTAATACTACATAACGTTATACGTTATATCGTAATTCTACATAACGTTATACGTTATATCGTTATAGTATATAACGTTATGCGATATATCGATATAGTATATAACGTTATACGTTATAACGATATAGTTTATAACGTTTTACGTTATATCGATATAGTATATAACGTTATACGTTATAACGATATAGTTTATAACGTTATACGTTATATCGTTACAGTATATAACGTTATACGTTATATCGTTATAGCATATAACGTTATACGTTATATCGATATAGTATATAACGTTATACGTTATATGGATATAGCATATAACGTTATACGTTATAACGATATAGTTTATAACGTTATACTATATATCGTTATCGTATATAACGTTATACGTTATATCGTTATAGTATATAACGTTATACGTTATATCGTTACAGTATATAACGTTATACGTTATATCGTTATAGCATATAACGTTATACGTTATATCGATATAGTATATAACGTTATACGTTATATGGATATAGCATATAACGTTATACATTATATCGATATAGTATATAACGTTATACGTTATAACGATATAGTTTATAACGTTATACGTTATATCGATATAGTATATAACGTTATACGTTATATCGTTATAGTATATAACGTTATACGTTATATGGATATAGCATATAACGTTATACGTTATATCGTAATACTACATAACGTTATACGTTATATCGTAATACTACATAACGTTATACGTTATATCGTAATACTACATAACGTTATACGTTATATCGTTATCGTATATAACGTTATACGTTATATCGTAATACTACATAACGTTATACGTTATATCGTAATACTACATAACGTTATACGTTATATCGTAATACTACATAACGTTATACGTTATATCGTTATCGTATATAACGTTATACGTTATATCGCTATCGTATATAACGTTATACGTTATATCGTTATAGTATATAACGTTTTACGTTATATCGTTATGGTATATAACGTATAACGTTATATCGTTATCGTATATAACGTTATACGTTATATCGCTATCGTATATAACGTTATACGTTATATCGTTATCGTATATAACGTTATACGGTATATCGTTATAGTATATAACGTTATACGTTATATCGTAATACTACATAACGTTATACGTTATATCGTAATACTACATAACGTTATACGTTATAACGATATAGTTTATAACGTTGTACGTTATATCGTTATCGTATATAACGTTATACGTTATATCGTTATAGTACATAATGTTATACGATATATCGTTATCGTATATAACGTTTTACGTTATATCGTTATAGTACATAATGTTATACGATATATCGTTATCGTATATAACGTTTTACGTTATATCGTTATAGTTCATAACGTTATACGTTGTATCGTTATCGTATATAACGTTATACGTTATATCGATATCGTATATAACGTTTTACGTTATATCGTTATCGTATATAACGTTATACGTTATATCGATATAGTATATAACGTTATACGTTATATCGATATAGTATATAACGTTAAACGTTATATCGATATAGTATATAACGTTATACGTTATATCGTTATAGTACATAACGTTATACGGAATATCGTTATCGTATATAACGTTATACGTTATATCGCCATCGTATATAACGTTATACGTTATATCGTTATAGTATATAACGTTTTACGTTATATCGTTATGGTATATAACGTTATGCGTTATATCGTTATCGTATATAACGTTATACGTTATATCGATATCGTATATAACGTTTTACGTTATATCGTTATAGTATATAACGTTATACGTTATATCGTTATAGTACATAACGTTATACGTTATATCGTTATCGTATATAACGTTATACGTTATATCGCTATCGTATATAACGTTATCCGTTATATCGTTATCGTATATAACGTTATACGTTATATCGTTATAGTACATAACGTTATACGTTATATCGTTATAGTATATAACGTTATACGTTATATGGATATAGCATATAACGTTATACGTTATATCGTAATACTACATAACGTTATACGTTATATCGTAATACTACATAACGTTATACGTTATATCGTAATACTACATAACGTTATACGTTATATCGTAATACTACATAACGTTATACGTTATATCGTTATCGTATATAGCGTTATACGTTATATCGTTATAGCATATCACGTTATACGTTATAACGATATAGCTTATAACGTTATACGTTATATCGTTATCGTATATAACGTTTTACGTTATATCGTTATAGTATATAACGTTATACATTATATCCATATAGTATATAACGTTATACGTTATAACGATATAGTTTTTAACGTTATACGTTATATCGTTATCGTATATAACGTTATACGTTATATCGTTATAGTATATAACGTTATACGTTATATGGATATAGCATATAACGTTATACGTTATATCGTAATACTACATAACGTTATACGTTATATCGTTATCGTATATAACGTTATACATTATATCGATATAGTATATAACGTTATACGTTATAACGATATATTTTATAACGTTATACGTTATATCGTTATCGTATACAACGTTATACGTTATATCGTTATAGTACATAACGTTATACGTTATATCGTTATAGTATATAACGTTATACGTTATATGGATATAGCATATAACGTTATACGTTATATCGTAATACTACATAACGTTATACGTTATATCGTTATCGTATATAACGTTATACGTTATATCGTTATAGTATATAACGTTATACGTTATATCGTTACAGTATATAACGTTATACGTTATATCGTTATAGCATATAACGTTATACGTTATATCGATATAGTATATAACGTTATACGTTATATGGATATAGCATATAACGTTATACGTTATAACGATATAGTATATAACGTTATACATTATATCCATATAGTATATAACGTTATACGTTATAACGATATAGTTTTTAACGTTATACGTTATATCGATATAGTATATAACGTTATACGTTATATCGATATAGTATATAACGTTAAACGTTATATCGATATAGTATATAACGTTATACGTTATATCGTTATAGTACATAACGTTATACGTTATATCGTTATCGTATATAACGTTATACGTTATATCATTATCGTATATAACGTTATACGTTATATCGTTATAGTATATAACGTTTTACGTTATATCGTTATGGTATATAACGTTATACGGTATATCGTTATCGTATATAACGTTATACGTTATATCGCTATCGTATATAACGTTATCCTTTATATCGTTATCGTATATAACGTTATACGTTATATCGTTATAGTACATAACGTTATACGTTATATCGTTATCGTATATAACGTTATACGTTATATCGCTATCGTATATAACGTTATCCGTTATATCGTTATCGTATATAACGTTATACGTTATATCGTTATAGTACATAACGTTATACGTTATATCGTTATAGTATATAACGTTATACGTTATATGGATATAGCATATAACGTTATACGTTATATCGTAATACTACATAACGTTATACGTTATATCGTAATACTACATAACGTTATACGTTATATCGTAATACTACATAACGTTATACGTTATATCGTTATCGTATATAACGTTATACGTTATATCGTTATAGTATATAACGTTATACGTTATATCGTTACAGTATATAACGTTATACGTTATATCGTTACAGTATATAACGTTATACGTTATATCGATATAGTATATAACGTTATACGTTATAACGATATAGTTTATAACGTTATACGTTATATCGTTATCGTATACAACGTTATACGTTATATCGTTATAGTACATAACGTTATACGTTATATCGTTATAGTATATAACGTTATACGTTATATGGATATAGCATATAACATTATACGTTATATCGTAATACGACATAACGTTATACGTTATATCGTTATCGTATATAACGTTATACGTTATATAGATATAGCATATAACGTTATACGTTATAACGATATAGTTTATAACGTTATACGTTATATCGTTATCGTATATAACGTTATACGTTATATCGTTATCGTATATAACGTTTTACGTTATATCGTTATAGTATATAACGTTTTACGTTATATCGTTATGGTATATAATGTTATGCGTTATATCGTTATCGTATATAACGTTATACGTTATATCGTAATACTACATAACGTTATACGTTATATCGTAATACTACATAACGTTATACGTTATATCGTTATCGTATATAACGTTATACGTTATATCGTTATCGTATATAACGTTATACGTTATAACGGTATAGTTTATAACGTTATACGTTATATCGATATAGTATATAACGTTATACGTTATATCGTTATAGTATATAACGTTATACGTTATATGGATATAGCATATAACGTTATACGTTATATCGTAATTCTACATAACGTTATACGTTATATCGTAATACTACATAACGTTATACGTTATATCGTAATACTACATAACGTTATACGTTATATCGTAATACTACATAACGTTATACGTTATATCGTTATCGTATATAACGTTATACGTTATATCGTTATCGTATATAACGTTATACGTTATAACGGTATAGTTTATAACGTTATACGTTATATCGTTATAGTATATAACGTTATACGTTATATCGTTATAGTACATAACGTTATACGTTATATCGTTATCGTATATAACGTTATACGTTATATCGCTATCGTATATAACGTTATCCGTTATATCGTTATCGTATATAACGTTATACGTTATATCGTTATAGTACATAACGTTATACGTTATATCGTTATAGTATATAACGTTATACGTTATATGGATATAGCATATAACGTTATACGTTATATCGTAATACTACATAACGTTATACGTTATATCGTAATACTACATAACGTTATACGTTATATCGTAATACTACATAACGTTATACGTTATATCGTAATACTACATAACGTTATACGTTATATCGTTATCGTATATAGCGTTATACGTTATATCGTTATAGCATATCACGTTATACGTTATAACGATATAGCTTATAACGTTATACGTTATATCGTTATCGTATATAACGTTTTACGTTATATCGTTATAGTATATAACGTTATACATTATATCCATATAGTATATAACGTTATACGTTATAACGATATAGTTTTTAACGTTATACGTTATATCGTTATCGTATATAACGTTATACGTTATATCGTTATAGTATATAACGTTATACGTTATATGGATATAGCATATAACGTTATACGTTATATCGTAATACTACATAACGTTATACGTTATATCGTTATCGTATATAACGTTATACATTATATCGATATAGTATATAACGTTATACGTTATAACGATATAGTTTATAACGTTATACGTTATATCGTTATCGTATACAACGTTATACGTTATATCGTTATAGTACATAACGTTATACGTTATATCGTTATAGTATATAACGTTATACGTTATATGGATATAGCATATAACGTTATACGTTATATCGTAATACTACATAACGTTATACGTTATATCGTTATCGTATATAACGTTATACGTTATATCGTTATAGTATATAACGTTATACGTTATATCGTTACAGTATATAACGTTATACGTTATATCGTTATAGCATATAACGTTATACGTTATATCGATATAGTATATAACGTTATACGTTATATGGATATAGCATATAACGTTATACGTTATAACGATATAGTTTATAACGTTATACGTTATATCGTTATCGTATATAACGTTATACGTTATAACGATATAGTTTATAACGTTATACGTTATATCGTTATCGTATATAACGTTATACGTTATATCGTTATCGTATATAACGTTATACGTTATATCGTTATAGTATATAACGTTTTACGTTATATCGTTATGGTATATAACGTTATGCGTTATATCGCTATCGTATATAACGTTATACGTTATATCGTTATCGTATATAACGTTATACGTTATATCGATATAGTATATAACGTTATACGTTATATCGATATAGTATATAACGTTATACGTTATATCGATATAGTATATAACGTTAAACGTTATATCGATATAGTATATAACGTTATACGTTATATCGTTATAGTACATAACGTTATACGTTATATCGTTATCGTATATAACGTTATACGTTATATCATTATCGTATATAACGTTATACGTTATATCGTTATAGTATATAACGTTTTACGTTATATCGTTATGGTATATAACGTTATACGGTATATCGTTATCGTATATAACGTTATACGTTATATCGCCATCGTATATAACGTTATCCTTTATATCGTTATCGTATATAACGTTATACGTTATATCGTTATAGTACATAACGTTATACGTTATATCGTTATCGTATATAACGTTATACGTTATATCGCTATCGTATATAACGTTATCCGTTATATCGTTATCGTATATAACGTTATACGTTATATCGTTATAGTACATAACGTTATACGTTATATCGTTATAGTATATAACGTTATACGTTATATGGATATAGCATATAACATTATACGTTATATCGTAATACGACATAACGTTATACGTTATATCGTTATCGTATATAACGTTATACGTTATATAGATATAGCATATAACGTTATACGTTATAACGATATAGTTTATAACGTTATACGTTATATCGTTATCGTATATAACGTTATACGTTATATCGTTATCGTATATAACGTTTTACGTTATATCGTTATAGTATATAACGTTTTACGTTATATCGTTATGGTATATAATGTTATGCGTTATATCGTTATCGTATATAACGTTATACGTTATATCGTAATACTACATAACGTTATACGTTATATCGTAATACTACATAACGTTATACGTTATATCGTTATCGTATATAACGTTATACGTTATATGGTTATCGTATATAACGTTATACGTTATAACGGTATAGTTTATAACGTTATACGTTATATCGATATAGTATATAACGTTATACGTTATATCGTTATAGTATATAACGTTATACGTTATATGGATATAGCATATAACGTTATACGTTATATCGTAATTCTACATAACGTTATACGTTATATCGTAATACTACATAACGTTATACGTTATATCGTAATACTACATAACGTTATACGTTATATCGTAATACTACATAACGTTATACGTTATATCGTTATCGTATATAGCGTTATACGTTATATCGTTATAGCATATCACGTTATACGTTATAACGATATAGCTTATAACGTTATACGTTATATCGTTATCGTATATAACGTTTTACGTTATATCGTTATAGTATATAACGTTATACATTATATCCATATAGTATATAACGTTATACGTTATAACGATATAGTTTTTAACGTTATACGTTATATCGTTATCGTATATAACGTTATACGTTATATCGTTATAGTACATAACGTTATACGTTATATCGTTATCGTATATAACGTTATACATTATATCGATATAGTATATAACGTTATACGTTATAACGATATAGTTTATAACGTTATACGTTATATCGTTATCGTATACAACGTTATACGTTATATCGTTATAGTACATAACGTTATACGTTATATCGTTATAGTATATAACGTTATACGTTATATGGATATAGCATATAACGTTATACGTTATATCGTAATACTACATAACGTTATACGTTATATCGTTATCGTATATAACGTTATACGTTATATCGTTATAGTATATAACGTTATACGTTATATCGTTACAGTATATAACGTTATACGTTATATCGTTATAGCATATAACGTTATACGTTATATCGATATAGTATATAACGTTATACGTTATATGGATATAGCATATAACGTTATACGTTATAACGATATAGTTTATAACGTTATACGTTATATCGTTATCGTATATAACGTTATACGTTATAACGATATAGTTTATAACGTTATACGTTATATCGTTATCGTATATAACGTTATACGTTATATCGTTATCGTATATAACGTTTTACGTTATATCGTTATAGTATATAACGTTTTACGTTATATCGTTATGGTATATAATGTTATGCGTTATATCGTTATCGTATATAACGTTATACGTTATATCGTAATACTACATAACGTTATACGTTATATCGTAATACTACATAACGTTATACGTTATATCGTTATCGTATATAACGTTATACGTTATATCGTTATAGTACATAACGTTATACGTTATATCGTTATCGTATATAACGTTATACATTATAACGATATAGTATATAACGTTATACGTTATAACGATATAGTTTATAACGTTATACGTTATATCGATATAGTATATAACGTTATACGTTATATCGTTATAGTATATAACGTTATACCTTATATGGATATAGCATATAACGTTATACGTGATATCGTAATACTACATAACGTTATACGTTATATCGTAATACTACATAACGTTATACGTTATATCGTTATAGTATATAACGTTATACGTTATATCGATATTGTATATAACGTTTTACGTTATATCGTTATAGTATATAACGTTATACGTTATATCGTTATAGTACATAACGTTATACGTTATATCGTTATCGTATATAACGTTATACGTTATATCGCTATCGTATATAACGTTATCCGTTATATCGTTATCGTATATAACGTTATACGTTATATCGTTATAGTACATAACGTTATACGTTATATCGTTATAGTATATAACGTTATACGTTATATGGATATAGCATATAACGTTATACGTTATATCGTAATACTACATAACGTTATACGTTATATCGTAATACTACATAACGTTATACGTTATATCGTAATACTACATAACGTTATACGTTATATCGTAATACTACATAACGTTATACGTTATATCGTAATACTACATAACGTTATACGTTATATCGTTATCGTATATAACGTTATACATTATATCGATATAGTATATAACGTTATACGTTATAACGATATAGTTTATAACGTTATGCGTTATATCGTTATCGTATACAACGTTTTACGTTATATCGTTATAGTATATAACGTTATACATTATATCCATATAGTATATAACGTTATACGTTATAACGATATAGTTTTTAACGTTATACGTTATATCGTTATCGTATATAACGTTATACGTTATATCGTTATAGTACATAACGTTATACGTTATATCGTTATCGTATATAACGTTATACATTATATCGATATAGTATATAACGTTATACGTTATAACGATATAGTTTATAACGTTATACGTTATATCGTTATCGTATACAACGTTATACGTTATATCGTTATAGTACATAACGTTATACGTTATATCGTTATAGTATATAACGTTATACGTTATATGGATATAGCATATAACATTATACGTTATATCGTAATACGACATAACGTTATACGTTATATCGTTATCGTATATAACGTTATACGTTATATAGATATAGCATATAACGTTATACGTTATAACGATATAGTTTATAACGTTATACGTTATATCGTTATCGTATATAACGTTATACGTTATATCGTTATCGTATATAACGTTTTACGTTATATCGGTATAGTATATAACGTTTTACGTTATATCGTTATGGTATATAATGTTATGCGTTATATCGTTATCGTATATAACGTTATACGTTATATCGTAATACTACATAACGTTATACGTTATATCGTAATACTACATAACGTTATACGTTATATCGTTATCGTATATAACGTTATACGTTATATCGTTATCGTATATAACGTTATACGTTATAACGGTATAGTTTATAACGTTATACGTTATATCGATATAGTATATAACGTTATACGTTATATCGTTATAGTATATAACGTTATACGTTATATGGATATAGCATATAACGTTATACGTTATATCGTAATACTACATAACGTTATACGTTATATTGTAATACTACATAACGTTATACGTTATATCGTAATACTACATAACGTTATACGTTATATCGTAATACTACATAACGTTATACGTTATATCGTTATCGTATATAGCGTTATACGTTATATCGTTATAGCATATCACGTTATACGTTATAACGATATAGCTTATAACGTTATACGTTATATCGTTATCGTATATAACGTTTTACGTTATATCGTTATAGTATATAACGTTATACATTATATCGATATAGTATATAACGTTATACGTTATAACGATATAGTTTATAACGTTATACGTTATATCGTTATCGTATACAACGTTATACGTTATATCGTTATAGTACATAACGTTATACGTTATAACGTTATAGTATATAACGTTATACGTTATATGGATATAGCATATAACGTTATACGTTATATCGTAATACTACATAACGTTATACGTTATATCGTTATCGTATATAACGTTATACGTTATATCGTTATAGTATATAACGTTATACGTTATATCGTTACAGTATATAACGTTATACGTTATATCGTTATAGCATATAACGTTATACGTTATATCGATATAGTATATAACGTTATACGTTATATGGATATAGCATATAACGTTATACGTTATAACGATATAGTTTATAACGTTATACGTTATATCGTTATCGTATATAACGTTATACGTTATAACGATATAGTTTATAACGTTATACGTTATATCGTTATCGTATATAACGTTATACGTTATATCGTTATCGTATATAACGTTTTACGTTATATCGTTATAGTATATAACGTTTTACGTTATATCGTTATGGTATATAATGTTATGCGTTATATCGTTATCGTATATAACGATATACGTTATATCGTAATACTACATAACGTTATACGTTATATCGTAATACTACATAACGTTATACGTTATATCGTTATCGTATATAACGTTATACGTTATATCGTTATAGTACATAACGTTATACGTTATATCGTTGTCGTATATAACGTTATACATTATAACGATATAGTATATAACGTTATACGTTATAACGATATAGTTTATAACGTTATACGTTATATCGATATAGTATATAACGTTATACGTTATATCGTTATAGTATATAACGTTATACGTTATATGGATATAGCATATAACGTTATACGTGATATCGTAATACTACATAACGTTATACGTTATATCATAATACTACATAACGTTATACGTTATATCGTAATACTACATAACGTTATACGTTATATCGTTATCGTATATAACGTTATACGTTATATCGTTATCGTATATAACGTTATACATTATATCGATATAGTATATAACGTTATACGTTATAACGATATAGCTTATAACGTTATACGTTATATCGTTATCGTATATAACGTTTTACGTTATATCGTTATAGTATATAACGTTATACATTATATCCATATAGTATATAACGTTATACGTTATAACGATATAGTTTTTAACGTTATACGTTATATCGTTATCGTATATAACGTTATACGTTATATCGTTATAGTACATAACGTTATACGTTATATCGTTATCGTATATAACGTTATACATTATATCGATATAGTATATAACGTTATACGTTATAACGATATAGTTTATAACGTTATACGTTATATCGTTATCGTATACAACGTTATACGTTATATCGTTATAGTACATAACGTTATACGTTATATCGTTATAGTATATAACGTTATACGTTATATGGATATAGCATATAACGTTATACGTTATATCGTAATACTACATAACGTTATACGTTATATCGTTATCGTATATAACGTTATACGTTATATCGTTACAGTATATAACGTTATACGTTATATCGTTATAGCATGTAACGTTATACGTTATATCGATATAGTATATAACGTTATACGTTATATGGATATAGCATATAACGTTATACGTTATAACGATATAGTTTATAACGTTATACGTTATATCGTTATCGTATATAACGTTATACGTTATATCGTTATCGTATGTAACGTTTTACGTTATATCGTTATAGTATATAACGTTTTACGTTATATCGTTATGGTATATAACGTTATGCGTTATATCGTTATCGTATATAACGTTATACGTTATATCGTAATACTACATAACGGTATACGTTATATCGTAATACTACATAACGTTATACGTTATATCGTAATACTACATAACGTTATACGTTATATCGTTATAGTATATAACGTTATACGTTATATCGATATAGTATATAACGTTAAACGTTATATCGATATAGCATATAACGTTATACGTTATAACGATATAGTTTATAACGTTTTACGTTATATCGATATAGTATATAACGTTATACGTTATATCGATATAGTATATAACTTTAAACGTTATATCGATATAGTATATAACGTTATACGTTATATCGTTATAGTACATAACGTTATACGTTATATCGTTATCGTATATAACGTTATACGTTATATCGCTATCGTATATAACGTTATGCGTTATATCGTTATCGTATATAACGTTATACGTTATATCGATATCGTATATAACGTTTTACGTTATATCGTTATAGTATATAACGTTATACGTTATATCGTTATCGTATATAACGTTATACGTTATATCGCTATCGTATATAACGTTATCCGTTATATCGTTATCGTATATAACGTTATACGTTATATCGTTAGAGTACATAACGTTATACGTTATATCGTTATAGTATATAACGTTATACGTTATATGGATATAGCATATAACGTTATACGTTATATCGTAATACTACATAACGTTATACGTTATATCGTAATACTACATAACTTTATACGTTATATCGTAATACTACATAACGTTATACGTTATATCGTAATGCTACATAACGTTATACGTTATATCGTTATCGTATATAACGTTATACGTTATATCGTTATAGCATATCACGTTATACGTTATAACGATATAGCTTATAACGTTATACGTTATATCGTTATAGCATATCACGTTATACGTTATAACGATATAGCTTATAACGTTATACGTTATATCGTTATCGTATATAACGTTTTACGTTATATCGTTATAGTATATAACGTTATACATTATATCCATATAGTATATAACGTTATACGTTATAACGATATAGTTTTTAACGTTATACGTTATATCGTTATCGTATATAACGTTATACGTTATATCGTTATAGTACATAACGTTATACGTTATTTCGTTATCGTATATAACGTTATACATTATATCGATATAGTATATAACGTTATACGTTATAACGATATAGTTTATAACGTTATACGTTATATCGTTATCGTATACAACGTTATACGTTATATCGTTATAGTACATAACGTTATACGTTATATCGTTATAGTATATAACGTTATACGTTATATGGATATAGCATATAACGTTATACGTTATATCGTAATACTACATAACGTTATACGTTATATCGTTATCGTATATAACGTTATACGTTATATCGTTATAGTATATAACGTTATACGTTATATCGTTACAGTATATAACGTTATACGCTATATCGTTATCGTATATAACGTTATACGTTATATCGATATAGTATATAACGTTAAACGTTATATCGATATAGTATATAACGTTATACGTTATAACGATATAGTTTATAACGTTTTACGTTATATCGATATAGTATATAACGTTATACGTTATATCGATATAGTATATAACTTTAAACGTTATATCGATATAGTATATAACGTTATACGTTATATCGTTATAGTACATAACGTTATACGTTATATCGTTATCGTATATAACGTTATACGTTATATCGTTATCGTATATAACGTTATACGTTATATCGCTATCGTATATAACGTTATACGTTATATCGTTATAGTATATAACGTTTTACGTTATATCGTTATGGTATATAACGTTATGCGTTATATCGTTATCGTATATAACGTTATACGTTATATCGATATAGTATATAACGTTAAACGTTATATCGATATAGTATATAACGTTATACGTTATATCGTTATAGTACGTAACGTTATACGTTATATCGTTATCGTATATAACGTTATACGTTATATCGCTATCGTATATAACGTTATACGTTATATCGTTATAGTATATAACGTTTTACGTTATATCGTTATGGTATATAACGTTATGCGTTATATTGTTATCGTATATAACGTTATACGTTATATCGATATAGTATATAACGTTAAACGTTATATCGATATAGTATATAACGTTATACGTTATATCGTTATAGTACGTAACGTTATACGTTATATCGTTATCGTATATAACGTTATACGTTATATCGTTATAGTACATAATGTTATACGATATATCGTTATCGTATATAACGTTTTACGTTATATCGTTATAGTACATAATGTTATACGATATATCGTTATCGTATATAACGTTTTACGTTATATCGTTATAGTTCATAACGTTATACGTTATATCGTTATCGTATATAACGTTATACGTTATATCGATATCGTATATAACGTTTTACGTTATATCGTTATCGTATATAACGTTATACGTTATATCGATATAGTATATAACGTTATACGTTATATCGATATAGTATATAACGTTAAACGTTATATCGATATAGTATATAACGTTATACGTTATATCGTTATAGTACATAACGTTATACGTTATATCGTTATCGTATATAACGTTATACGTTATATCGCTATCGTATATAACGTTATACGTTATATCGTTATAGTATATAACGTTTTACGTTATATCGTTATGGTATATAACGTTATGCGTTATATCGTTATCGTATATAACGTTATACGTTATATCGATATCGTATATAACGTTTTACGTTATATGGATATAGCATATAACGTTATACGTTATATCGTAATACTACATAACCTTATACGTTATATCGTAATACTACATAACGTTATACGTTATATCGTAATACTACATAACGTTATACGTTATATCGTAATACTACATAACGTTATACGTTATATCGTTATCGTATATAACGTTATACGTTATATCGTTATAGCATATCACGTTATACGTTATAACGATATAGCTTATAACGTTATACGTTATATCGTTATCGTATATAACGTTTTACGTTATATCGTTATAGTACATAACGTTATATGTTATATCGTTACAGTATATAACGTTATACGTTATATCGTAATACTACATAACGTTATACGTTATATCGTTATCGTATATAGCGTTATACGTTATATCGATATAGTATATAACGTTATACGTTATATGGATATAGCATATAACGTTATACGTTATAACGATATAGTTTATAACGTTATACGTTATATCGTTATCGTATATAACGTTATACGTTATATCGTTATCGTATATAACGTTTTACGTTATATCGTTATAGTATATAACGTTATACGTTATAACGATATAGTTTATAACGTTATACGTTATATCGATATAGTATATAACGTTATACGTTATATCGTTATAGTATATAACGTTATACGTTATATCGTAATACTACATAACGTTATACGTTATATCGTAATACTACATAACGTTATACGTTATATCGTTATCGTATATAACGTTATACGTTATATCGTTACAGTATATAACGTTATACGTTACATCGTTATAGCATATAACGTTATACGTTATATCGATATAGTATATAACGTTATACGATATATGGATATAGCATATAACGTTATACGTTATAACGATATAGTTTATAACGATATACGTTATATCGTTATCGTATATAACGTTATACGTTATATCGTTATCGTATATAACGTTTTACGTTATATCGTTATAGTATATAACGTTTTACGTTATATCGTTATGGTATATAACGTTATGCGTTATATCGTTATCGTATATAACGTTATACGTTATATCGTAATACTACATAACGTTATACGTTATATCGTAATACTACATAACGTTATACGTTATATCGCTATCGTATATAACGTTATCCGTTATATCGTTATCGTATATAACGTTATACGTTATATCGTTATAGTACATAACGTTATACGTTATATCGTTATAGTATATAACGTTATACGTTATATGGATATAGCATATAACGTTATACGTTATATCGTAATACTACATAACGTTATACGTTATATCGTAATACTACATGACGTTATACGTTATATCGTAATACTACATAACGTTATACGTTATATCGTAATACTACATAACGTTATACGTTATATCGTTATCGTATATAACGTTATACGTTATATCGTTATAGCATATCACGTTATACGTTATAACGATATAGCTTATAACGTTATACGTTATATCGTTATCGTATATAACGTTTTACGTTATATCGTTATAGTATATAACGTTATACATTATATCCATATAGTATATAACGTTATGCGTTATAACGATATAGTTTTTAACGTTATACGTTATATCGTTATCGTATATAACGTTATACGTTATATCGTTATCGTATATAACGTTATACGTTATATCGTTATAGTACATAACGTTATACGTTATATGGATATAGCATACAACGTTATACGTTATATCGTAATAATACATAACGTTATACGTTATATCGTAATACTACATAACGTTATACGTTATATCGTAATACTACAGAACGTTATACGTTATATCGTTATCGTATATAACGTTATACGTTATATGGATATAGCATATAACGTTATACGTTATAACGATATAGTTTATAACGTTATACGTTATATCGTTATCGTATATAACTTTATACGTTATATCGTTATCGTATATAACGTTTTACGTTATATCGTTATAGTATATAACGTTTTACGTTATATCGTTATGGTATATAATGTTATGCGTTATATCGTTATCGTATATAACGTTATACGTTATATCGCTATCGTATATAACGTTATACGTTATATCGTTATAGTATATAACGTTTTACGTTATATCGTTATGGTATATAACGTTATGCGTTATATCGTTATCGTATATAACGTTATACGTTATATCGCTATCATATATAACGTTATACGTTATATCGTTATCGTATATAACGTTATACGTTATATCGATATAGTATATAACGTTATACGTTATATCGATATAGTATATAACGTTAAACGTTATATCGATATAGTATATAACGTTATACGTTATATCGTTATAGTACATAACGTTATACGTTATATCGTTATCGTATATAACGTTATACGTTATATCGCTATCGTATATAACGTTATACGTTATATCGTTATAGTATATAACGTTTTACGTTATATCGTTATGGTATATAACGTTATGCGTTATATCGTTATCGTATATAACGTTATACGTTATATCGTTATAGCATATAACGCTATACCTTATATCGTAATACTACATAACGTTATACGTTATATCGTAATACTACATAACGTTATACGTTATATTGTTATAGTATATAACGTTATACGTTATATCGATATAGTATATAACGTTAAACGTTATATCGATATAGTATATAACGTTATACGTTATATCGTTATAGTACGTAACGTTATACGTTATATCGTTATCGTATATAACGTTATACGTTATATCGTTATAGCATATAACGTTATACGTTATATCGTAATACTACATAACGTTATACGTTATATCGTAATACTACATAACGTTATACGTTATATCGTTATCGTATATAACGTTATACGTTATATCGCTATCGTATATAACGTTATACGTTATATCGTTATAGTATATAACGTTTTACGTTATATCGTTATGGTATATAACGTTATGCGTTATATCGTTATCGTATATAACGTTATACGTTATATCGTTATAGTATATAACGTTATACGTTATATCGTTACAGTATATAACGTTATACGTTATATGGATATAGCATATAACGTTATACGTTATAACGATATAGTTTATAACGTTATACGTTATATCGTTATCGTATATAACGTTATACGTTATATCGTTATCGTATATAACGTTTTACGTTATATCGTTATAGTATATAACGTTTTACGTTATATCGTTATGGTATATAACGTTATGCGTTATATCGTTATCGTATATAACGTTATACGTTATATCGTAATACTACATAACGTTATACGTTATATCGTAATACTACATAACGTTATACGTTATAACGATATAGTTTATAACGTTATACGTTATATCGTTATCGTATATAACGTTATACGTTATATCGTTATAGTACATAATGTTATACGATATATCGTTATCGTATATAACGTTTTACGTTATATCGTTATAGTACATAATGTTATACGATATATCGTTATCGTATATAACGTTATACGTTATATCGTTATAGTATATAACGTTATACGTTATATCGTTACAGTATATAACGTTATACGTTATATGGATATAGCATATAACGTTATACGTTATAACGATATAGTTTATAACGTTATACGTTATATCGTTATCGTATATAACGTTATACGTTATATCGTTATCGTATATAACGTTTTACGTTATATCGTTATAGTATATAACGTTTTACGTTATATCGTTATGGTATATAACGTTATGCGTTATATCGTTATCGTATATAACGTTATACGTTATATCGTAATACTACATAACGTTATACGTTATATCGTAATACTACATAACGTTATACGTTATAACGATATAGTTTATAACGTTATACGTTATATCGTTATCGTATATAACGTTATACGTTATATCGATATAGTATATAACGTTATACGTTATATCGTTATAGTACGTAACGTTATACGTTATATCGTTATCGTATATAACGTTATACGTTATATCGTTATAGCATATAACGTTATACGTTATATCGTAATACTACATAACGTTATACGTTATATCGTAATACTACATAACGTTATACGTTATATCGTTATCGTATATAACGTTATACGTTATATCGCTATCGTATATAACGTTATACGTTATATCGTTATAGTATATAACGTTTTACGTTATATCGTTATGGTATATAACGTTATGCGTTATATCGTTATCGTATATAACGTTATACGTTATATCGTTATAGTATATAACGTTATACGTTATATCGTTACAGTATATAACGTTATACGTTATATGGATATAGCATATAACGTTATACGTTATAACGATATAGTTTATAACGTTATACGTTATATCGTTATCGTATATAACGTTATACGTTATATCGTTATCGTATATAACGTTTTACGTTATATCGTTATAGTATATAACGTTTTACGTTATATCGTTATGGTATATAACGTTATGCGTTATATCGTTATCGTATATAACGTTATACGTTATATCGTAATACTACATAACGTTATACGTTATATCGTAATACTACATAACGTTATACGTTATAACGATATAGTTTATAACGTTATACGTTATATCGTTATCGTATATAACGTTATACGTTATATCGTTATAGTACATAATGTTATACGATATATCGTTATCGTATATAACGTTTTACGTTATATCGTTATAGTACATAATGTTATACGATATATCGTTATCGTATATAACGTTATACGTTATATCGTTATAGTATATAACGTTATACGTTATATCGTTACAGTATATAACGTTATACGTTATATGGATATAGCATATAACGTTATACGTTATAACGATATAGTTTATAACGTTATACGTTATATCGTTATCGTATATAACGTTATACGTTATATCGTTATAGTATATAACGTTATACGTTATATCGTTACAGTATATAACGTTATACGTTATATGGATATAGCATATAACGTTATACGTTATAACGATATAGTTTATAACGTTATACGTTATATCGTTATAGTATATAACGTTTTACGTTATATCGATATAGTATATAACGTTAAACGTTATATCGATATAGTATATAACGTTATACGTTATATCGTTATAGTACATAACGTTATACGGTATATCGTTATAGTATATAACGTTATACGTTATATCGTAATACTACATAACGTTATACGTTATATCATAATACTACATAACGTTATACGTTATAACGATATAGTTTATAACGTTATACGTTATATCGTTATCGTATATAACGTTATACGTTATATCGTTATAGTACATAATGTTATACGATATATCGTTATCGTATATAACGTTTTACGTTATATCGTTATAGTACATAACGTTATACGTTATATCGTAATACTACATAACGTTATACGTTATATCGTAATACTACATAACGTTATACGTTATATCGTAATACTACATAACGTTATACGTTATATCGTTATCGTATATAACGTTATACGTTATATCGTTATAGTATATAACGTTATACGTTATATCGTTACAGTATATAACGTTATACGTTATATCGTTATAGCATATAACGTTATACGTTATATCGATATAGTATATAACGTTATACGTTATATGGATATAGCATATAACGTTATACGTTATAACGATATAGTTTATAACGTTATACGTTATATCGTTATCGTATATAACGTTATACGTTATATCGCTATCGTATATAACGTTATACGTTATATCGTTATAGTATATAACGTTTTACGTTATATCGTTATGGTATATAACGTTATGCGTTATATCGTTATCGTATATAACGTTATACGTTATATCGATATAGTATATAACGTTAAACGTTATATCGATATAGTATATAACGTTATACGTTATATCGTAATACTACATAACGTTATACGTTATATCGTAATACTACATAACGTTATACGTTATATCGTAATACTACATAACGTTATACGTTATATCGTTATAGTATATAACGTTTTACTTTATATCGTTATAGTATATAACGTTATACGTTATATCGTTACAGTATATAACGTTATACGTTATATCGTTATAGCATATAACGTTATACGTTATATCGATATAGTATATAACGTTATACGTTATATGGATATAGCATATAACGTTATACGTTATAACGATATAGTTTATAACGTTATACGTTATATCGTTATCGTATATAACGTTATACGTTATATCGCTATCGTATATAACGTTATACGTTATATCGTTATAGTATATAACGTTTTACGTTATATCGTTATGGTATATAACGTTATGCGTTATATCGTTATCGTATATAACGTTATACGTTATATCGATATAGTATATAACGTTAAACGTTATATCGATATAGTATATAACGTTATACGTTATATCGTAATACTACATAACGTTATACGTTATATCGTAATACTACATAACGTTATACGTTATATCGTAATACTACATAACGTTATACGTTATATCGTTATAGTATATAACGTTTTACGTTATATCGTTATGGTATATAACGTTATGCGTTATATCGCTATCGTATATAACGTTATACGTTATATCGCTATCGTATATAACGTTATACGTTATATCGTTATAGTATATAACGTTTTACGTTATAGTATATAACGTTTTACGTTATATCGTTATGGTATATAACGTTTTACGTTATATCGTTATGGTATATAACGTTATGCGTTATATCGCTATCATATATAACGTTATACGTTATATCGTTATCGTATATAACGTTACACGTTATATCGATATAGTATATAACGTTATACGTTATATCGATATAGTATATAACGTTATACGTTATATGGATATAGCATATAACGTTATACGTTATATCGTAATACTACATAACGTTATACGTTATATCGTAATACTTCATAACGTTATACGTTATATCGTAATACTACATAACGTTATACGTTATATCGTAATACTACATAACGTTATACGTTATATCGTTATCGTATATAACGTTATACGTTATATCGTTATAGTATATAACGTTTTACGTTATATCGTTATAGTATATAACGTTATACGTTATATCGTTATCGTATATAACGTTATACGTTATATCGATATCGTATATAACGTTTTACGTTATATCGTTATAGTATATAACGTTATACGTTATATCGTTATAGTACATAACGTTATACGTTATATCGTTATCGTATATAACGTTATACGTTATATCGCTATCGTATATAACGTTATCCGTTATATCGTTATCGTATATAACGTTATACGTTATATCGTTATAGTACATAACGTTATACGTTATATCGTTATAGTATATAACGTTATACGTTATATGGATATAGCATATAACGTTATACGTTATATCGTAATACTACATAACGTTATACGTTATATCGTAATACTACATGACGTTATACGTTATATCGTAATACTACATAACGTTATACGTTATATCGTAATACTACATAACGTTATACGTTATATCGTTATCGTATATAACGTTATACGTTATATCGTTATAGCATATCACGTTATACGTTATAACGATACAGCTTATAACGTTATACGTTATATCGTTATCGTATATAACGTTTTACGTTATATCGTTATAGTATATAACGTTATACATTATATCCATATAGTATATAACGTTATGCGTTATAACGATACAGTTTTTAACGTTATACGTTATATCGTTATCGTATATAACGTTATACGTTATATCGTTATAGTACATAACGTTATACGTTATATGGATATAGCATACAACGATATACGTTATATCGTAATAATACATAACGTTATACGTTATATCGTAATACTACATAACGTTATACGTTATATCGTAATACTACAGAACGTTATACGTTATATCGTTATCGTATATAACGTTATACGTTATATGGATATAGCATATAATGTTATGCGTTATATCGTTATCGTATATAACGTTATACGTTATATCGTAATACTACATAACGTTATACGTTATATCGTAATACTACATAACGTTATACGTTATATCGTTATAGTATATAACGTTTTACGTTATATCGTTATGGTATATAACGTTATGCGTTATATCGCTATCATATATAACGTTATACGTTATATCGTTATCGTATATAACGTTATACGTTATATCGATATAGTATATAACGTTATACGTTATATCGATATAGTATATAACGTTAAACGTTATATCGATATAGTATATAACGTTATACGTTATATCGTTATAGTACATAACGTTATACGTTATATCGTTATCGTATATAACGTTATACGTTATATCGCTATCGTATATAACGTTATACGTTATATCGTTATAGTATATAACGTTTTACGTTATATCGTTATGGTATATAACGTTATGCGTTATATCGTTATCGTATATAACGTTATACGTTATATCGTTATAGCGTATAACGTTATACGTTATATCGCTATCGTATATAACGTTATGCGTTATATCGTTATCGTATATAACGTTATACGTTATATCGATATCGTATATAACGTTATACGTTATATCGATATAGTATATAACTTTAAACGTTATATCGATATAGTATATAACGTTATACGTTATATCGTTATCGTACATAACGTTATACGTTATATCGTTATCGTATATAACGTTATACGTTATATCGCTATCGTATATAACGTTATGCGTTATATCGTTATCGTATATAACGTTATACGTTATATCGATATCGTATATAACGTTTTACGTTATATCGTTATAGTATATAACGTTATACGTTATATCGTTATCGTATATAACGTTATACGTTATATCGCTATCGTATATAACGTTATCCGTTATATCGTTATCGTATATAACGTTATACGTTATATCGTTAGAGTACATAACGTTATACGTTATATCGTTATAGTATATAACGTTATACGTTATATGGATATAGCATATAACGTTATACGTTATATCGTAATACTACATAACGTTATACGTTATATCGTAATACTACATAACGTTATACGTTATATCGTAATACTACATAACGTTATACGTTATATCGTAATACTACATAACGTTATACGTTATATCGTTATCGTATATAACGTTATACGTTATATCGTTATAGCATATCACGTTATACATTATAACGATATAGCTTATAACGTTATACGTTATATCGTTATAGCATATCACGTTATACGTTATAACGATATAGCTTATAACGTTATACGTTATATCGTTATCGTATATAACGTTTTACGTTATATCGTTATAGTATATAACGTTATACATTATATCCATATAGTATATAACGTTATACGTTATAACGATATAGTTTTTAACGTTATACGTTATATCGTTATCGTATATAACGTTATACGTTATATCGTTATAGTACATAACGTTATACGTTATATCGTTATAGTACATAACGTTATACGTTATATCGTAATACTACATAACGTTATACGTTATATCGTAATACTACAGAACGTTATAAACTATATCGTTATAACGTATAACGTTATACGTTATATGGATATAGCATATAACGTTATACGTTATAACGATATAGTTTATAACGTTATACGTTATATCGTTATCGTATATAACGTTATACGTTATATCGTTATCGTATATAACGTTTTACGTTATATCGTTATAGTATATAACGTTTTACGTTATATCGTTATGGTATATAATGTTATGCGTTATATCGTTATCGTATATAACGTTATACGTTATATCGCTATCGTATATAACGTTATACGTTATATCGTTATAGTATATAACGTTTTACGTTATATCGTTATGGTATATAACGTAATGCGTTATATCGTTATCGTATATAACGTTATACGTTATATCGATATAGTATATAACGTTATACGTTATATGGATATAGCATATAACGTTATACGTTATAACGATATAGTTTATAACGTTATACGTTATATCGTTATCGTATATAACGTTATACGTTATATCGTTATAGTACATAACGTTATACGTTATATCGTTATCGTATATAACGTTATACGTTATATCGTTATAGTATATAACGTTATACGTTATAACGATATAGTTTATAACGTTATACGTTATATCGTTATCGTATATAACGTTATACGTTATATCGTTATCGTATATAACGTTTTACGTTATATCGTTATAGTATATAACGTTTTACGTTATATCGTTATGGTATATAATGTTATGCGTTATATCGTTATCGTATATAACGTTATACGTTATATCGTAATACTACATAACGTTATACGTTATATCGTTATAGTATATAACGTTTTACGTTATATCGTTATGGTATATAACGTTATGCGTTATATCGCTATCATATATAACGTTATGCGTTATATCGTTATCGTATATAACGTTATACGTTATATCGATATCGTATATAACGTTTTACGTTATATCGTTATAGTATATAACGTTATACGTTATATCGTTATCGTATATAACGTTATACGTTATATCGCTATCGTATATAACGTTATCCGTTATATCGTTATCGTATATAACGTTATACGTTATATCGTTAGAGTACATAACGTTATACGTTATATCGTTATAGTATATAACGTTATACGTTATATGGATATAGCATATAACGTTATACGTTATATCGTAATACTACATAACGTTATACGTTATATCGTAATACTACATAACGTTATACGTTATATCGTAATACTACATAACGTTATACGTTATATCGTAATACTACATAACGTTATACGTTATATCGTTATCGTATATAACGTTATACGTTATATCGTTATAGCATATCACGTTATACATTATAACGATATAGCTTATAACGTTATACGTTATATCGTTATAGCATATCACGTTATACGTTATAACGATATAGCTTATAACGTTATACGTTATATCGTTATCGTATATAACGTTTTACGTTATATCGTTATAGTATATAACGTTATACATTATATCCATATAGTATATAACGTTATACGTTATAACGATATAGTTTTTAACGTTATACGTTATATCGTTATCGTATATAACGTTATACGTTATATCGTTATAGTACATAACGTTATACGTTATATCGTTATAGTACATAACGTTATACGTTATATCGTAATACTACATAACGTTATACGTTATATCGTAATACTACAGAACGTTATAAACTATATCGTTATAACGTATAACGTTATACGTTATATGGATATAGCATATAACGTTATACGTTATAACGATATAGTTTATAACGTTATACGTTATATCGTTATCGTATATAACGTTATACGTTATATCGTTATCGTATATAACGTTTTACGTTATATCGTTATAGTATATAACGTTTTACGTTATATCGTTATGGTATATAATGTTATGCGTTATATCGTTATCGTATATAACGTTATACGTTATATCGCTATCGTATATAACGTTATACGTTATATCGTTATAGTATATAACGTTTTACGTTATATCGTTATGGTATATAACGTAATGCGTTATATCGTTATCGTATATAACGTTATACGTTATATCGATATAGTATATAACGTTATACGTTATATGGATATAGCATATAACGTTATACGTTATAACGATATAGTTTATAACGTTATACGTTATATCGTTATCGTATATAACGTTATACGTTATATCGTTATAGTACATAACGTTATACGTTATATCGTTATCGTATATAACGTTATACGTTATATCGTTATAGTATATAACGTTATACGTTATAACGATATAGTTTATAACGTTATACGTTATATCGTTATCGTATATAACGTTATACGTTATATCGTTATCGTATATAACGTTTTACGTTATATCGTTATAGTATATAACGTTTTACGTTATATCGTTATGGTATATAATGTTATGCGTTATATCGTTATCGTATATAACGTTATACGTTATATCGTAATACTACATAACGTTATACGTTATATCGTTATAGTATATAACGTTTTACGTTATATCGTTATGGTATATAACGTTATGCGTTATATCGCTATCATATATAACGTTATACGTTATATCGTTATCGTATATAACGTTATACGTTATATCGATATAGTATATAACGTTATACGTTATATCGATATAGTATATAACGTTAAACGTTATATCGATATAGTATATAACGTTATACGTTATATCGTTATAGTACATAACGTTATACGTTATATCGTTATCGTATATAACGTTATACGTTATATCGTTATAGTATATAACGTTTTACGTTATATCGTTATGGTATATAACGTTATGCGTTATATCGTTATCGTATATAACGTTATACGTTATATCGTTATAGCATATAACGTTATACGTTATATCGTAATACTACATAACGTTATACGTTATATCGTAATACTACATAACGTTATACGTTATATCGTTATAGTATATAACGTTATACGTTATATCGATATAGTATATAACGTTAAACGTTATATCGATATAGCATATAACGTTATACGTTATAACGATATAATTTATAACGTTTTACGTTATATCGATATAGTATATAACGTTATACGTTATATCGATATAGTATATAACTTTAAACGTTATATCGATATAGTATATAACGTTATACGTTATATCGTTATAGTACATAACGTTATACGTTATATCGTTATCGTATATAACGTTATACGTTATATCGCTATCGTATATAACGTTATGCGTTATATCGTTATCGTATATAACGTTATACGTTATATCGATATCGTATATAACGTTTTACGTTATATCGTTATAGAATATAACGTTATACGTTATATCGTTATCGTATATAACGTTATACGTTATATCGCTATCGTATATAACGTTATCCGTTATATCGTTATCGTATATAACGTTATACGTTATATCGTTAGAGTACATAACGTTATACGTTATATCGTTATAGTATATAACGTTATACGTTATATGGATATAGCATATAACGTTATCCGTTATATCGTAATACTACATAACGTTATACGTTATATCGTAATACTACATAACGTTATACGTTATATCGTAATACTACATAACGTTATACGTTATATCGTAATACTACATAACGTTATACGTTATATCGTTATCGTATATAACGTTATACGTTATATCGTTATAGCATATCACGTTATACGTTATAACGATATAGCTTATAACGTTATACGTTATATCGTTATAGCATATCACGTTATACGTTATAACGATATAGCTTATAACGTTATACGTTATATCGTTATCGTATATAACGTTTTACGTTATATCGTTATAGTATATAACGTTATACATTATATCCATATAGTATATAACGTTATACGTTATAACGATATAGTTTTTAACGTTATACGTTATATCGTTATCGTATATAACGTTATACGTTATATCGTTATAGTACATAACGTTATACGTTATTTCGTTATCGTATATAACGTTATACATTATATCGATATAGTATATAACGTTATACGTTATAACGATATAGTTTATAACGTTATACGTTATATCGTTATCGTATACAACGTTATACGTTATATCGTTATAGTACATAACGTTATACGTTATATCGTTATAGTATATAACGTTATACGTTATATCGTTATCGTATATAACGTTATACGTTATATCGTTATAGTACATAATGTTATACGATATATCGTTATCGTATATAACGTTTTACGTTATATCGTTATAGTACATAATGTTATACGATATATCGTTATCGTATATAACGTTTTACGTTATATCGTTATAGTTCATAACGTTATACGTTATATCGTTATCGTATATAACGTTATACGTTATATCGATATCGTATATAACGTTTTACGTTATATCGTTATCGTATATAACGTTATACGTTATATCGATATAGTATATAACGTTATACGTTATATCGATATAGTATATAACGTTAAACGTTATATCGATATAGTATATAACGTTATACGTTATATCGTTATAGTACATAACGTTATACGTTATATCGTTATCGTATATAACGTTATACGTTATATCGCTATCGTATATAACGTTATACGTTATATCGTTATAGTATATAACGTTTTACGTTATATCGTTATGGTATATAACGTTATGCGTTATATCGTTATCGTATATAACGTTATACGTTATATCGATATCGTATATAACGTTTTACGTTATATCGTTATAGTATATAACGTTATACGTTATATCGTTATAGTACATAACGTTATACGTTATATCGTTATCGTATATAACGTTATACGTTATATCGCTATCGTATATAACGTTATCCGTTATATCGTTATCGTATATAACGTTATACGTTATATCGTTATAGTACATAACGTTATACGTTATATCGTTATAGTATATAACGTTATACGTTATATGGATATAGCATATAACGTTATACGTTATATCGTAATACTACATAACCTTATACGTTATATCGTAATACTACATAACGTTATACGTTATATCGTAATACTACATAACGTTATACGTTATATCGTAATACTACATAACGTTATACGTTATATCGTTATCGTATATAACGTTATACGTTATATCGTTATAGCATATCACGTTATACGTTATATCGTTATAGTATATAACGTTATACGTTATATCGTTATAGTACATAACGTTATACGTTATATCGCTATCGTATATAACGTTATCCGTTATATCGTTATCGTATATAACGTTATACGTTATATCGTTATAGTACATAACGTTATACGTTATATCGTTATAGTATATAACGTTATACGTTATATGGATATAGCATATAACGTTATACGTTATATCGATATCGTATATAACGTTTTACGTTATATCGTTATAGTATATAACGTTATACGTTATATCGTTATAGTACATAACGTTATACGTTATATCGTTACCGTATATAACGTTATACGTTATATCGCTATCGTATATAACGTTATCCGTTATATCGTTATCGTATATAACGTTATACGTTATATCGTTATAGTACATAACGTTATACGTTATATCGTTATAGTATATAACGTTATACGTTATATGGATATAGCATATAACGTTATACGTTATATCGTAATACTACATAACGTTATACGTTATATCGTAATACTACATGACGTTATACGTTATATCGTAATACTACATAACGTTATACGTTATATCGTAATACTACATAACGTTATACGTTATATCGTTATCGTATATAACGTTATACGTTATATCGTTATAGCATATCACGTTATACGTTATAACGATATAGCTTATAACGTTATACGTTATATCGTTATCGTATATAACGTTTTACGTTATATCGTTATAGTATATAACGTTATACATTATATCCATATAGTATATAACGTTATGCGTTATAACGATATAGTTTTTAACGTTATACGTTATATCGTTATCGTATATAACGTTATACGTTATATCGTTATAGTACATAACGTTATACGTTATATGGATATAGCATACAACGATATACGTTATATCGTAATAATACATAACGTTATACGTTATATCGTAATACTACATAACGTTATACGTTATATCGTAATACTACAGAACGTTATACGTTATATCGTTATCGTATATAACGTTATACGTTATATGGATATAGCATATAACGTTATACGTTATAACGATATAGTTTATAACGTTATACGTTATATCGTTATCGTATATAACGTTATACGTTATATCGTTATCGTATATAACGTTTTACGTTATATCGTTATAGTATATAACGTTTTACGTTATATCGTTGTGGTATATAATGTTATGCGTTATATCGTTATCGTATATAACGTTATACGTTATATCGCTATCGTATATAACGTTATACGTTATATCGTTATAGTATATAACGTTTTACGTTATATCGTTATGGTATATAACGTTATGCGTTATATCGTTATCGTATATAACGTTATACGTTATATCGATATAGTATATAACGTTATACGTTATATGGATATAGCATATAACGTTATACGTTATAACGATATAGTTTATAACGTTATACGTTATATCGTTATCGTATATAACGTTATACGTTATATCGTTATCGTATATAACGTTTTACGTTATATCGTTATAGTATATAACGTTCTACGTTATATCTTTATGGTATATAATGTTATGCGTTATATCGTTATCGTATATAACGTTATACGTTATATCGTAATACTACATAACGTTATACGTTATATCGTAATACTACATAACGTTATACGTTATATCGTTATAGTATATAACGTTTTACGTTATATCGTTATGGTATATAACGTTATGCGTTATATCGCTATCATATATAACGTTATACGTTATATCGTTATCGTATATAACGTTATACGTTATATCGATATAGTATATAACGTTATACGTTATATCGATATAGTATATAACGTTAAACGTTATATCGATATAGTATATAACGTTATACGTTATATCGTTATAGTACATAACGTTATACGTTATATCGTTATCGTATATAACGTTATACGTTATATCGCTATCGTATATAACGTTATACGTTATATCGTTATAGTATATAACGTTTTACGTTATATCGTTATGGTATATAACGTTATGCGTTATATCGTTATCGTATATAACGTTATACGTTATATCGTTATAGCATATAACGTTATACGTTATATCGTAATACTACATAACGTTATACGTTATATCGTAATACTACATAACGTTATACGTTATATCGTTATAGTATATAACGTTATACGTTATATCGATATAGTATATAACGTTAAACGTTATATCGATATAGTATATAACGTTATACGTTATATCGTTATAGTACGTAACGTTATACGTTATATCGTTATCGTATATAACGTTATACGTTATATCGTTATAGCATATAACGTTATACGTTATATCGTAATACTACATAACGTTATACGTTATATCGTTATCGTATATAACGTTATACGTTATATCGTTATCGTATATAACGTTATACGTTATATCGCTATCGTATATAACGTTATACGTTATATCGTTATAGTATATAACGTTTTACGTTATATCGTTATGGTATATAACGTTATGCGTTATATCGTTATCGTATATAACGTTTTACGTTATATCGTTATAGTATATAACGTTATACGTTATATCGTTATAGCATATCACGTTATACGTTATATCGTTATAGTATATAACGTTATACGTTATATCGTTATAGTACATAACGTTATACGTTATATCGCTATCGTATATAACGTTATCCGTTATATCGTTATCGTATATAACGTTATACGTTATATCGTTATAGTACATAACGTTATACGTTATATCGTTATAGTATATAACGTTATACGTTATATGGATATAGCATATAACGTTATACGTTATATCGTAATACTACATAACCTTATACGTTATATCGTAATACTACATAACGTTATACGTTATATCGTAATACTACATAACGTTATACGTTATATCGTAATACTTCATAACGTTATACGTTATATCGTTATCGTATATAACGTTATACGTTATATCGTTATAGCATATCACGTTATACGTTATAACGATATAGCTTATAACGTTATACGTTATATCGTTATCGTATATAACGTTTTACGTTATATCGTTATAGTACATAACGTTATATGTTATATCGTTACAGTATATAACGTTATACGTTATATCGTAATACTACATAACGTTATACGTTATATCGTTATCGTATATAACGTTATACGTTATATCGATATAGTATATAACGTTATACGTTATATGGATATAGCATATAACGTTATACGTTATAACGATATAGTTTATAACGTTATACGTTATATCGTTATCGTATATAACGTTATACGTTATATCGTTATCGTATATAACGTTTTACGTTATATCGTTATAGTATATAACGTTTTACGTTATATCGTTATGGTATATAATGTTATGCGTTATATCGTTATCGTATATAACGTTATACGTTATATCGTAATACTACATAACGTTATACGTTATATCGTTATCGTATATAACGTTATACGTTATATCGTTACAGTATATAACGTTATACGTTATATCGTTATAGCATATAACGTTATACGTTATATCGATATAGTATATAACGTTATACGTTATATGGATATAGCATATAACGTTATACGTTATAACGATATAGTTTATAACGTTATACGTTATATCGTTATCGTATATAACGTTATACGTTATATCGTTACAGTATATAACGTTATACGTTATATCGTTATCGTATATAACGTTATACGTTATATCGTTATAGTACATAACGTTTTACGTTATATCGTTATCGTATATAACGTTATACATTATATCGATATAGTATATAACGTTATACGTTATAACGATATAGTTTATAACGTTATACGTTATATCGTTATCGTATACAACGTTATACGTTATATCGTTATAGTACATAACGTTGTATGTTATATCGTTACAGTATATAACGTTATACGTTATAACGTTATAGCATATAACGTTATACGTTATATCGATATAGTATATAACGTTATACGTTATATGGATATAGCATATAACGTTATACGTTATAACGATATAGTTTATAACGTTATACGTTATATCGTTATCGTATATAACGTTATACGTTATATCGTTATCGTATATAACGTTTTACGTTATATCGTTATAGTATATAACGTTACACGTTATAACGATATAGTTTATAACGTTATACGTTATATCGATATAGTATATAACGTTATACGTTATATCGTTATAGTATATAACGTTTTACGTTATATCGTTATGGTATATAATGTTATGCGTTATATCGTTATCGTATATAACGTTATACGTTATATCGCTATCGTATATAACGTTATACGTTATATCGTTATAGTATATAACGTTTTACGTTATATCGTTATGGTATATAACGTTATGCGTTATATCGTTATCGTATATAACGTTATACGTTATATCGCTATCATATATAACGTTATACGTTATATCGTTATCGTATATAACGTTATACGTTATATCGATATAGTATATAACGTTATACGTTATATCGATATAGTATATAACGTTAAACGTTATATCGATATAGTATATAACGTTATACGTTATATCGTTATAGTACATAACGTTATACGTTATATCGTTATCGTATATAACGTTATACGTTATATCGCTATCGTATATAACGTTATACGTTATATCGTTATAGTATATAACGTTTTACGTTATATCGTTATGGTATATAACGTTATGCGTTATATCGTTATCGTATATAACGTTATACGTTATATCGTTATAGCATATAACGCTATACGTTATATCGTAATACTACATAACGTTATACGTTATATCGTAATACTACATAACGTTATACGTTATATCGTTATAGTATATAACGTTATACGTTATATCGATATAGTATATAACGTTAAACGTTATATCGATATAGTATATAACGTTATACGTTATATCGTTATAGTACGTAACGTTATACGTTATATCGTTATCGTATATAACGTTATACGTTATATCGTTATAGCATATAACGTTATACGTTATATCGTAATACTACATAACGTTATACGTTATATCGTAATACTACATAACGTTATACGTTATATCGTTATCGTATATAACGTTATACGTTATATCGCTATCGTATATAACGTTATACGTTATATCGTTATAGTATATAACGTTTTACGTTATATCGTTATGGTATATAACGTTATGCGTTATATCGTTATCGTATATAACGTTTGACGTTATATCGATATCGTATATAACGTTTTACGTTATATCGTTATAGTATATAACGTTATACGTTATATGGATATAGCATATAACGTTATACGTTATATCGTAATACTACATAACGTTATACGTTATATCGTTATCGTATATAACGTTATACGTTATATCGTTATAGTATATAACGTTATACGTTATATCGTTACAGTATATAACGTTATACGTTATATGGATATAGCATATAACGTTATACGTTATAACGATATAGTTTATAACGTTATACGTTATATCGTTATCGTATATAACGTTTTACGTTATATCGTTATAGTATATAACGTTTTACGTTATATCGTTATGGTATATAACGTTATGCGTTATATCGTTATCGTATATAACGTTATACGTTATATCGTAATACTACATAACGTTATACGTTATATCGTAATACTACATAACGTTATACGTTATATCGTAATACTACATAACGTTATACGTTATAACGATATAGTTTATAACGTTATACGTTATATCGTTATCGTATATAACGTTATACGTTATATCGTTATAGTACATAATGTTATACGATATATCGTTATCGTATATAACGTTTTACGTTATATCGTTATAGTACATAACGTTATACGTTATATCGTAATACTACATAACGTTATACGTTATATCGTAATACTACATAACGTTATACGTTATATCGTAATACTACATAACGTTATACGTTATATCGTTATCGTATAAAACGTTATACGTTATATCGTTATAGTATATAACGTTATACGTTATATCGTTACAGTATATAACGTTATACGTTATATCGTTATAGCATATAACGTTATACGTTATATCGATATAGTATATAACGTTATACGTTATATGGATATAGCATATAACGTTATACGTTATAACGATATAGTTTATAACGTTATACGTTATATCGTTATCGTATATAACGTTATACGTTATATCGCTATCGTATATAACGTTATACGTTATATCGTTATAGTATATAACGTTTTACGTTATATCGTTATGGTATATAACGTTATGCGTTATATCGTTATCGTATATAACGTTATACGTTATATCGATATAGTATATAACGTTAAACGTTATATCGATATAGTATATAACGTTATACGTTATATCGTAATACTACATAACGTTATACGTTATATCGTAATACTACATAACGTTATACGTTATATCGTAATACTACATAACGTTATACGTTATATCGTTATAGTATATAACGTTATACGTTATATCGATATAGTATATAACGTTAAACGTTATATCGATATAGTATATAACGTTATACGTTATATCGTTATAGTACGTACCGTTATACGTTATATCGTTATAGTATATAACGTTTTACGTTATATCGTTATGGTATATAACGTTATGCGTTATATCGCTATCGTATATAACGTTATACGTTATATCGCTATCGTATATAACGTTATACGTTATATCGTTATAGTATATAACGTTTTACGTTATAGTATATAACGTTTTACGTTATATCGTTATGGTATATAACGTTTTACGTTATATCGTTATGGTATATAACGTTATGCGTTATATCGCTATCATATATAACGTTATACGTTATATCGTTATCGTATATAACGTTACACGTTATATCGATATAGTATATAACGTTATACGTTATATCGATATAGTATATAACGTTATACGTTATATGGATATAGCATATAACGTTATACGTTATATCGTAATACTACATAACGTTATACGTTATATCGTAATACTTCATAACGTTATACGTTATATCGTAATACTACATAACGTTATACGTTATATCGTAATACTACATAACGTTATACGTTATATCGTTATCGTATATAACGTTATACGTTATATCGTTATAGTATATAACGTTTTACGTTATATCGTTATGGTATATAACGTTATGCGTTATATCGTTATCGTATATAACGTTATACGTTATATCGATATCGTATATAACGTTTTACGTTATATCGTTATAGTATATAACGTTATACGTTATATCGTTATAGTACATAACGTTATACGTTATATCGTTATCGTATATAACGTTATACGTTATATCGCTATCGTATATAACGTTATCCGTTATATCGTTATCGTATATAACGTTATACGTTATATCGTTATAGTACATAACGTTATACGTTATATCGTTATAGTATATAACGTTATACGTTATATGGATATAGCATATAACGTTATACGTTATATCGTTATCGTATATAACGTTATACGTAATATCGATATCGTATATAACGTTTTACGTTATATCGTTAGAGTATATAACGTTATACGTTATATCGTTATAGTACATAACGATATACGTTATATCGTTATGGTATATAATGTTATGCGTTATATCGTTATCGTATATAACGTTATACATCTTATCGTAATACTACATAACGTTATACGTTATATCGTAATACTACATAACGTCATACGTTATATCGTTATAGTATATAACGTTTTACGTTATATCGTTATGGTATATAACGTTATGCGTTATATCGCTATCGTATATAACGTTATACGTTATATCGTTATCGTATATAACGTTATACGTTATATCGATATAGTATATAACGTTATACGTTATATCGATATAGTATATAACGTTAAACGTTATATCGATATAGTACATAACGTTATACGTTATATCGATATAGTATATAACGTTATACGTTATATGGATATAGCATATAACGTTATACGTTATAACGATATAGTTTATAACGTTATACGTTATATCGTTATCGTATATAACGTTATACGTTATATCGTTATCGTATATAACGTTTTACGTTATATCGTTATAGTATATAACGTTTTACGTTATATCGTTATGGTATATAATGTTATGCGTTATATCGTTATCGTATATAACGTTATACGTTTTATCGTAATACTACATAACGTTATACGTTATATCGTTATCGTATATAACGTTATACGTTATATCGTTATAGTATATAACGTTATACGTTATAACGATATAGTTTATAACGTTATACGTTATATCGTTATCGTATACAACGTTATACGTTATATCGTTATAGTACATAACGTTATACGTTATATCGTTATAGTATATAACGTTATACGTTATATGGATATAGCATATAACGTTATACGTTATATCGTAATACTACATAACGTTATACGTTATATCGTTATCGTATATAACGTTATACGTTATATCGTTATAGTATATAACGTTATACGTTATATCGTTACAGTATATAACGTTATACGTTATATCGTTATAGCATATAACGTTATACGTTATATCGATATAGTATATAACGTTATACGTTATATGGATATAGCATATAACGTTATACGTTATAACGATATAGTTTATAACGTTATACGTTATATCGTTATCGTATATAACGTTATACGTTATATCGTTATCGTATATAACTTTTTACGTTATATCGTTATAGTATATAACGTGTTACGTTATATCGTTATGGTATATAATGTTATGCGTTATATCGTTATGGTATATAATGTTATGCGTTATATCGTTATCGTATATAACGTTATACGTTATATCGCTATCGTATATAACGTTATACGTTATATCGTTATAGTATATAACGTTTTACGTTATATCGTTATGGTATATAACGTTATGCGTTATATCGTTATCGTATATAACGTTATACGTTATATCGATATAGTATATAACGTTATACGTTATATGGATATAGCATATAACGTTATACGTTATAACGATATAGTTTATAACGTTATACGTTATATCGTTATCGTATATAACGTTATACGTTATATCGTTATCGTATATAACGTTTTACGTTATATGGATATAGCATATAACGTTATACGTTATAACGATATAGTTTATAACGTTATACGTTATATCGTTATCGTATATAACGTTATACGTTATATCGTTATCGTATATAACGTTTTACGTTATATCGTTATAGTATATAACGTTCTACGTTATATCTTTATGGTATATAATGTTTTACGTTATATCGTTATGGTATATAATGTTATGCGTTATATCGTTATCGTATATAACGTTATACGTTATATCGTAATACTACAGAACGTTATACGTTATATCGTTATCGTATATAACGTTATACGTTATATGGATATAGCATATAACGTTATACGTTATAACGATATAGTTTATAACGTTATACGTTATATCGTTATCGTATATAACGTTATACGTTATATCGTTATCGTATATAACGTTTTACGTTATATCGTTATAGTATATAACGTTTTACGTTATATCGTTATGGTATATAATGTTATGCGTTATATCGTTATCGTATATAACGTTATACGTTATATCGCTATCGTATATAACGTTATACGTTATATCGTTATAGTATATAACGTTTTACGTTATATCGTTATGGTATATAACGTTATGCGTTATATCGTTATCGTATATAACGTTATACGTTATATCGATATAGTATATAACGTTATACGTTATATGGATATAGCATATAACGTTATACGTTATAACGATATAGTTTATAACGTTATACGTTATATCGTTATCGTATATAACGTTATACGTTATATCGTTATCGTATATAACGTTTTACGTTATATCGTTATAGTATATAACGTTCTACGTTATATCTTTATGGTATATAATGTTATGCGTTATATCGTTATCGTATATAACGTTATACGTTATATCGTAATACTACATAACGTTATACGTTATATCGTAATACTACATAACGTTATACGTTATATCGTTATAGTATATAACGTTTTACGTTATATCGTTATGGTATATAACGTTATGCGTTATATCGCTATCATATATAACGTTATACGTTATATCGTTATCGTATATAACGTTATACGTTATATCGATATAGTATATAACGTTATACGTTATATCGATATAGTATATAACGTTAAACGTTATATCGATATAGTATATAACGTTATACGTTATATCGTTATAGTACATAACGTTATACGTTATATCGTTATCGTATATAACGTTATACGTTATATCGCTATCGTATATAACGTTATACGTTATATCGTTATAGTATATAACGTTTTACGTTATATCGTTATGGTATATAACGTTATGCGTTATATCGTTATCGTATATAACGTTATACGTTATATCGTTATAGCATATAACGTTATACGTTATATCGTAATACTACATAACGTTATACGTTATATCGTAATACTACATAACGTTATACGTTATATCGTTATAGTATATAACGTTATACGTTATATCGATATACTATATAACGTTAAACGTTATATCGTAATAATACATAACGTTATACGTTATATCGTAATACTACATAACGTTATACGTTATATCGTAATACTACAGAACGTTATACGTTATATCGTTATCGTATATAACGTTATACGTTATATGGATATAGCATATAACGTTATACGTTATAACGATATAGTTTATAACGTCATACGTTATATCGTTATAGTATATAACGTTATACGTTATATGGATATAGCATATAACGTTATACGTTATATCGTAATACTACATAACGTTATACGTTATATCGTTATCGTATATAACGTTATACGTTATATCGTTATAGTATATAACGTTATACGTTATATCGTTACAGTATATAACGTTATACGTTATATGGATATAGCATATAACGTTATACGTTATAACGATATAGTTTATAACGTTATACGTTATATCGTTATCGTATATAACGTTATACGTTATATCGTTATCGTATATAACGTTTTACGTTATATCGTTATAGTATATAACGTTTTACGTTATATCGTTATGGTATATAACGTTATGCGTTATATCGTTATCGTATATAACGTTATACGTTATATCGTAATACTACATAACGTTATACGTTATATCGTAATACTACATAACGTTATACGTTATAACGATATTGTTTATAACGTTATACGTTATATCGTTATCGTATATAACGTTATACGTTATATCGTTATAGTACATAATGTTATACGATATATCGTTATCGTATATAACGTTTTACGTTATATCGTTATAGTACATAATGTTATACGATATATCGTTATCGTATATAACGTTATACGTTATATCGTTATAGTATATAACGTTATACGTTATATCGTTATAGTATATAACGTTATACGTTATATCGTTACAGTATATGACGTTATACGTTATATGGATATAGCATATAACGTTATACGTTATAACGATATAGTTTATAACGTTATACGTTATATCGTTATAGTATATAACGTTTTACGTTATATCGACATAGTATATAACGTTAAACGTTATATCGATATAGTATATAACGTTATTCGTTATATCGTTATAGTACATAACGTTATACGGTATATCGTTATAGTATATAACGTTATACGTTATATCATAATACTACATAACGTTATACGTTATAACGATATAGTTTATAACGTTATACGTTATATCGTTATCGTATATAACGTTATACGTTATATCGTTATAGTACATAATGTTATACGATATATCGTTATCGTATATAACGTTTTACGTTATATCGTTATAGTACATAATGTTATACGATATATCGTTATCGTATATAACGTTTTACGTTATATCGTTATAGTTCATAACGTTATACGTTATATCGTTATCGTATATAACGTTATACGTTATATCGATATCGTATATAACGTTTTACGTTATATCGTTAGAGTATATAACGTTATACGTTATATCGTTATAGTACATAACGATATACGTTATATCGTTATGGTATATAATGTTATGCGTTATATCGTTATCGTATATAACGTTATACATCTTATCGTAATACTACATAACGTTATACGTTATATCGTAATACTACATAACGTCATATGTTATATCGTTATAGTATATAACGTTTTACGTTATATCGTTATGGTATATAACGTTATGCGTTATATCGCTATCGTATATAACGTTATACGTTATATCGTTATCGTATATAACGTTATACGTTATATCGATATAGTATATAACGTTATACGTTATATCGATATAGTATATAACGTTAAACGTTATATCGATATAGTACATAACGTTATACGTTATATCGATATAGTATATAACGTTATACGTTATATGGATATAGCATATAACGTTATACGTTATAACGATATAGTTTATAACGTTATACGTTATATCGTTATCGTATATAACGTTATACGTTATATCGTTATCGTATATAACGTTTTACGTTATATCGTTATAGTATATAACGTTTTACGTTATATCGTTATGGTATATAATGTTATGCGTTATATCGTTATCGTATATAACGTTATACGTTTTATCGTAATACTACATAACGTTATACGTTATATCGTTATCGTATATAACGTTATACGTTATATCGTTATCGTATATAACGTTATACGTTATAACGATATAGTTTATAACGTTATACGTTATATCGTTATCGTATACAACGTTATACGTTATATCGTTATAGTACATAACGTTATACGTTATATCGTTATAGTATATAACGTTATACGTTATATGGATATAGCATATAACGTTATACGTTATATCGTAATACTACATAACGTTATACGTTATATCGTTATCGTATATAACGTTATACGTTATATCGTTATAGTATATAACGTTATACGTTATATCGTTACAGTATATAACGTTATACGTTATATCGTTATAGCATATAACGTTATACGTTATATCGATATAGTATATAACGTTATACGTTATATGGATATAGCATATAACGTTATACGTTATAACGATATAGTTTATAACGTTATACGTTATATCGTTATCGTATATAACGTTATACGTTATATCGTTATCGTATATAACTTTTTACGTTATATCGTTATAGTATATAACGTGTTACGTTATATCGTTATGGTATATATTGTTATGCGTTATATCGTTATCGTATATAACGTTATACGTTTTATCGTAATACTACATAACGTTATACGTTATATCGTAATACTACATAACGTTATACGTTATATCGTTATAGTATATAACGTTTTACGTTATATCGTTATGGTATATAACGTTATGCGTTATATCGCAATCGTATATAACGTTATACGTTATATCGTTATCGTATATAACGTTATACGTTATATCGATATAGTATATAACGTTATACGTTATATCGATATAGTATATAACGTTAAACGTTATATCGATATAGTATATAACGTTATACGTTATATCGTTATAGTACATAACGTTATACGTTATATCGTTATCGTATATAACGTTATACGTTATATCGCTATCGTATATAACGTTATACGTTATATCGTTATAGTATATAACGTTTTACGTTATATCGTTATGGTATATAACGTTATGCGTTATATCGTTATCGTATATAACGTTATACGTTATATCGCTATCGTATATAACGTTATCCGTTATATCGTTATCGTATATAACGTTATACGTTATATCGTTATAGTACATAACGTTATACGTTATATCGTTATAGTATATCACGTTATACGTTATATGGATATAGCATATAACGTTATACGTTATATCGTAATACTACATAACGTTATACGTTATATCGTAATACTACATAACGTTATACGTTATGTCGTAATACTACATAACGTTATACGTTATATCGTTATCGTATATAACGTTATACGTTATATCGTTATAGTATATAACGTTATACGTTATATCGTTACAGTATATAACGTTATACGTTATATCGTTATAGCATATAACGTTATACGTTATATCGATATAGTATATAACGTTATACGTTATATGGATATAGCATATAACGTTATACGTTATAACGATATAGTTTATAACGTTATACGTTATATCGTTATCGTATATAACGTTATACGTTATATCGTTATCGTATATAACGTTTTACGTTATATCGTTATAGTATATAACGTTAAACGTTATATCGATATAGTATATAACGTTATACGTTATATCGTAATACTACATAACGTTATACGTTATATCGTAATACTACATAACGTTATACGTTATATCGTAATACTACATAACGTTATACGTTATATCGTAATACTACATAACGTTATACGTTATATCGTAATACTACATAACGTTATACGTTATATCGTAATACTACATAACGTTTTACGTTATATCGTTATGGTATATAACGTTATGCGTTATATCGTTATCGTATATAACGTTATACGTTATATCGATATAGTATATAACGTTAAACGTTATATCGTTATAGTATATAACGTTTTACGTTATATCGTTATGGTATATAACGTTATGCGTTATATCGTTATCGTATATAACGTTAAACGTTATATCGTTATAGTATATAACGTTATACGTTATATCGTAATACTACATAACGTTATACGTTATATCGTAATACTACATAACGTTATACGTTATATCGTAATACTACATAACGTTATACGTTATATCGTAATACTACATAACGTTATACGTTATATCGTAATACTACATAACGTTTTACGTTATATCGTTATGGTATATAACGTTATGCGTTATATCGTTATCGTATATAACGTTATACGTTATATCGATATAGTATATAACGTTAAACGTTATATCGTTATAGTATATAACGTTAAACGTTATATCGATATAGTATATAACGTTATACGTTATATCGTAATACTACATAACGTTATACGTTATATCGTAATACTACATAACGTTATACGTTATATCGTAATACTACATAACGTTATACGTTATATCGTCATAGTACATAACGTTATACGTTATATCGTTATAGTATATAACGTTTTACGTTATATCGTTATGGTATATAACGTTATGCGTTATATCGTTATCGTATATAACGTTATACGTTATATCGTAATACTACATAACGTTATACGTTATATCGTAATACTACATAACGTTTTACGTTATATCGTTATGGTATATAACGTTATGCGTTATATCGTTATCGTATATAACGTTATACGTTATATCGATATAGTATATAACGTTAAACGTTATATCGTTATAGTATATAACGTTTTACGTTATATCGTTATGGTATATAACGTTATGCGTTATATCGTTATCGTATATAACGTTATACGTTATATCGTAATACTACATAACGTTATACGTTATATCGTAATACTACATAACGTTATACGTTATATCGTAATACTACATAACGTTATACGTTATATCGTTATAGTACATAACGTTATACGTTATATCGTTATCGTATATAACGTTATACGTTACATCGCTATCGTATATAACGGTATACGTTATATCGTTATAGTATATAACGTTTTACGTTATATCGTTATGGTATATAACGTTATGCGTTATATCGTTATCGTATATAACGTTATACGTTATATCGATATAGTATATAACGTTAAACGTTATATCGATATAGTATATAACGTTATACGTTATATCGTAATACTACATAACGTTATACGTTATATCGTAATACTACATAACGTTATACGTTATATCGATATAGTATATAACGTTATAAGTTATATGGATATAGCATATAACGTTATACGTTATAACGATATAGTTTATAACGTTATACGTTATATCGTTATCGTATATAACGTTATACGTTATATCGTTATCGTATATAACTTTTTACGTTATATCGTTATAGTATATAACGTTTTACGTTATATCGTTATGGTATATAATGTTATGCGTTATATCGTTATCGTATATAACGTTATACGTTTTATCGTAATACTACATAACGTTATACGTTATATCGTAATACTACATAACGTTATACGTTATATCGTTATAGTATATAACGTTTTACGTTATATCGTTATGGTATATAACGTTATGCGTTATATCGCAATCGTATATAACGTTATACGTTATATCGTTATCGTATATAACGTTATACGTTATATCGATATAGTATATAACGTTATACGTTATATCGATATAGTATATAACGTTAAACGTTATATCGATATAGTATATAACGTTATACGTTATATCGTTATAGTACATAACGTTATACGTTATATCGTTATCGTATATAACGTTATACGTTATATCGCTATCGTATATAACGTTATACGTTATATCGTTATAGTATATAACGTTTTACGTTATATCGTTATGGTATATAACGTTATGCGTTATATCGTTATCGTATATAACGTTATACGTTATATCGCTATCGTATATAACGTTATCCGTTATATCGTTATCGTATATAACGTTATACGTTATATCGTTATAGTACATAACGTTATACGTTATATCGTTATAGTATATCACGTTATACGTTATATGGATATAGCATATAACGTTATACGTTATATCGTAATACTACATAACGTTATACGTTATATCGTAATACTACATAACGTTATACGTTATATCGTAATACTACATAACGTTATACGTTATATCGTTATCGTATATAACGTTATACGTTATATCGTTATAGTATATAACGTTATACGTTATATCGTTACAGTATATAACGTTATACGTTATATCGTTATAGCATATAACGTTATACGTTATATCGATATAGTATATAACGTTATACGTTATATGGATATAGCATATAACGTTATACGTTATAACGATATAGTTTATAACGTTATACGTTATATCGTTATCGTATATAACGTTATACGTTATATCGTTATCGTATATAACGTTTTACGTTATATCGTTATAGTATATAACGTTAAACGTTATATCGATATAGTATATAACGTTATACGTTATATCGTAATACTACATAACGTTATACGTTATATCGTAATACTACATAACGTTATACGTTATATCGTTATAGTATATAACGTTATACGTTATATCGATATAGTATATAACGTTAAACGTTATATCGATATAGTATATAACGTTATACGTTATATCGTTATAGTACGTAACGTTATACGTTATATCGTTATCGTATATAACGTTATACGTTATATCGTTATAGTATATAACGTTTTACGTTATATCGTTATGGTATATAACGTTATGCGTTATATCGTTATCGTATATAACGTTATACGTTATATCGTAATACTACATAACGTTATACGTTATATCGTAATACTACATAACGTTATACGTTATATCGTAATACTACATAACGTTTTACGTTATATCGTTATGGTATATAACGTTATGCGTTATATCGTTATGGTATATAACGTTATACGTTATATCGTTATCGTATATAACGTTATACGTTATATCGATATAGTATATAACGTTAAACGTTATATCGTTATAGTATATAACGTTTTACGTTATATCGTTATGGTATATAACGTTATGCGTTATATCGTTATCGTATATAACGTTATACGTTATATCGTAATACTACATAACGTTATACGTTATATCGTAATACTACATAACGTTATACGTTATATCGTCATAGTACATAACGTTATACGTTATATCGTTATAGTATATAACGTTTTACGTTATATCGTTATGGTATATAACGTTATGCGTTATATCGTTATCGTATATAACGTTATACGTTATATCGTAATACTACATAACGTTATACGTTATATCGTAATACTACATAACGTTATACGTTATATCGTAATACTACATAACGTTATACGTTATATCGTAATACTACATAACGTTATACGTTATATCGTAATACTACATAACGTTATACGTTATATCGTAATACTACATAACGTTTTACGTTATATCGTTATGGTATATAACGTTATGCGTTATATCGTTATGGTATATAACGTTATACGTTATATCGCTATCGTATATAACGTTATCCGTTATATCGTTATCGTATATAACGTTATACGTTATATCGTTATAGTATATCACGTTATACGTTATATGGATATAGCATATAACGTTATACGTTATATCGTAATACTACATAACGTTATACGTTATATCGTAATACTACATAACGTTATACGTTATATCGTAATACTACATAACGTTATACGTTATATCGTAATACTACATAACGTTATACGTTATATCGTTATAGTATATAACGTTATACGTTATATCGTTACAGTATATAACGTTATACGTTATATCGTTATAGCATATAACGTTATACTTTATATCGATATAGTATATAACGTTATACGTTATATGGATATAGCATATAACGTTATACGTTATAACGATATAGTTTATAACGTTATACGTTATATCGTTATCGTATATAACGTTATACGTTATATCGTTATCGTATATAACGTTTTACGTTATATCGTTATAGTATATAACGTTAAACGTTATATCGATATAGTATATAACGTTATACGTTATATCGTAATACTACATAACGTTATACGTTATATCGTAATACTACATAACGTTATACGTTATATCGTTATAGTATATAACGTTATACGTTATATCGATATAGTATATAACGTTAAACGTTATATCGATATAGTATATAACGTTATACGTTATATCGTTATAGTACGTAACGTTATACGTTATATCGTTATCGTATATAACGTTATACGTTATATCGTTATAGTATATAACGTTTTACGTTATATCGTTATGGTATATAACGTTATGCGTTATATCGTTATCGTATATAACGTTATACGTTATATCGTAATACTACATAACGTTATACGTTATATCGTAATACTACATAACGTTATACGTTGTGTCGTAATACTACATAACGTTTTACGTTATATCGTTATGGTATATAACGTTATGCGTTATATCGTTATGGTATATAACGTTATGCGTTATATCGTTATCGTATATAACGTTATACGTTATATCGATATAGTATATAACGTTAAACGTTATATCGTTATAGTATATAACGTTTTACGTTATATCGTTATGGTATATAACGTTATGCGTTATATCGTTATCGTATATAACGTTATACGTTATATCGTAATACTACATAACGTTATACGTTATATCGTAATACTACATAACGTTATACGTTATATCGTCATAGTACATAACGTTATACGTTATATCGTTATAGTATATAACGTTTTACGTTATATCGTTATGGTATATAACGTTATGCGTTATATCGTTATCGTATATAACGTTATACGTTATATCGTAATACTACATAACGTTATACGTTATATCGTAATACTACATAACGTTATACGTTATATCGTAATACTACATAACGTTATACGTTATATCGTAATACTACATAACGTTATACGTTATATCGTTATAGTACATAACGTTATACGTTATATCGTTATCGTATATAACGTTATACGTTACATCGCTATCGTATATAACGGTATACGTTATATCGTTATAGTATATAACGTTTTACGTTATATCGTTATGGTATATAACGTTATGCGTTATATCGTTATCGTATATAACGTTATACGTTATATCGATATAGTATATAACGTTAAACGTTATATCGATATAGTATATAACGTTATACGTTATATCGTAATACTACATAACGTTATACGTTATATCGTAATACTACATAACGTTATACGTTATATCTTTATAGTATATAACGTTATACGTTATATCGATATAGTATATAACGTTAAACGTTATATCGATATAGTATATAACGTTATACGTTATATCGTTATAGTATATAACGTTTTACGTTATATCGTTATGGTATATAACGTTATGCGTTATATCGTTATCGTATATAACGTTATACGTTATATCGTAATACTACATAACGTTATACGTTATATCGTAATACTACATAACGTTATACGTTATATCGTAATACTACATAACGTTATACGTTATATCGTTATAGTACATAACGTTATACGTTATATCGTTATCGTATATAACGTTATACGTTACATCGCTATCGTATATAACGGTATACGTTATATCGTTATAGTATATAACGTTTTACGTTATATCGTTATGGTATATAACGTTATGCGTTATATCGTTATCGTATATAACGTTATACGTTATATCGATATAGTATATAACGTTAAACGTTATATCGATATAGTATATAACGTTATACGTTATATCGTAATACTACATAACGTTATACGTTATATCGTAATACTACATAACGTTATACGTTATATCTTTATAGTATATAACGTTATACGTTATATCGATATAGTATATAACGTTAAACGTTATATCGATATAGTATATAACGTTATACGTTATATCGTTATAGTACGTAACGTTATACGTTATATCGTTATCGTATATAACGTTATACGTTATATCGCTATCGTATATAACGTTATACGTTATATCGCTATCGTATATAACGTTATACGGTATATCGTTATAGTATATAACGTTATACGTTATATCGATATAGTATATAACGTTAAACGTTATATCGATATAGTATATAACGTTATACGTTATATCGTAATACTACATAACGTTATACGTTATATCTTTATAGTATATAACGTTATACGTTATATCGATATAGTATATAACGTTAAACGTTATATCGATATAGTATATAACGTTATACGTTATATCGTTATAGTACGTAACGTTATACGTTATATCGTTATCGTATATAACGTTATACGTTATATCGCTATCGTATATAACGTTATACGTTATATCGTTATCGTATATAACGTTATACGGTATATCGTTATAGTATATAACGTTATACGTTATATCGTAATACTACATAACGTTATACGTTATATCGATATAGTATATAACGTTATACGTTATATGGATATAGCATATAACGTTATACGTTATAACGATATAGTTTATAACGTTATACGTTATATCGTTATCGTATATAACGTTATACGTTATATCGTTATCGTATATAACTTTTTACGTTATATCGTTATAGTATATAACGTTTTACGTTATATCGTTATGGTATATAATGTTATGCGTTATATCGTTATCGTATATAACGTTATACGTTTTATCGTAATACTACATAACGTTATACGTTATATCGTAATACTACATAACGTTATACGTTATATCGTTATAGTATATAACGTTTTACGTTATATCGTTATGGTATATAACGTTATGCGTTATATCGCAATCGTATATAACGTTATACGTTATATCGTTATCGTATATAACGTTATACGTTATATCGATATAGTATATAACGTTATACGTTATATCGATATAGTATATAACGTTAAACGTTATATCGATATAGTATATAACGTTATACGTTATATCGTTATAGTACATAACGTTATACGTTATATCGTTATCGTATATAACGTTATACGTTATATCGCTATCGTATATAACGTTATACGTTATATCGTTATAGTATATAACGTTTTACGTTATATCGTTATGGTATATAACGTTATGCGTTATATCGTTATCGTATATAACGTTATACGTTATATCGCTATCGTATATAACGTTATCCGTTATATCGTTATCGTATATAACGTTATACGTTATATCGTTATAGTACATAACGTTATACGTTATATCGTTATAGTATATCACGTTATACGTTATATGGATATAGCATATAACGTTATACGTTATATCGTAATACTACATAACGTTATACGTTATATCGTAATACTACATAACGTTATACGTTATATCGTAATACTACATAACGTTATACGTTATATCGTTATCGTATATAACGTTATACGTTATATCGTTATAGTATATAACGTTATACGTTATATCGTTACAGTATATAACGTTATACGTTATATCGTTATAGCATATAACGTTATACGTTATATCGATATAGTATATAACGTTATACGTTATATGGATATAGCATATAACGTTATACGTTATAACGATATAGTTTATAACGTTATACGTTATATCGTTATCGTATATAACGTTATACGTTATATCGTTATAGTATATAACGTTTTACGTTATATCGTTATGGTATATAACGTTATGCGTTATATCGTTATCGTATATAACGTTATACGTTATATCGTAATACTACATAACGTTATACGTTATATCGTAATACTACATAACGTTATACGTTATATCGTAATACTACATAACGTTTTACGTTATATCGTTATGGTATATAACGTTATGCGTTATATCGTTATGGTATATAACGTTATGCGTTATATCGTTATCGTATATAACGTTATACGTTATATCGATATAGTATATAACGTTAAACGTTATATCGTTATAGTATATAACGTTTTACGTTATATCGTTATGGTATATAACGTTATGCGTTATATCGTTATCGTATATAACGTTATACGTTATATCGATATAGTATATAACGTTATACGTTATATCGTCATAGTACATAACGTTATACGTTATATCGTTATAGTATATAACGTTTTACGTTATATCGTTATGTTATATAACGTTATGCGTTATATCGTTATCGTATATAACGTTATACGTTATATCGTAATACTACATAACGTTATACGTTATATCGTAATACTACATAACGTTATACGTTATATCGTAATACTACATAACGTTATACGTTATATCGTAATACTACATAACGTTATACGTTATATCGTAATACTACATAACGTTTTACGTTATATCGTTATGGTATATAACGTTATGCGTTATATCGTTATCGTATATAACGTTATACGTTATATCGATATAGTATATAACGTTAAACGTTATATCGTTATAGTATATAACGTTTTACGTTATATCGTTATGGTATATAACGTTATGCGTTATATCGTTATCGTATATAACGTTATACGTTATATCGTAATACTACATAACGTTATACGTTATATCGTAATACTACATAACGTTATACGTTATATCGTAATACTACATAACGTTATACGTTATATCGTTATAGTACATAACGTTATACGTTATATCGTTATCGTATATAACGTTATACGTTACATCGCTATCGTATATAACGGTATACGTTATATCGTTATAGTATATAACGTTTTACGTTATATCGTTATGGTATATAACGTTATGCGTTATATCGTTATCGTATATAACGTTATACGTTATATCAATATAGTATATAACGTTAAACGTTATATCGATATAGTATATAACGTTATACGTTATAGCGTAATACTACATAACGTTATACGTTATATCGTAATACTACATAACGTTATACGTTATATCTTTATAGTATATAACGTTATACGTTATATCGATATAGTATATAACGTTAAACGTTATATCGATATAGTATATAACGTTATACGTTATATCGTTATAGTACGTAACGTTATACGTTATATCGTTATCGTATATAACGTTATACGTTATATCGCTATCGTATATAACGTTATACGTTATATCGTTATCGTATATAACGTTATACGTTATATCGTTATCGTATATAACGTTATACGGTATATCGTTATAGTATATAACGTTATACGTTATATCGTTATAGTACATAACGTTATACGTTATATCGTTATAGTATATAACGTTATACGTTATATCGTAATACTACATAACGTTATACGTTATATCGTAATACTACATAACGTTATACGTTATAACGATATAGTTTATAACGTTATACGTTATATCGTTATCGTATATAACGTTATACGTTATATCGTTATAGTACATAATGTTATACGATATATCGTTATCGTATATAACGTTTTACGTTATATCGTTATAGTATATAACGTTAAACGTTATATCGTTATAGTATATAACGTTATACGTTATATCGTTATAGTACATAACGTTATACGTTATGTCGTTATAGTATATAACGTTATACGTTATATCGTAATACTACATAACGTTATACGTTATATCGTAATACTACATAACGTTATACGTTATAACGATATAGTTTATAACGTTATACGTTATATCGTTATCGTATATAACGTTATACGTTATATCGTTATAGTACATAATGTTATACGATATATCGTTATCGTATATAACGTTTTACGTTATATCGTTATAGTATATAACGTTATACGTTATATGGATATAGCATATAACGTTATACGTTATATCGATATTGTATATAACGTTTTACGTTATATCGTTATAGTATATAACGTTATACGTTATATCGTTATAGTACATAACGTTATACGTTATATCGTTATCGTATATAACGTTATACGTTATATCGCTATCGTATATAACGTTATCCGTTATATCGTTATCGTATATAACGTTATACGTTATATCGTTATAGTACATAACGTTATACGTTATATCGTTATCGTATATAACGTTATACGTTATATCGATATAGTATATAACGTTATACGTTATATCGATATAGTATATAACGTTAAACGTTATATCGATATAGTATATAACGTTATTCGTTATATCGCTATAGTACATAACGTTATCCGTTATATCGTTATCGTATATAACGTTATACGTTATATCGTTATAGTACATAACGTTATACGTTATATCGTTATCGTATATAACGTTATACGTTATATCGATATAGTATATAACGTTATACGTTATATCGATATAGTATATAACGTTAAACGTTATATCGATATAGTATATAACGTTATTCGTTATATCGTTATAGTACATAACGTTATACGTTATATCGTTATCGTATATAACGTTATACGTTATATCGCTATCGTATATAACGTTATACGTTATATCGTTATAGTATATAACGTTTTACGTTATATCGTTATGGTATATAACGTTATGCGTTATATCGTTATCGTATATAACGTTATACGTTATATCGATATCGTATATAACGTTTTACGTTATATCGTTATAGTATATAACGTTATACGTTATATCGTTATAGTACATAACGTTATACGTTATATCGTTATCGTATATAACGTTATACGTTATATCGCTATCGTATATAACGTTATACGTTATATCGTTATCGTATATAACGTTATACGTTATATCGTTATCGTATATAACGTTATACGTTATATCGATATAGTATATAACGTTATACGTTATATCGATATAGTATATAACGTTAAACGTTATATCGATATAGTATATAACGTTATACGTTATATCGTTATAGTACATAACGTTATACGTTATATCGTTATCGTATATAACGTTATACGTTATATCGTTATAGTACATAACGTTATACGTTATATCGTTATAGTATATAACGTTTTACGTTATATCGTTATGGTATATAACGTTTTACGTTATATCGTTATGGTATATAACGTTATGCGTTATATCGTTATCGTATATAACGTTATACGTTATATCGATATCGTATATAACGTTTTACGTTATATCGTTATAGTATATAACGTTATACGTTATATCGTTATAGTACATAACGTTATACGTTATATCGATATCGTATATAACGTTTTACGTTATATCGTTATAGTATATAACGTTATACGTTATATCGTAATACTACATAACGTTATACGTTATATCGTAATACTACATAACGTTATACGTTATATCTTTATAGTATATAACGTTATACGTTATATCGATATAGTATATAACGTTAAACGTTATATCGATATAGTATATAACGTTATACGTTATATCGTTATAGTACGTAACGTTATACGTTATATCGTTATCGTATATAACGTTATACGTTATATCGTTATAGTATATAACGTTATACGTTATATCGTTACAGTATATAACGTTATACGTTATATCGTTATAGCATATAACGTTATACGTTATATCGATATAGTATATAACGTTATACGTTATATCGATATAGTATATAACGTTATACGTTATATCGTTATCGTATATAACGTTATACGTTATATCGCTATCGTATATAACGTTATCCGTTATATCGTTATCGTATATAACGTTATACGTTATATCGTTATAGTACATAACGTTATACGTTATATCGTTATAGTATATCACGTTATACGTTATATGGATATAGCATATAACGTTATACGTTATATCGTAATACTACATAACGTTATACGTTATATCGTAATACTACATAACGTTATACGTTATATCGTAATACTACATAACGTTATACGTTATATCGTTATCGTATATAACGTTATACGTTATATCGTTATAGTATATAACGTTATACGTTATATCGTTACAGTATATAACGTTATACGTTATATCGTTATAGCATATAACGTTATACGTTATATCGATATAGTATATAACGTTATACGTTATATCGATATAGCATATAACTTTATACGTTATAACGATATAGTTTATAACGTTATACGTTATATCGTTATCGTATATAACGTTATACGTTATATCGTTATCGTATATAACGTTTTACGTTATATCGTTATAGTATATAACGTTAAACGTTATATCGATATAGTATATAACGTTATACGTTATATCGATATAGTATATAACGTTAAACGTTATATCGATATAGTATATAACGTTATACGTTATATCGTTATAGTACGTAACGTTATACGTTATATCGTTATCGTATATAACGTTATACGTTATATCGTTATAGTATATAACGTTTTACGTTATATCGTTATGGTATATAACGTTATGCGTTATATCGTTATCGTATATAACGTTATACGTTATATCGTAATACTACATAACGTTATACGTTATATCGTAATACTACATAACGTTATACGTTATATCGTAATACTACATAACGTTTTACGTTATATCGTTATGGTATATAACGTTATGCGTTATATCGTTATGGTATATAACGTTATGCGTTATATCGTTATCGTATATAACGTTATACGTTATATCGATATAGTATATAACGTTAAACGTTATATCGTTATAGTATATAACGTTTTACGTTATATCGTTATGGTATATAACGTTATGCGTTATATCGTTATCGTATATAACGTTATACGTTATATCGTAATACTACATAACGTTATACGTTATATCGTAATACTACATAACGTTATACGTTATATCGGCATAGTACATAACGTTATACGTTATATCGTTATAGTATATAACGTTTTACGTTATATCGTTATGGTATATAACGTTATGCGTTATATCGTTATCGTATATAACGTTATACGTTATATCGTAATACTACATAACGTTATACGTTATATCGTAATACTACATAACGTTATACGTTATATCGTAATACTACATAACGTTATACGTTATATCGTAATACTACATAACGTTATACGTTATATCGTAATACTACATAACGTTTTACGTTATATCGTTATGGTATATAACGTTATGCGTTATATCGTTATCGTATATAACGTTATACGTTATATCGATATAGTATATAACGTTAAACGTTATATCGTTATAGTATATAACGTTTTACGTTATATCGTTATGGTATATAACGTTATGCGTTATATCGTTATCGTATATAACGTTATACGTTATATCGTAATACTACATAACGTTATACGTTATATCGTAATACTACATAACGTTATACGTTATATCGTAATACTACATAACGTTATACGTTATATCGTTATAGTACATAACGTTATACGTTATATCGTTATCGTATATAACGTTATACGTTACATCGCTATCGTATATAACGGTATACGTTATATCGTTATAGTATATAACGTTTTACGTTATATCGTTATGGTATATAACGTTATGCGTTATATCGTTATCGTATATAACGTTATACGTTATATCAATATAGTATATAACGTTAAACGTTATATCGATATAGTATATAACGTTATACGTTATAGCGTAATACTACATAACGTTATACGTTATATCGTAATACTACATAACGTTATACGTTATATCTTTATAGTATATAACGTTATACGTTATATCGATATAGTATATAACGTTAAACGTTATATCGATATAGTATATAACGTTATACGTTATATCGTTATAGTACGTAACGTTATACGTTATATCGTTATCGTATATAACGTTATACGTTATATCGCTATCGTATATAACGTTATACGTTATATCGTTATCGTATATTACGTTATACGTTATATCGTTATCGTATATAACGTTATACGGTATATCGTTATAGTATATAACGTTATACGTTATATCGTTATAGTACATAACGTTATACGTTATATCGTTATAGTATATAACGTTATACGTTATATCGTAATACTACATAACGTTATACGTTATATCGTAATACTACATAACGTTATACGTTATAACGATATAGTTTATAACGTTATACGTTATATCGTTATCGTGTATAACGTTATACGTTATATCGTTATAGTACATAATGTTATACGATATATCGTTATCGTATATAACGTTTTACGTTATATCGTTATAGTATATAACGTTAAACGTTATATCGTTATAGTATATAACGTTATACGTTATATCGTTATAGTACATAACGTTATACGTTATATCGTTATAGTATATAACGTTATACGTTATATCGTAATACTACATAACGTTATACGTTATATCGTAATACTACATAACGTTATACGTTATAACGATATAGTTTATAACGTTATACGTTATATCGTTATCGTATATAACGTTATACGTTATATCGTTATAGTACATAATGTTATACGATATATCGTTATCGTATATAACGTTTTACGTTATATCGTTATAGTATATAACGTTATACGTTATATGGATATAGCATATAACGTTATACGTTATATCGATATCGTATATAACGTTTTACGTTATATCGTTATAGTATATAACGTTATCCGTTATATCGTTATCGTATATAACGTTATACGTTATATCGTTATCGTATATAACGTTTTACGTTATATCGTTATAGTATATAACGTTATCCGTTATATCGTTATCGTATATAACGTTATACGTTATATCGTTATAGTACATAACGTTATACGTTATATCGTTATCGTATATAACGTTATACGTTATATCGATATAGTATATAACGTTATACGTTATATCGATATAGTATATAACGTTAAACGTTATATCGATATAGTATATAACGTTATTCGTTATATCGTTATAGTACATAACGTTATCCGTTATATCGTTATCGTATATAACGTTATACGTTATATCGATATAGTATATAACGTTATACGTTATATCGTTATCGTATATAACGTTATACGTTATATCGATATAGTATATAACGTTATACGTTATATCGATATAGTATATAACGTTAAACGTTATATCGATATAGTATATAACGTTATACGTTATATCGATATAGTATATAACGTTAAACGTTATATCGATATAGTATATAACGTTATACGTTATATCGTTATAGTACATAACGTTATACGTTATATCGTTATCGTATATAACGTTTTACGTTATATCGTTATAGTATATAACGTTAAACGTTATATCGTTATAGTATATAACGTTATACGTTATATCGTTATAGTACATAACGTTATACGTTATGTCGTTATAGTATATAACGTTATACGTTATATCGTAATACTACATAACGTTATACGTTATATCGTAATACTACATAACGTTATACGTTATAACGATATAGTTTATAACGTTATACGTTATATCGTTATCGTATATAACGTTATACGTTATATCGTTATAGTACATAATGTTATACGATATATCGTTATCGTATATAACGTTTTACGTTATATCGTTATAGTATATAACGTTATACGTTATATGGATATAGCATATAACGTTATACGTTATATCGATATCGTATATAACGTTTTACGTTATATCGTTATAGTATATAACGTTATACGTTATATCGTTATAGTACATAACGTTATACGTTATATCGTTATCGTATATAACGTTATACGTTATATCGCTATCGTATATAACGTTATCCGTTATATCGTTATCGTATATAACGTTATACGTTATATCGTTATAGTACATAACGTTATACGTTATATCGTTATCGTATATAACGTTATACGTTATATCGATATAGTATATAACGTTATACGTTATATCGATATAGTATATAACGTTAAACGTTATATCGATATAGTATATAACGTTATTCGTTATATCGTTATAGTACATAACGTTATCCGTTATATCGTTATCGTATATAACGTTATACGTTATATCGTTATAGTACATAACGTTATACGTTATATCGTTATCGTATATAACGTTATACGTTATATCGATATAGTATATAACGTTATACGTTATATCGATATAGTATATAACGTTAAACGTTATATCGATATAGTATATAACGTTATTCGTTATATCGTTATAGTACATAACGTTATACGTTATATCGTTATCGTATATAACGTTATACGTTATATCGCTATCGTATATAACGTTATACGTTATATCGTTATAGTATATAACGTTTTACGTTATATCGTTATGGTATATAACGTTATGCGTTATATCGTTATCGTATATAACGTTATACGTTATATCGATATCGTATATAACGTTTTACGTTATATCGTTATAGTATATAACGTTATACGTTATATCGTTATAGTACATAACGTTATACGTTATATCGTTATCGTATATAACGTTATACGTTATATCGCTATCGTATATAACGTTATACGTTATATCGTTATCGTATATAACGTTATACGTTATATCGTTATCGTATATAACGTTATACGTTATATCGATATAGTATATAACGTTATACGTTATATCGATATAGTATATAACGTTAAACGTTATATCGATATAGTATATAACGTTATACGTTATATCGTTATAGTACATAACGTTATACGTTATATCGTTATCGTATATAACGTTATACGTTATATCGTTATAGTATATAACGTTATACGTTATATCGTTATAGTATATAACGTTTTACGTTATATCGTTATGGTATATAACGTATAACGTTATATCGTTATGGTATATAACGTTATGCGTTATATCGTTATCGTATATAACGTTATACGTTATATCGATATCGTATATAACGTTTTACGTTATATCGTTATAGTATATAACGTTATACGTTATATCGTTATAGTACATAACGTTATACGTTATATCGATATCGTATATAACGTTTTACGTTATATCGTTATAGTATATAACGTTATACGTTATATCGTAATACTACATAACGTTATACGTTATATCGTAATACTACATAACGTTATACGTTATATCTTTATAGTATATAACGTTATACGTTATATCGATATAGTATATAACGTTAAACGTTATATCGATATAGTATATAACGTTATACGTTATATCGTTATAGTACGTAACGTTATACGTTATATCGTTATCGTATATAACGTTATACGTTATATCGTTATAGTATATAACGTTATACGTTATATCGTTACAGTATATAACGTTATACGTTATATCGTTATAGCATATAACGTTATACGTTATATCGATATAGTATATAACGTTATACGTTATATCGATATAGTATATAACGTTATACGTTATATCGTTATCGTATATAACGTTATACGTTATATCGCTATCGTATATAACGTTATCCGTTATATCGTTATCGTATATAACGTTATACGTTATATCGTTATAGTACATAACGTTATACGTTATATCGTTATAGTATATCACGTTATACGTTATATGGATATAGCATATAACGTTATACGTTATATCGTAATACTACATAACGTTATACGTTATATCGTAATACTACATAACGTTATACGTTATATCGTAATACTACATAACGTTATACGTTATATCGTTATCGTATATAACGTTATACGTTATATCGTTATAGTATATAACGTTATACGTTATATCGTTACAGTATATAACGTTATACGTTATATCGTTATAGCATATAACGTTATACGTTATATCGATATAGTATATAACGTTATACGTTATATGGATATAGCATATAACGTTATACGTTATAACGATATAGTTTATAACGTTATACGTTATATCGTTATCGTATATAACGTTATACGTTATATCGTTATCGTATATAACGTTTTACGTTATATCGTTATAGTATATAACGTTAAACGTTATATCGATATAGTATATAACGTTATACGTTATATCGATATAGTATATAACGTTAAACGTTATATCGATATAGTATATAACGTTATACGTTATATCGTTATAGTACGTAACGTTATACGTTATATCGTTATCGTATATAACGTTATACGTTATATCGTTATAGTATATAACGTTTTACGTTATATCGTTATGGTATATAACGTTATGCGTTATATCGTTATCGTATATAACGTTATACGTTATATCGTAATACTACATAACGTTATACGTTATATCGTAATACTACATAACGTTATACGTTATATCGTAATACTACATAACGTATAACGTTATATCGTTATGGTATATAACGTTATGCGTTATATCGTTATGGTATATAACGTTATGCGTTATATCGTTATCGTATATAACGTTATACGTTATATCGATATAGTATATAACGTTAAACGTTATATCGTTATAGTATATAACGTTTTACGTTATATCGTTATGGTATATAACGTTATGCGTTATATCGTTATCGTATATAACGTTATACGTTATATCGTAATACTACATAACGTTATACGTTATATCGTAATACTACATAACGTTATACGTTATATCGTCATAGTACATAACGTTATACGTTATATCGTTATAGTATATAACGTTTTACGTTATATCGTTATGGTATATAACGTTATGCGTTATATCGTTATCGTATATAACGTTATACGTTATATCGTAATACTACATAACGTTATACGTTATATCGTAATACTACATAACGTTATACGTTATATCGTAATACTACATAACGTTATACGTTATATCGTAATACTACATAACGTTATACGTTATATCGTAATACTACATAACGTATAACGTTATGTCGTTATGGTATATAACGTTATGCGTTATATCGTTATCGTATATAACGTTATACGTTATATCGATATAGTATATAACGTTAAACGTTATATCGTTATAGTATATAACGTTTTACGTTATATCGTTATAGTATATAACGTTATGCGTTATATCGTTATCTTATATAACGTTATACGTTATATCGTAATACTACATAACGTTATACGTTATATCGTAATACTACATAACGTTATACGTTATATCGTAATACTACATAACGTTATACGTTATATCGTTATAGTACATAACGTTATACGTTATATCGTTATCGTATATAACGTTATACGTTACATCGCTATCGTATATAACGGTATACGTTATATCGTTATAGTATATAACGTTTTACGTTATATCGTTATGGTATATAACGTTATGCGTTATATCGTTATCGTATATAACGTTATACGTTATATCAATATAGTATATAACGTTAAACGTTATATCGATATAGTATATAACGTTATACGTTATAGCGTAATACTACATAACGTTATACGTTATATCGTAATACTACATAACGTTATACGTTATATCTTTATAGTATATAACGTTATACGTTATATCGATATAGTATATAACGTTAAACGTTATATCGATATAGTATATAACGTTATACGTTATATCGTTATAGTACGTAACGTTATACGTTATATCGTTATCGTATATAACGTTATACGTTATATCGCTATCGTATATAACGTTATACGTTATATCGTTATCGTATATAACGTTATACGTTATATCGTTATCGTATATAACGTTATACGGTATATCGTTATAGTATATAACGTTATACGTTATATCGTTATAGTACATAACGTTATACGTTATATCGTTATAGTATATCACGTTATACGTTATATCGTAATACTACATAACGTTATACGTTATATCGTAATACTACATAACGTTATACGTTATAACGATATAGTTTATAACGTTATACGTTATATCGTTATCGTATATAACGTTATACGTTATATCGTTATAGTACATAATGTTATACGATATATCGTTATCGTATATAACGTTTTACGTTATATCGTTATAGTATATAACGTTAAACGTTATATCGTTATAGTATATAACGTTATACGTTATATCGTTATAGTACATAACGTTATACGTTATATCGTTATAGTATATAACGTTATACGTTATATCGTAATACTACATAACGTTATACGTTATATCGTAATACTACATAACGTTATACGTTATAACGATATAGTTTATAACGTTATACGTTATATCGTTATCGTATATAACGTTATACGTTATATCGTTATAGTACATAATGTTATACGATATATCGTTATCGTATATAACGTTTTACGTTATATCGTTATAGTATATAACGTTATACGTTATATGGATATAGCATATAACGTTATACGTTATATCGATATCGTATATAACGTTTTACGTTATATCGTTATAGTATATAACGTTATACGTTATATCGTTATAGTACATAACGTTATACGTTATATCGTTATCGTATATAACGTTATACGTTATATCGCTATCGTATATAACGTTATCCGTTATATCGTTATCGTATATAACGTTATACGTTATATCGTTATAGTACATAACGTTATACGTTATATCGTTATCGTATATAACGTTATACGTTATATCGATATAGTATATAACGTTATACGTTATATCGATATAGTATATAACGTTAAACGTTATATCGATATAGTATATAACGTTATTCGTTATATCGTTATAGTACATAACGTTATCCGTTATATCGTTATCGTATATAACGTTATACGTTATATCGTTATAGTACATAACGTTATACGTTATATCGTTATCGTATATAACGTTATACGTTATATCGATATAGTATATAACGTTATACGTTATATCGATATAGTATATAACGTTAAACGTTATATCGATATAGTATATAACGTTATACGTTATATCGATATAGTATATAACGTTAAACGTTATATCGATATAGTATATAACGTTATACGTTATATCGTTATAGTACATAACGTTATACGTTATATCGTTATCGTATATAACGTTATACGTTATATCGCTATCGTATATAACGTTATACGTTATATCGTTATCGTATATAACGTTATACGTTATATCGTTATCGTATATAACGTTATACGGTATATCGTTATAGTATATAACGTTATACGTTATATCGTTATAGTACATAACGTTATACGTTATATCGTTATAGTATATAACGTTATACGTTATATCGTAATACTACATAACGTTATACGTTATATCGTAATACTACATAACGTTATACGTTATAACGATATAGTTTATAACGTTATACGTTATATCGTTATCGTATATAACGTTATACGTTATATCGTTATAGTACATAATGTTATACGATATATCGTTATCGTATATAACGTTTTACGTTATATCGTTATCGTATATAACGTTATACGTTATATCGTTATAGTACATAACGTTATACGTTATATCGTTATAGTATATAACGTTTTACGTTATATCGTTATGGTATATAACGTTATACGTTATATCGCTATCGTATATAACGTTATACGTTATATCGTTATCGTATATAACGTTATACGTTATATCGTTATCGTATATAACGTTAAACGTTATATCGATATAGTATATAACGTTATACGTTATATCGTTATAGTACATAACGTTATACGTTATATCGTTATCGTATATAACGTTATACGTTATATCGATATAGTATATAACGTTATACGTTATATGGATATAGCATATAACGTTATACGTTATATCGATATAGTATATAACGTTATACGTTATATGGATATAGCATATAACGTTATACGTTATAACGATATAGTTTATAACGTTATACGTTATATCGTTATCGTATATAACGTTATACGTTATATCGTTATCGTATATAACGTTTTACGTTATATCGTTATAGTATATAACGTTAAACGTTATATCGATATAGTATATAACGTTATACGTTATATCGTAATACTACATAACGTTATACGTTATATCGTAATACTACATAACGTTATACGTTATATCGTTATAGTATATAACGTTATACGTTATATCGATATAGTATATAACGTTAAACGTTATATCGATATAGTATATAACGTTATACGTTATATCGTTATAGTACGTAACGTTATACGTTATATCGTTATCGTATATAACGTTTTACGTTATATCCTTATAGTATATAACGTTTTACGTTATATCGTTATGGTATATAACGTTATGCGTTATATCGTTATCGTATATAACGTTATACGTTATATCGTAATACTACATAACGTTATACGTTATATCGTAATACTACATAACGTTATACGTTATATCGTAATACTACATAACGTTTTACGTTATATCGTTATGGTATATAACGTTATGCGTTATATCGTTATGGTATATAACGTTATGCGTTATATCGTTATCGTATATAACGTTATACGTTATATCGATATAGTATATAACGTTAAACGTTATATCGTTATAGTATATAACGTTTTACGTTATATCGTTATGGTATATAACGTTATGCGTTATATCGTTATCGTATATAACGTTATACGTTATATCGTAATACTACATAACGTTATACGTTATATCGTAATACTACATAACGTTATACGTTATATCGTTATAGTACATAACGTTATACGTTATATCGTTATAGTATATAACGTTTTACGTTATATCGTTATGGTATATAACGTTATGCGTTATATCGTTATCGTATATAACGTTATACGTTATATCGTAATACTACATAACGTTATACGTTATATCGTAATACTACATAACGTTATACGTTATATCGTAATACTACATAACGTTATACGTTATATCGTTATAGTACATAACGTTATACGTTATATCGTTATCGTATATAACGTTATACGTTACATCGCTATCGTATATAACGGTATACGTTATATCGTTATAGTATATAACGTTTTACGTTATATCGTTATGGTATATAACGTTATGCGTTATATCGTTATCGTATATAACGTTATACGTTATATCAATATAGTATATAACGTTAAACGTTATATCGATATAGTATATAACGTTATACGTTATAGCGTAATACTACATAACGTTATACGTTATATCGTAATACTACATAACGTTATACGTTATATCTTTATAGTATATAACGTTATACGTTATATCGATATAGTATATAACGTTAAACGTTATATCGATATAGTATATAACGTTATACGTTATATCGTTATAGTACGTAACGTTATACGTTATATCGTTATCGTATATAACGTTATACGTTATATCGCTATCGTATATAACGTTATACGTTATATCGTTATCGTATATAACGTTATACGTTATATCGTTATCGTATATAACGTTATACGGTATATCGTTATAGTATATAACGTTATACGTTATATCGTTATAGTACATAACGTTATACGTTATATCGTTATAGTATATAACGTTATACGTTATATCGTAATACTACATAACGTTATACGTTATATCGTAATACTACATAACTTTATACGTTATAACGATATAGTTTATAACGTTATACGTTATATCGTTATCGTATATAACGTTATACGTTATATCGTTATAGTACATAATGTTATACGATATATCGTTATCGTATATAACGTTTTACGTTATATCGTTATAGTATATAACGTAAAACGTTATAACGTTATAGTATATAACGTTATACGTTATATCGTTATAGTACATAACGTTATACGTTATATCGTTATAGTATATAACGTTATACGTTATATCGTAATACTACATAACGTTATACGTTATATCGTAATACTACATAACGTTATACGTTATAACGATATAGTTTATAACGTTATACGTTATATCGTTATCGTATATAACGTTATACGTTATATCGTTATAGTACATAATGTTATACGATATATCGTTATCGTATATAACGTTTTACGTTATATCGTTATAGTATATAACGTTATACGTTATATGGATATAGCATATAACGTTATACGTTATATCGATATCGTATATAACGTTTTACGTTATATCGTTATAGTATATAACGTTATACGTTATATCGTTATAGTACATAACGTTATACGTTATATCGTTATCGTATATAACGTTATACGTTATATCGCTATCGTATATAACGTTATCCGTTATATCGTTATCGTATATAACGTTATACGTTATATCGTTATAGTACATAACGTTATACGTTATATCGTTATCGTATATAACGTTATACGTTATATCGATATAGTATATAACGTTATACGTTATATCGATATAGTATATAACGTTAAACGTTATATCGATATAGTATATAACGTTATTCGTTATATCGTTATAGTACATAACGTTATCCGTTATATCGTTATCGTATATAACGTTATACGTTATATCGTTATAGTACATAACGTTATACGTTATATCGTTATCGTATATAACGTTATACGTTATATCGATATAGTATATAACGTTATACGTTATATCGATATAGTATATAACGTTAAACGTTATATCGATATAGTATATAACGTTATTCGTTATATCGTTATAGTACTTAACGTTATACGTTATATCGTTATCGTATATAACGTTATACGTTATATCGCTATCGTATATAACGTTATACGTTATATCGTTATAGTATATAACGTTTTACGTTATATCGTTATGGTATATAACGTTATGCGTTATATCGTTATCGTATATAACGTTATACGTTATATCGATATCGTATATAACGTTTTACGTTATATCGTTATAGTATATAACGTTATACGTTATATCGTTATAGTACATAACGTTATACGTTATATCGTTATCGTATATAACGTTATACGTTATATCGCTATCGTATATAACGTTATACGTTATATCGTTATCGTATATAACGTTATACGTTATATCGTTATCGTATATAACGTTATACGTTATATCGATATAGTATATAACGTTATACGTTATATCGATATAGTATATAACGTTAAACGTTATATCGATATAGTATATAACGTTATACGTTATATCGTTATAGTACATAACGTTATACGTTATATCGTTATCGTATATAACGTTATACGTTATATCGTTATAGTACATAACGTTATACGTTATATCGTTATAGTATATAACGTTTTACGTTATATCGTTATGGTATATAACGTTTTACGTTATATCGTTATGGTATATAACGTTATGCGTTATATCGTTATCGTATATAACGTTATACGTTATATCGATATCGTATATAACGTTTTACGTTATATCGTTATAGTATATAACGTTATACGTTATATCGTTATAGTACATAACGTTATACGTTATATCGATATCGTATATAACGTTTTACGTTATATCGTTATAGTATATAACGTTATACGTTATATCGTAATACTACATAACGTTATACGTTATATCGTAATACTACATAACGTTATACGTTATATCTTTATAGTATATAACGTTATACGTTATATCGATATAGTATATAACGTTAAACGTTATATCGATATAGTATATAACGTTATACGTTATATCGTTATAGTACGTAACGTTATACGTTATATCGTTATCGTATATAACGCTATACGTTATATCGCTATCGTATATAACGTTATACGTTATATCGTTATCGTATATAACGTTATACGGTATATCGTTATAGTATATAACGTTATACGTTATATCGATATAGTATATAACGTTAAACGTTATATCGATATAGTATATAACGTTATACGTTATATCTTTATAGTATATAACGTTATACGTTATATCGATATAGTATATAACGTTAAACGTTATATCGCTATCGTATATAACGTTATACGTTATATCGTTATCGTATATAACGTTATACGTTATATCGTTATCGTATATAACGTTATACGGTATATCGTTATAGTATATAACGTTATACGTTATATCGTTATAGTACATAACGTTATACGTTATATCGTTATAGTATATAACGTTATACGTTATATCGTAATACTACATAACGTTATACGTTATATCGTAATACTACATAACGTTATACGTTATAACGATATAGTTTATAACGTTATACGTTATATCGTTATCGTATATAACGTTATACGTTATATCGTTATAGTACATAATGTTATACGATATATCGTTATCGTATATAACGTTTTACGTTATATCGTTATAGTATATAACGTTAAACGTTATATCGTTATAGTATATAACGTTATACGTTATATCGTTATAGTACATAACGTTATACGTTATATCGTTATAGTATATAACGTTATACGTTATATCGTAATACTACATAACGTTATACGTTATATCGTAATACTACATAACGTTATACGTTATAACGATATAGTTTATAACGTTATACGTTATATCGTTATCGTATATAACGTTATACGTTATATCGTTATAGTACATAATGTTATACGATATATCGTTATCGTATATAACGTTTTACGTTATATCGTTATAGTATATAACGTTATACGTTATATGGATATAGCATGCAACGTTATACGTTATATCGATATCGTATATAACGTTTTACGTTATATCGTTATAGTATATAACGTTATACGTTATATCGTTATAGTACATAACGTTATACGTTATATCGTTATCGTATATAACGTTATACGTTATATCGCTATCGTATATAACGTTATCCGTTATATCGTTATCGTATATAACGTTATACGTTATATCGTTATAGTACATAACGTTATACGTTATATCGTTATCGTATATAACGTTATACGTTATATCGATATAGTATATAACGTTATACGTTATATCGATATAGTATATAACGTTAAACGTTATATCGATATAGTATATAACGTTATTCGTTATATCGTTATAGTACATAACGTTATCCGTTATATCGTTATCGTATATAACGTTATACGTTATATCGTTATAGTACATAACGTTATACGTTATATCGTTATCGTATATAACGTTATACGTTATATCGATATAGTATATAACGTTATACGTTATATCGATATAGTATATAACGTTAAACGTTATATCGATATAGTATATAACGTTATTCGTTATATCGTTATAGTACTTAACGTTATACGTTATATCGTTATCGTATATAACGTTATACGTTATATCGCTATCGTATATAACGTTATACGTTATATCGTTATAGTATATAACGTTTTACGTTATATCGTTATGGTATATAACGTTATGCGTTATATCGTTATCGTATATAACGTTATACGTTATATCGATATCGTATATAACGTTTTACGTTATATCGTTATAGTATATAACGTTATACGTTATATCGTTATAGTACATAACGTTATACGTTATATCGTTATCGTATATAACGTTATACGTTATATCGCTATCGTATATAACGTTATACGTTATATCGTTATCGTATATAACGTTATACGTTATATCGTTATCGTATATAACGTTATACGTTATATCGATATAGTATATAACGTTATACGTTATATCGATATAGTATATAACGTTAAACGTTATATCGATATAGTATATAACGTTATACGTTATATCGTTATAGTACATAACGTTATACGTTATATCGTTATCGTATATAACGTTATACGTTATATCGTTATAGTACATAACGTTATACGTTATATCGTTATAGTATATAACGTTTTACGTTATATCGTTATGGTATATAACGTTTTACGTTATATCGTTATGGTATATAACGTTATGCGTTATATCGTTATCGTATATAACGTTATACGTTATATCGATATCGATATAACGTTTTACGTTATATCGTTATAGTATATAACGTTATACGTTATATCGTTATAGTACATAACGTTATACGTTATATCGATATCGTATATAACGTTTTACGTTATATCGTTATAGTATATAACGTTATACGTTATATCGTAATACTACATAACGTTATACGTTATATCGTAATACTACATAACGTTATACGTTATATCTTTATAGTATATAACGTTATACGTTATATCGATATAGTATATAACGTTAAACGTTATATCGATATAGTATATAACGTTATACGTTATATCGTTATAGTACGTAACGTTATACGTTATATCGTTATCGTATATAACGCTATACGTTATATCGCTATCGTATATAACGTTATACGTTATATCGTTATCGTATATAACGTTATACGGTATATCGTTATAGTATATAACGTTATACGTTATATCGATATAGTATATAACGTTAAACGTTATATCGATATAGTATATAACGTTATACGTTATATCGTAATACTACATAACGTTATACGTTATATCTTTATAGTATATAACGTTATACGTTATATCGATATAGTATATAACGTTAAACGTTATATCGATATAGTATATAACGTTATACGTTATATCGTTATAGTACGTAACGTTATACGTTATATCGTTATCGTATATAACGTTATACGTTATATCGCTATCGTATATAACGTTATACGTTATATCGTTATCGTATATAACGTTATACGTTATATCGTTATAGTATATAACGTTATACGTTATATGGGTATAGCATATAACGTTATACGTTATATCGTAATACTACATAACGTTATACGTTATATCGTAATAGTACATAACGTTATACGTTATATCGTTATCGTATATAACGTTATACGTTATATCGTTATAGTATATAACGTTATACGTTATATCGTAATACTACATAACGTTATATGTTATATCGTAATACTACATAACGTTATACGTTATATCGTTATAGTATATAACGTTATACGTTATATCGATATAGTATATAACGTTAAACGTTATATCGATATAGTATATAACGTTATACGTTATATCGTTATAGTATATAACGTTATACGTTATATCGATATAGTATATAACGTTATACGTTATAACGATATAGTTTATAACGTTTTACGTTATATCGATATAGTATATAACGTTATACGTTATATCGATATAGTATATAACTTTAAACGTTATATCGATATAGTATATAACGTTATACCTTATATCGTTATAGTACATAACGTTATACGTTATATCGTTATCGTATATAACGTTATACGTTATATCGCTATCGTATATAACGTTATACGTTATATCGTTATAGTATATAACGTTTTACGTTATATCGTTATGGTATATAACGTTATGCGTTATATCGTTATCGTATATAACGTTATACGTTATATCGATATAGTATATAACGTTAAACGTTATATCGATATAGTATATAACGTTATACGTTATATCGTAATACTACATAACGTTATACGTTATATCGTAATACTACATAACGTTATACGTTATATCGTTATAGTATATAACGTTATACGTTATATCGATATAGTATATAACGTTAAACGTTATATCGATATAGTATATAACGTTATACGTTATATCGTTATAGTACGTAACGTTATACGTTATATCGTTATCGTATATAACGTTATACGTTATATCGCTATCGTATATAACGTTATACGTTATATCGTTATCGTATATAACGTTATACGGTATATCGTTATAGTATGTAACGTTATACGTTATATCGTAATACTACATAACGTTATACGATATATCGTAATACTACATAACGTTATACGTTATATCGTTATAGTATATAACGTTTTACGTTATATCGTTATGGTATATAACGTTATGCGTTATATCGCTATCGTATATAACGTTATACGTTATATCGTTATAGCATATCACGTTATACGTTATAACGATATAGCTTATAACGTTATACGTTATATCGTTATCGTATATAACGTTTTACGTATATCGTTATAGTATATAACGTTATACATTATATCCATATAGTATATAACGTTATACGTTATAACGATATAGTTTTTAACGTTATACGTTATAACGATATAGTTTTTAACGTTATACGTTATAACGATATAGTTTTTAACGTTATACGTTATAACGATATAGTTTTTAACGTTATACGTTATAACGATATAGTTTTTAACGTTATACGTTATATCGTTATCGTATATAACGTTATACGTTATATCGTTATAGTATATAACGTTATACGTTATATCGTTATAGTATATAACGTTTTACGTTATATCGTTATCGTATATAACGTTATACGTTATATCGTTATCGCATATAACGTTTTACGTTATATCGTTATAGTATATAACGTTTTACGTTATATCGTTATGGTATATAATGTTATGCGTTATATCGTTATCGTATATAACGTTATACGTTATATCGTAATACTACATAACGTTACACGTTATATCGTAATACTACATAACGTTATACGTTATATCGTTATAGTATATAACGTTTTACGTTATATCGTTATGGTATATAACGTTATGCGTTATATCGCTATCGTATATAACGTTATACGTTATATCGTTATCGTATACAACGTTATACGTTATATCGTTATCGTATATAACGTTATACGTTATATCGATATAGTATATAACGTTATACGTTATATGGATATAGCATATAACGTTATACGTTATAACGATATAGTTTATAACGTTATACGTTATATCGTTATCGTATATAACGTTATACGTTATATCGTTATCGTATATAACGTTTTACGTTATATCGTTATAGTATATAACGTTTTACGTTATATCGTTATGGTATATAATGTTATGCGCTATATCGTTATCGTATATAACGTTATACGTTATATCGTAATACTACATAACGTTATACGTTATATCGTAATACTACATAACGTTATACGTTATATCGTTATAGTATATAACGTTTTACGTTATATCGTTATGGTATATAACGTTATGCGTTATATCGCTATCGTATATAACGTTATACGTTATATCGTTATCGTATATAACGTTATACGTTATATCGATATAGTATATAACGTTATACGTTATATCGATATAGTATATAACGTTATACGTTATATCGTTATAGTATATAACGTTATACGTTATATGGGTATAGCATATAACGTTATACGTTATATCGTAATACTACATAACGTTATACGTTATATCGTAATACTACATAACGTTATACGTTATATCGTAATACTACATAACGTTATACGTTATATCGTAATACTACATAACGTTATACGTTATATCGTTATCGTATATAACGTTATACGTTATATCGTTATAGTATATAACGTTATACGTTATATCGTAATACTACATAACGTTATACGTTATATCGTAATACTACATAACGTTATACGTTATATCGTTATAGTATATAACGTTATACGTTATATCGATATAGTATATAACGTTAAACGTTATATCGATATAGTATATAACGTTATACGTTATATCGTTATAGTATATAACGTTATACGTTATATCGATATAGTATATAACGTTATACGTTATAACGATATAGTTTATAACGTTTTACGTTATATCGATATAGTATATAACGTTATACGTTATATCGATATAGTATATAACTTTAAACGTTATATCGATATAGTATATAACGTTATACCTTATATCGTTATAGTACATAACGTTATACGTTATATCGTTATCGTATATAACGTTATGCGTTATATCGTTATCGTATATAACGTTATACGTTATATCGATATAGTATATAACGTTAAACGTTATATCGATATAGTATATAACGTTATGCGTTATATCGATATAGTATATAACGTTATACGTTATAGCGTAATACTACATAACGTTATACGTTATATCGTAATACTACATAACGTTATACGTTATATCTTTATAGTATATAACGTTATACGTTATATCGATATAGTATATAACGTTAAACGTTATATCGATATAGTATATAACGTTATACGTTATATCGTTATAGTACGTAACGTTATACGTTATATCGTTATCGTATATAACGTTATACGTTATATCGCTATCGTATATAACGTTATACGTTATATCGTTATCGTATATTACGTTATACGTTATATCGTTATCGTATATAACGTTATACGGTATATCGTTATAGTATATAACGTTATACGTTATATCGTTATAGTACATAACGTTATACGTTATATCGTTATAGTATATAACGTTATACGTTATATCGTAATACTACATAACGTTATACGTTATATCGTAATACTACATAACGTTATACGTTATAACGATATAGTTTATAACGTTATACGTTATATCGTTATCGTATATAACGTTATACGTTATATCGTTATAGTACATAATGTTATACGATATATCGTTATCGTATATAACGTTTTACGTTATATCGTTATAGTATATAACGTATAACGTTATATCGTTATAGTATATAACGTTATACGTTATATCGTTATAGTATATAACGTTATACGTTATATCGTTATAGTATATAACGTTATACGTTATATCGTAATACTACATAACGTTATACGTTATATCGTAATACTACATAACGTTATACGTTATAACGATATAGTTTATAACGTTATACGTTATATCGTTATCGTATATAACGTTATACGTTATATCGTTATAGTACATAATGTTATACGATATATCGTTATCGTATATAACGTTTTACGTTATATCGTTATAGTTTATAACGTTATACGTTATATGGATATAGCATATAACGTTATACGTTATATCGATATCGTATATAACGTTTTACGTTATATCGTTATAGTATATAACGTTATACGTTATATCGTTATAGTACATAACGTTATACGTTATATCGTTATCGTATATAACGTTATACGTTATATCGCTATCGTATATAACGTTATCCGTTATATCGTTATCGTATATAACGTTATACGTTATATCGTTATAGTACATAACGTTATACGTTATATCGTTATCGTATATAACGTTATACGTTATATCGATATAGTATATAACGTTATACGTTATATCGATATAGTATATAACGTTAAACGTTATATCGATATAGTATATAACGTTATTCGTTATATCGTTATAGTACATAACGTTATCCGTTATATCGTTATCGTATATAACGTTATACGTTATATCGTTATAGTACATAACGTTATACGTTATATCGTTATCGTATATAACGTTATACGTTATATCGATATAGTATATAACGTTATACGTTATATCGATATAGTATATAACGTTAAACGTTATATCGATATAGTATATAACGTTATACGTTATATCGATATAGTATATAACGTTAAACGTTATATCGATATAGTATATAACGTTATACGTTATATCGTTATAGTACATAACGTTATACGTTATATCGTTATCGTATATAACGTTTTACGTTATATCGTTATAGTATATAACGTTAAACGTTATATCGTTATAGTATATAACGTTATACGTTATATCGTTATAGTACATAACGTTATACGTTATGTCGTTATAGTATATAACGTTATACGTTATATCGTAATACTACATAACGTTATACGTTATATCGTAATACTACATAACGTTATACGTTATAACGATATAGTTTATAACGTTATACGTTATATCGTTATCGTATATAACGTTATACGTTATATCGTTATAGTACATAATGTTATACGATATATCGTTATCGTATATAACGTTTTACGTTATATCGTTATAGTATATAACGTTATACGTTATATGGATATAGCATATAACGTTATACGTTATATCGATATCGTATATAACGTTTTACGTTATATCGTTATAGTATATAACGTTATACGTTATATCGTTATAGTACATAACGTTATACGTTATATCGTTATCGTATATAACGTTATACGTTATATCGCTATCGTATATAACGTTATCCGTTATATCGTTATCGTATATAACGTTATACGTTATATCGTTATAGTACATAACGTTATACGTTATATCGTTATCGTATATAACGTTATACGTTATATCGATATAGTATATAACGTTATACGTTATATCGATATAGTATATAACGTTAAACGTTATATCGATATAGTATATAACGTTATTCGTTATATCGTTATAGTACATAACGTTATCCGTTATATCGTTATCGTATATAACGTTATACGTTATATCGTTATAGTACATAACGTTATACGTTATATCGTTATCGTATATAACGTTATACGTTATATCGATATAGTATATAACGTTATACGTTATATCGATATAGTATATAACGTTAAACGTTATATCGATATAGTATATAACGTTATTCGTTATATCGTTATAGTACATAACGTTATACGTTATATCGTTATCGTATATAACGTTATACGTTATATCGCTATCGTATATAACGTTATACGTTATATCGTTATAGTATATAACGTTTTACGTTATATCGTTATGGTATATAACGTTATGCGTTATATCGTTATCGTATATAACGTTATACGTTATATCGATATCGTATATAACGTTTTACGTTATATCGTTATAGTATATAACGTTATACGTTATATCGTTATAGTACATAACGTTATACGTTATATCGTTATCGTATATAACGTTATACGTTATATCGCTATCGTATATAACGTTATACGTTATATCGTTATCGTATATAACGTTATACGTTATATCGTTATCGTATATAACGTTATACGTTATATCGATATAGTATATAACGTTATACGTTATATCGATATAGTATATAACGTTAAACGTTATATCGATATAGTATATAACGTTATACGTTATATCGTTATAGTACATAACGTTATACGTTATATCGTTATCGTATATAACGTTATACGTTATATCGTTATAGTACATAACGTTATACGTTATATCGTTATAGTATATAACGTTTTACGTTATATCGTTATGGTATATAACGTATAACGTTATATCGTTATGGTATATAACGTTATGCGTTATATCGTTATCGTATATAACGTTATACGTTATATCGATATCGTATATAACGTTTTACGTTATATCGTTATAGTATATAACGTTATACGTTATATCGTTATAGTACATAACGTTATACGTTATATCGATATCGTATATAACGTTTTACGTTATATCGTTATAGTATATAACGTTATACGTTATATCGTAATACTACATAACGTTATACGTTATATCGTAATACTACATAACGTTATACGTTATATCTTTATAGTATATAACGTTATACGTTATATCGATATAGTATATAACGTTAAACGTTATATCGATATAGTATATAACGTTATACGTTATATCGTTATAGTACGTAAAGTTATACGTTATATCGTTATCGTATATAACGTTATACGTTATATCGTTATAGTATATAACGTTATACGTTATATCGTTACAGTATATAACGTTATACGTTATATCGTTATAGCATATAACGTTATACGTTATATCGATATAGTATATAACGTTATACGTTATATCGATATAGTATATAACGTTATACGTTATATCGTTATCGTATATAACGTTATACGTTATATCGCTATCGTATATAACGTTATCCGTTATATCGTTATCGTATATAACGTTATACGTTATATCGTTATAGTACATAACGTTATACGTTATATCGTTATAGTATATCACGTTATACGTTATATGGATATAGCATATAACGTTATACGTTATATCGTAATACTACATAACGTTATACGTTATATCGTAATACTACATAACGTTATACGTTATATCGTAATACTACATAACGTTATACGTTATATCGTTATCGTATATAACGTTATACGTTATATCGTTATAGTATATAACGTTATACGTTATATCGTTACAGTATATAACGTTATACGTTATATCGTTATAGCATATAACGTTATACGTTATATCGATATAGTATATAACGTTATACGTTATATGGATATAGCATATAACGTTATACGTTATAACGATATAGTTTATAACGTTATACGTTATATCGTTATCGTATATAACGTTATACGTTATATCGTTATCGTATATAACGTTTTACGTTATATCGTTATAGTATATAACGTTAAACGTTATATCGATATAGTATATAACGTTATACGTTATATCGATATAGTATATAACGTTAAACGTTATATCGATATAGTATATAACGTTATACGTTATATCGTTATAGTACGTAACGTTATACGTTATATCGTTATCGTATATAACGTTATACGTTATATCGTTATAGTATATAACGTTTTACGTTATATCGTTATGGTATATAACGTTATGCGTTATATCGTTATCGTATATAACGTTATACGTTATATCGTAATACTACATAACGTTATACGTTATATCGTAATACTACATAACGTTATACGTTATATCGTAATACTACATAACGTTTTACGTTATATCGTTATGGTATATAACGTTATGCGTTATATCGTTATGGTATATAACGTTATGCGTTATATCGTTATCGTATATAACGTTATACGTTATATCGATATAGTATATAACGTTAAACGTTATATCGTTATAGTATATAACGTTTTACGTTATATCGTTATGGTATATAACGTTATGCGTTATATCGTTATCGTATATAACGTTATACGTTATATCGTAATACTACATAACGTTATACGTTATATCGTAATACTACATAACGTTATACGTTATATCGTCATAATACATAACGTTATACGTTATATCGTTATAGTATATAACGTTTTACGTTATATCGTTATGGTATATAACGTTATGCGTTATATCGTTATCGTATATAACGTTATACGTTATATCGTAATACTACATAACGTTATACGTTATATCGTAATACTACATAACGTTATACGTTATATCGTAATACTACATAACGTTATACGTTATATCGTAATACTACATAACGTTATACGTTATATCGTAATACTACATAACGTATTACGTTATATCGTTATGGTATATAACGTTATGCGTTATATCGTTATCGTATATAACGTTATACGTTATATCGATATAGTATATAACGTTAAACGTTATATCGTTATAGTATATAACGTTTTACGTTATATCGTTATGGTATATAACGTTATGCGTTATATCGTTATCGTATATAACGTTATACGTTATATCGTAATACTACATAACGTTATACGTTATATCGTAATACTACATAACGTTATACGTTATATCGTAATACTACATAACGTTATACGTTATATCGTTATAGTACATAACGTTATACGTTATATCGTTATCGTATATAACGTTATACGTTACATCGCTATCGTATATAACGGTATACGTTATATCGTTATAGTATATAACGTTTTACGTTATATCGTTATGGTATATAACGTTATGCGTTATATCGTTATCGTATATAACGTTATACGTTATATCAATATAGTATATAACGTTAAACGTTATATCGATATAGTATATAACGTTATACGTTATAGCGTAATACTACATAACGTTATACGTTATATCGTAATACTACATAACGTTATACGTTATATCGTTATAGTATATAACGTTATACGTTATATCGATATAGTATATAACGTTTAACGTTATATCGATATAGTATATAACGTTATACGTTATATCGTTATAGTACGTAACGTTATACGTTATATCGTTATCGTATATAACGTTATACGTTATATCGCTATCGTATATAACGTTATACGTTATATCGTTATCGTATATAACGTTATACGTTATATCGTTATCGTATATAACGTTATACGGTATATCGTTATAGTATATAACGTTATACGTTATATCGTTATAGTACATAACGTTATACGTTATATCGTTATAGTATATAACGTTATACGTTATATCGTAATACTACATAACGTTATACGTTATATCGTAATACTACATAACGTTATACGTTATAACGATATAGTTTATAACGTTATACGTTATATCGTTATCGTATATAACGTTATACGTTATATCGTTATAGTACATAATGTTATACGATATATCGTTATCGTATATAACGTTTTACGTTATATCGTTATAGTATATAACGTTAAACGTTATATCGTTATAGTATATAACGTTATACGTTATATCGTTATAGTACATAACGTTATACGTTATATCGTTATAGTATATAACGTTATACGTTATATCGTAATACTACATAACGTTATACGTTATATCGTAATACTACATAACGTTATACGTTATAACGATATAGTTTATAACGTTATACGTTATATCGTTATCGTATATAACGTTATACGTTATATCGTTATAGTACATAATGTTATACGATATATCGTTATCGTATATAACGTTTTACGTTATATCGTTATAGTATATAACGTTATACGTTATATGGATATAGCATATAACGTTATACGTTATATCGATATCGTATATAACGTTTTACGTTATATCGTTATAGTATATAACGTTATACGTTATATCGTTATAGTACATAACGTTATACGTTATATCGTTATCGTATATAACGTTATACGTTATATCGCTATCGTATATAACGTTATCCGTTATATCGTTATCGTATATAACGTTATACGTTATATCGTTATAGTACATAACGTTATACGTTATATCGTTATCGTATATAACGTTATACGTTATATCGATATAGTATATAACGTTATACGTTATATCGATATAGTATATAACGTTAAACGTTATATCGATATAGTATATAACGTTATTCGTTATATCGTTATAGTACATAACGTTATCCGTTATATCGTTATCGTATATAACGTTATACGTTATATCGTTATAGTACATAACGTTATACGTTATATCGTTATCGTATATAACGTTATACGTTATATCGATATAGTATATAACGTTATACGTTATATCGATATAGTATATAACGTTAAACGTTATATCGATATAGTATATAACGTTATACGTTATATCGATATAGTATATAACGTTAAACGTTATATCGATATAGTATATAACGTTATACGTTATATCGTTATAGTACATAACGTTATACGTTATATCGTTATCGTATATAACGTTATACGTTATATCGCTATCGTATATAACGTTATACGTTATATCGTTATCGTATATAACGTTATACGTTATATCGTTATCGTATATAACGTTATACGGTATATCGTTATAGTATATAACGTTATACGTTATATCGTTATAGTACATAACGTTATACGTTATATCGTTATAGTATATAACGTTATACGTTATATCGTAATACTACATAACGTTATACGTTATATCGTAATACTACATAACGTTATACGTTATAACGATATAGTTTATAACGTTATACGTTATATCGTTATCGTATATAACGTTATACGTTATATCGTTATAGTACATAATGTTATACGATATATCGTTATCGTATATAACGTTTTACGTTATATCGTTATCGTATATAACGTTATACGTTATATCGTTATAGTACATAACGTTATACGTTATATCGTTATAGTATATAACGTTTTACGTTATATCGTTATGGTATATAACGTTATACGTTATATCGCTATCGTATATAACGTTATACGTTATATCGTTATCGTATATAACGTTATACGTTATATCGTTATCGTATATAACGTTAAACGTTATATCGATATAGTATATAACGTTATACGTTATATCGTTATAGTACATAACGTTATACGTTATATCGTTATCGTATATAACGTTATACGTTATATCGATATAGTATATAACGTTATACGTTATATGGATATAGCATATAACGTTATACGTTATATCGATATAGTATATAACGTTATACGTTATATGGATATAGCATATAACGTTATACGTTATAACGATATAGTTTATAACGTTATACGTTATATCGTTATCGTATATAACGTTATACGTTATATCGTTATCGTATATAACGTTTTACGTTATATCGTTATAGTATATAACGTTAAACGTTATATCGATATAGTATATAACGTTATACGTTATATCGTAATACTACATAACGTTATACGTTATATCGTAATACTACATAACGTTATACGTTATATCGTTATAGTATATAACGTTATACGTTATATCGATATAGTATATAACGTTAAACGTTATATCGATATAGTATATAACGTTATACGTTATATCGTTATAGTACGTAACGTTATACGTTATATCGTTATCGTATATAACGTTATACGTTATATCGTTATAGTATATAACGTTTTACGTTATATCGTTATGGTATATAACGTTATGCGTTATATCGTTATCGTATATAACGTTATACGTTATATCGTAATACTACATAACGTTATACGTTATATCGTAATACTACATAACGTTATACGTTATATCGTAATACTACATAACGTTTTACGTTATATCGTTATGGTATATAACGTTATGCGTTATATCGTTATGGTATATAACGTTATGCGTTATATCGTTATCGTATATAACGTTATACGTTATATCGATATAGTATATAACGTTAAACGTTATATCGTTATAGTATATAACGTTTTACGTTATATCGTTATGGTATATAACGTTATGCGTTATATCGTTATCGTATATAACGTTATACGTTATATCGTAATACTACATAACGTTATACGTTATATCGTAATACTACATAACGTTATACGTTATATCGTCATAGTACATAACGTTATACGTTATATCGTTATAGTATATAACGTTTTACGTTATATCGTTATGGTATATAACGTTATGCGTTATATCGTTATCGTATATAACGTTATACGTTATATCGTAATACTACATAACGTTATACGTTATATCGTAATACTACATAACGTTATACGTTATATCGTAATACTACATAACGTTATACGTTATATCGTTATAGTACATAACGTTATACGTTATATCGTTATCGTATATAACGTTATACGTTACATCGCTATCGTATATAACGGTATACGTTATATCGTTATAGTATATAACGTTTTACGTTATATCGTTATGGTATATAACGTTATGCGTTATATCGTTATCGTATATAACGTTATACGTTATATCAATATAGTATATAACGTTAAACGTTATATCGATATAGTATATAACGTTATACGTTATAGCGTAATACTACATAACGTTATACGTTATATCGTAATACTACATAACGTTATACGTTATATCTTTATAGTATATAACGTTATACGTTATATCGATATAGTATATAACGTTAAACGTTATATCGATATAGTATATAACGTTATACGTTATATCGTTATAGTACGTAACGTTATACGTTATATCGTTATCGTATATAACGTTATACGTTATATCGCTATCGTATATAACGTTATACGTTATATCGTTATCGTATATAACGTTATACGTTATATCGTTATCGTATATAACGTTATACGGTATATCGTTATAGTATATAACGTTATACGTTATATCGTTATAGTATATAACGTTATACGTTATATCGTTATAGTATATAACGTTATACGTTATATCGTAATACTACATAACGTTATACGTTATATCGTAATACTACATAACGTTATACGTTATAACGATATAGTTTATAACGTTATACGTTATATCGTTATCGTATATAACGTTATACGTTATATCGTTATAGTACATAATGTTATACGATATATCGTTATCGTATATAACGTTTTACGTTATATCGTTATAGTATATAACGTTAAACGTTATATCGTTATAGTATATAACGTTATACGTTATATCGTTATAGTACATAACGTTATACGTTATATCGTTATAGTATATAACGTTATACGTTATATCGTAATACTACATAACGTTATACGTTATATCGTAATACTACATAACGTTATACGTTATAACGATATAGTTTATAACGTTATACGTTATATCGTTATCGTATATAACGTTATACGTTATATCGTTATAGTACATAATGTTATACGATATATCGTTATCGTATATAACGTTTTACGTTATATCGTTATAGTATATAACGTTATACGTTATATGGATATAGCATATAACGTTATACGTTATATCGATATCGTATATAACGTTTTACGTTATATCGTTATAGTATATAACGTTATACGTTATAACGATATAGTTTATAACGTTATACGTTATATCGTTATCGTATATAACGTTATACGTTATATCGCTATCGTATATAACGTTATCCGTTATATCGTTATCGTATATAACGTTATACGTTATATCGTTATAGTACATAACGTTATACGTTATATCGTTATCGTATATAACGTTATACGTTATATCGATATAGTATATAACGTTATACGTTATATCGATATAGTATATAACGTTAAACGTTATATCGATATAGTATATAACGTTATTCGTTATATCGTTATAGTACATAACGTTATCCGTTATATCGTTATCGTATATAACGTTATACGTTATATCGTTATAGTACATAACGTTATACGTTATATCGTTATCGTATATAACGTTATACGTTATATCGATATAGTATATAACGTTATACGTTATATCGATATAGTATATAACGTTAAACGTTATATCGATATAGTATATAACGTTATTCGTTATATCGTTATAGTACTTAACGTTATACGTTATATCGTTATCGTATATAACGTTATACGTTATATCGCTATCGTATATAACGTTATACGTTATATCGTTATAGTATATAACGTTTTACGTTATATCGTTATGGTATATAACGTTATGCGTTATATCGTTATCGTATATAACGTTATACGTTATATCGATATCGTATATAACGTTTTACGTTATATCGTTATAGTATATAACGTTATACGTTATATCGTTATAGTACATAACGTTATACGTTATATCGTTATCGTATATAACGTTATACGTTATATCGCTATCGTATATAACGTTATACGTTATATCGTTATCGTATATAACGTTATACGTTATATCGTTATCGTATATAACGTTATACGTTATATCGATATAGTATATAACGTTATACGTTATATCGATATAGTATATAACGTTAAACGTTATATCGATATAGTATATAACGTTATACGTTATATCGTTATAGTACATAACGTTATACGTTATATCGTTATCGTATATAACGTTATACGTTATATCGTTATAGTACATAACGTTATACGTTATATCGTTATAGTATATAACGTTTTACGTTATATCGTTATGGTATATAACGTTTTACGTTATATCGTTATGGTATATAACGTTATGCGTTATATCGTTATCGTATATAACGTTATACGTTATATCGATATCGTATATAACGTTTTACGTTATATCGTTATAGTATATAACGTTATACGTTATATCGTTATAGTACATAACGTTATACGTTATATCGATATCGTATATAACGTTTTACGTTATATCGTTATAGTATATAACGTTATACGTTATATCGTAATACTACATAACGTTATACGTTATATCGTAATACTACATAACGTTATACGTTATATCTTTATAGTATATAACGTTATACGTTATATCGATATAGTATATAACGTTAAACGTTATATCGATATAGTATATAACGTTATACGTTATATCGTTATAGTACGTAACGTTATACGTTATATCGTTATCGTATATAACGCTATACGTTATATCGCTATCGTATATAACGTTATACGTTATATCGTTATCGTATATAACGTTATACGGTATATCGTTATAGTATATAACGTTATACGTTATATCGATATAGTATATAACGTTAAACGTTATATCGATATAGTATATAACGTTATACGTTATATCGTAATACTACATAACGTTATACGTTATATCTTTATAGTATATAACGTTATACGTTATATCGATATAGTATATAACGTTAAACGTTATATCGATATAGTATATAACGTTATACGTTATATCGTTATAGTACGTAACGTTATACGTTATATCGTTATCGTATATAACGTTATACGTTATATCGCTATCGTATATAACGTTATACGTTATATCGTTATCGTATATAACGTTATACGGTATATCGTTATAGTATATAACGTTATACGTTATATGGGTATAGCATATAACGTTATACGTTATATCGTAATACTACATAACGTTATACGTTATATCGTAATAGTACATAACGTTATACGTTATATCGTTATCGTATATAACGTTATACGTTATATCGTTATAGTATATAACGTTATACGTTATATCGTAATACTACATAACGTTATATGTTATATCGTAATACTACATAACGTTATACGTTATATCGTTATAGTATATAACGTTATACGTTATATCGATATAGTATATAACGTTAAACGTTATATCGATATAGTATATAACGTTATACGTTATATCGTTATAGTATATAACGTTATACGTTATATCGATATAGTATATAACGTTATACGTTATAACGATATAGTTTATAACGTTTTACGTTATATCGATATAGTATATAACGTTATACGTTATATCGATATAGTATATAACTTTAAACGTTATATCGATATAGTATATAACGTTATACCTTATATCGTTATAGTACATAACGTTATACGTTATATCGTTATCGTATATAACGTTATACGTTATATCGCTATCGTATATAACGTTATACGTTATATCGTTATAGTATATAACGTTTTACGTTATATCGTTATGGTATATAACGTTATGCGTTATATCGTTATCGTATATAACGTTATACGTTATATCGATATAGTATATAACGTTAAACGTTATATCGATATAGTATATAACGTTATACGTTATATCGTAATACTACATAACGTTATACGTTATATCGTAATACTACATAACGTTATACGTTATATCGTTATAGTATATAACGTTATACGTTATATCGATATAGTATATAACGTTAAACGTTATATCGATATAGTATATAACGTTATACGTTATATCGTTATAGTACGTAACGTTATACGTTATATCGTTATCGTATATAACGTTATACGTTATATCGCTATCGTATATAACGTTATACGTTATATCGTTATCGTATATAACGTTATACGGTATATCGTTATAGTATGTAACGTTATACGTTATATCGTAATACTACATAACGTTATACGATATATCGTAATACTACATAACGTTATACGTTATATCGTTATAGTATATAACGTTTTACGTTATATCGTTATGGTATATAACGTTATGCGTTATATCGCTATCGTATATAACGTTATACGTTATATCGTTATAGCATATCACGTTATACGTTATAACGATATAGCTTATAACGTTATACGTTATATCGTTATCGTATATAACGTTTTACGTATATCGTTATAGTATATAACGTTATACATTATATCCATATAGTATATAACGTTATACGTTATAACGATATAGTTTTTAACGTTATACGTTATAACGATATAGTTTTTAACGTTATACGTTATAACGATATAGTTTTTAACGTTATACGTTATAACGATATAGTTTTTAACGTTATACGTTATAACGATATAGTTTTTAACGTTATACGTTATATCGTTATCGTATATAACGTTATACGTTATATCGTTATAGTATATAACGTTATACGTTATATCGTTATAGTATATAACGTTTTACGTTATATCGTTATCGTATATAACGTTATACGTTATATCGTTATCGCATATAACGTTTTACGTTATATCGTTATAGTATATAACGTTTTACGTTATATCGTTATGGTATATAATGTTATGCGTTATATCGTTATCGTATATAACGTTATACGTTATATCGTAATACTACATAACGTTACACGTTATATCGTAATACTACATAACGTTATACGTTATATCGTTATAGTATATAACGTTTTACGTTATATCGTTATGGTATATAACGTTATGCGTTATATCGCTATCGTATATAACGTTATACGTTATATCGTTATCGTATACAACGTTATACGTTATATCGTTATCGTATATAACGTTATACGTTATATCGATATAGTATATAACGTTATACGTTATATGGATATAGCATATAACGTTATACGTTATAACGATATAGTTTATAACGTTATACGTTATATCGTTATCGTATATAACGTTATACGTTATATCGTTATCGTATATAACGTTTTACGTTATATCGTTATAGTATATAACGTTTTACGTTATATCGTTATGGTATATAATGTTATGCGCTATATCGTTATCGTATATAACGTTATACGTTATATCGTAATACTACATAACGTTATACGTTATATCGTAATACTACATAACGTTATACGTTATATCGTTATAGTATATAACGTTTTACGTTATATCGTTATGGTATATAACGTTATGCGTTATATCGCTATCGTATATAACGTTATACGTTATATCGTTATCGTATATAACGTTATACGTTATATCGATATAGTATATAACGTTATACGTTATATCGATATAGTATATAACGTTATACGTTATATCGTTATAGTATATAACGTTATACGTTATATGGGTATAGCATATAACGTTATACGTTATATCGTAATACTACATAACGTTATACGTTATATCGTAATACTACATAACGTTATACGTTATATCGTAATACTACATAACGTTATACGTTATATCGTAATACTACATAACGTTATACGTTATATCGTTATCGTATATAACGTTATACGTTATATCGTTATAGTATATAACGTTATACGTTATATCGTAATACTACATAACGTTATACGTTATATCGTAATACTACATAACGTTATACGTTATATCGTTATAGTATATAACGTTATACGTTATATCGATATAGTATATAACGTTAAACGTTATATCGATATAGTATATAACGTTATACGTTATATCGTTATAGTATATAACGTTATACGTTATATCGATATAGTATATAACGTTATACGTTATAACGATATAGTTTATAACGTTTTACGTTATATCGATATAGTATATAACGTTATACGTTATATCGATATAGTATATAACTTTAAACGTTATATCGATATAGTATATAACGTTATACCTTATATCGTTATAGTACATAACGTTATACGTTATATCGTTATCGTATATAACGTTATGCGTTATATCGTTATCGTATATAACGTTATACGTTATATCGATATAGTATATAACGTTAAACGTTATATCGATATAGTATATAACGTTATGCGTTATATCGTAATACTAGATTAACGTTATACGTTATATCGTAATACTACATAACGTTATACGTTATATCGTTATAGTATATAACGTTATACGTTATATCGATATAGTATATAACGTTAAACGTTATATCGATATAGTATATAACGTTATACGTTATATCGTTATAGTACGTAACGTTATACGTTATATCGTTATCGTATATAACGTTATACGTTATATCGCTATCGTATATAACGTTATACGTTATATCGTTATCGTATATAACGTTATACGGTATATCGTTATAGTATGTAACGTTATACGTTATATCGTAATACTACATAACGTTATACGTTATATCGTAATACTACATAACGTTATACGTTATATCGTTATAGTATATAACGTTTTACGTTATATCGTTATCGTATATAACGTTTTACGTTATATCGTTATAGTACATAATGTTATACGATATATCGTTATCGTATATAACGTTATACGTTATATCGATATAGTATATAACGTTATACGTTATATCGATATAGTATATAACGTTAAACGTTATATCGATATAGTATATAACGTTATACGTTATATCGTTATAGTACATAACGTTATACGTTATATCGTTATGGTATATAATGTTATGCGTTATATCGTTATCGTATATAACGTTATACGTTATATCGTAATACTACATAACGGTATACGTTATATCGTAATACTACATAACGTTATACGTTATATCGTAATACTACATAACGTTATACGTTATATCGTTATCGTATATAACGTTATACGTTATATCGTTATCGTATATAACGTTATACGTTATATCGTTATAGTATATAACGTTATACGTTATATCGTTATAGTATATAACGTTTTACGTTATATCGTTATCGTATATAACGTTTTACGTTATATCGTTATAGTACATAATGTTATACGATATATCGTTATCGTATATAACGTTTTACGTTATATCGTTATAGTTCATAACGTTATACATTATATCGTTATCGTATATAACGTTATACGTTATATCGATATCGTATATAACGTTTTACGTTATATCGTTAGAGTATATAACGTTATACGTTATATCGTTATAGTACATAACGATATACGTTATATCGTTATGGTATATAATGTTATGCGTTATATCGTTATCGTATATAACGTTATACGTTATATCGTAATACTACATAACGTTATACGTTATATCGTAATACTACATAACGTTATACGTTATATCGTTATAGTATATAACGTTTTACGTTATATCGTTATGGTATATAACGTTATGCGTTATATCGCTATCGTATATAACGTTATACGTTATATCGTTATCGTATATAACGTTATACGTTATATCGATATAGTATATAACGTTATACGTTATATCGATATAGTATATAACGTTAAACGTTATATCGATATAGTATATAACGTTATACGTTATATCGTTATAGTACATAACGTTATACGTTATATCGTTATCGTATATAACGTTATACGTTATATCGATATCGTATATAACGTTTTACGTTATATCGTTATAGAATATAACGTTATACGTTATATCGTTATAGTACATAACGTTATACGTTATATCGTTATCGTATATAACGTTATACGTTATATCGTTATAGCATATCACGTTATACGTTATAACGATATAGCTTATAACGTTATACGTTATATCGTTATCGTATATAACGTTATACGTTATATCGTTATAGCATATCACGTTATACGTTATAACGATATAGCTTATAACGTTATACGTTATATCGTTATCGTATATAACGTTTTACGTATATCGTTATAGTATATAACGTTTTACGTTATATCGTTATGGTATATAACGTTATGCGTTATATCGTTACCGTATATAACGTTATACGTTATATCGATATAGTATATAACGTTAAACGTTATATCGATATAGTATATAACGTTATACGTTATATCGTAATACTACATAACGTTATACGTTATATCGTAATACTACATAACGTTATACGTTATATCGTTATAGTATATAACGTTATACGTTATATCGATATAGTATATAACGTTAAACGTTATATCGATATAGTATATAACGTTATACGTTATATCGTTATAGTACGTAACGTTATACGTTATATCGTTATCGTATATAACGTTATACGTTATATCGCTATCGTATATAACGTTATACGTTATATCGTTATCGTATATAACGTTATACGGTATATCGTTATAGTATGTAACGTTATACGTTATATCGTAATACTACATAACGTTATACGTTATATCGTAATACTACATAACGTTATACGTTATAACGATATAGTTTATAACGTTGTACGTTATATCGTTATCGTATATAACGTTATACGTTATATCGTTATAGTACATAATGTTATACGATATATCGTTATCGTATATAACGTTTTGCGTTATATCGTTATAGTACATAATGTTATACGATATATCGTTATCGTATATAACGTTTTACGTTATATCGTTATAGTTCATAACGTTATACATTATATCGTTATCGTATATAACGTTATACGTTATATCGATATCGTATACAACGTTATACGTTATATCGTAATACTACATAACGTTATACGATATATCGTAATACTACATAACGTTATACGTTATATCGTTATAGTATATAACGTTTTACGTTATATCGTTATGGTATATAACGTTATGCGTTATATCGCTATCGTATATAACGTTATACGTTATATCGTTATCGTATATAACGTTATACGTTATATCGATATAGTATATAACGTTATACGTTATATCGATATAGTATATAACGTTAAACGTTATATCGATATAGTATATAACGTTATATCGATATAGTATATAACGTTATACGTTATATCGTTATAGCATATCACGTTATACGTTATAACGATATAGCTTATAACGTTATACGTTATATCGTTATCGTATATAACGTTATACGTTATATCGTTATAGCATATCACGTTATACGTTATAACGATATAGCTTATAACGTTATACGTTATATCGTTATCGTATATAACGTTTTACGTATATCGTTATAGTATATAACGTTATACATTATATCCATATAGTATATAACGTTATACGTTATAACGATATAGTTTTTAACGTTATACGTTATAACGATATAGTTTTTAACGTTATACGTTATAACGATATAGTTTTTAACGTTATACGTTATATCGTTATCGTATATAACGTTATACGTTATATCGTTATAGTACATAACGTTATACGTTATATCGTTAGCGTATATAACGTTATACATTATATCGATATAGTATATAACGTTATACGTTATAACGATATAGTTTATAACCTTATACGTTATATCGTTATCGTATACAACGTTATACGTTATATCGTTATCGTATACAACGTTATACGTTATATCGTTATAGTACATAACGTTATACGTTATATCGTTATCGTATACAACGTTATACGTTATATCGTTATAGTACATAACGTTATACGTTATATCGTTATAGTATATAACGTTATACGTTATATGGATATAGCATATAACGTTATACGTTATATCGTAATACTACATAACGTTATACGTTTTATCGTTATCGTATATAACGTTATACGTTATATCGTTATAGTATATAACGTTATACGTTATATCGTTATAGCATATAACGTTTTACGTTATATCGTTATCGTATATAACGTTATACGTTATATCGTTATCGCATATAACGTTTTACGTTATATCGTTATAGTATATAACGTTTTACGTTATATCGTTATGGTATATAACGTTATGCGTTATATCGTTATCGTATATAACGTTATACGTTATATCGATATAGTATATAACGTTAAACGTTATATCGTTATAGTATATAACGTTATACGTTATATCGTTATAGTACATAACGTTATACGTTATATCGTTATCGTATATAACGTTATACGTTATATCGCTATCGTATATAACGTTATCCGTTATATCGTTATCGTATATAACGTTATACGTTATATCGTTATAGTACATAACGTTATACGTTATATCGTTATAGTATATAACGTTATACGTTATATGGATATAGCATATAACGTTATACTATATATCGTAATACTACATAACGTTATACGTTATATCGTAATACTACATAACGTTATACGTTATATCGTTATAGTATATAACGTTATACGTTATATCGATATAGTATATAACGTTAAACGTTATATCGATATAGTATATAACGTTATACGTTATATCGTTATAGTACGTAACGTTATACGTTATATCGTTATCGTATATAACGTTATACGTTATATCGCTATCGTATATAACGTTATACGTTATATCGTTATCGTATATAACGTTATACGGTATAACGATATAGTTTATAACGTTATACGTTATATCGTTATCGTATATAACGTTATACGCTATATCGTTATCGTATATAACGTTTTACGTTATATCGTTATAGTATATAACGTTTTACGTTATATCGTTATGGTATATAACGTTATGCGTTATATCGTTATCGTATATAACGTTATACGTTATATCGTAATACTACATAACGTTATACGTTATATCGTAATACTACATAACGTTATACGTTATATCGTTATAGTATAGAACGTTATACGTTATATCGTTATAGTATATAACGTTATACGTTATATCGATATAGTATATAACGTTATACGTTATATCGATATAGTATATAACGTTAAACGTTATATCGATATAGTATATAACGTTATACGTTATATCGTTATAGTACATAATGTTATACGTTATATCGCTATCGTATATAACGTTATACGTTATATCGTTATAGTATATAACGTTTTACGTTATATCGTTATGGTATATAACGTTATGCGTTATATCGCTATCGTATATAACGTTATACTATATATCGTAATACTACATAACGTTATACGTTATATCGTAATACTACATAACGTTATACGTTATATCGTAATACTACATAACGTTATACGTTATATCGTTATCGTATATAACGTTATACGTTATATCGTTATAGTATATAACGTTAAACGTTATATCGTTACAGTATATAGCGTTATACGTTATATCGTTATAGCATATAACGTTATACGTTATATCGATATAGTATATAACGTTATACGTTATATGGATATAGCATATAACGTTATACGTTATAACGATATAGTTTATAACGTTATACGTTATATCGTTATCGTATATAACGTTATACGTTATATCGTTATCGTATATAACGTTATACGTTATATCGTTATAGTATATAACGTTTTACGTTATATCGTTATGGTATATAACGTTATGCGTTATATCGTTATCGTATATAACGTTATACGTTATATCGTAATACTACATAACGTTATACGTTATATCGTAATACTACATAACGTTATACGTTATATCGTAATACTACATAACGTTATACGTTATATCGTTATAGTACATAACGTTATACGTTATATCGTTATCGTATATAACGTTATACGTTATATCGCTATCGTATATAACGTTATACGTTATATCGTTATAGTATATAACGTTTTACGTTATATCGTTATGGTATATAACGTTATGCTTTATATCGTTATCGTATATAACGTTATACGTTATATCGATATAGTATATAACGTTAAACGTTATATCGATATAGTATATAACGTTATACGTTATATCGTAATACTACATAACGTTATACGTTATATCGTAATACTACATAACGTTATACGTTATATCGATATAGTATATAACGTTATACGTTATAACGATATAGTTTATAACGTTATTCGTTATATGGTTAACGTATATAACGTTTTACGTTATATCGTTATAGTACATAACGTTATACGTTATATCGTTATCGTATATAACGTTTTACGTTATATCGTTATAGTATATAACGTTATACGTTATATGGATATAGCATATAACGTTATACGTTATATCGTAATACTACATAACGTTATACGTTATATCGTTATCGTATATAACGTTATACGTTATATCGTTATAGTATATAACGTTATACGTTATATCGTTATAGTATATAACGTTTTACGTTATATCGTTATGGTATATAACGTTATGCGTTATATCGTTATCGTATATAACGTTATACGTTATATCGATATAGTATATAACGTTATACGTTATATGGATATAGCATATAACGTTATACGTTATAACGATATAGTTTATAACGTTATACGTTATATCGTTATCGTATATAACGTTATACGTTATATCGTTATCGTATATAACGTTTTACGTTATATCGTTATAGTATATAACGTTTTACGTTATATCGTTATGGTATATAATGTTATGCGTTATATCGTTATCGTATATAACGTTATACGTTATATCGTAATACTACATAACGTTATACGTTATATCGTAATACTACATAACGTTATACGTTATATCGTTATAGTATATAACGTTATACGTTATATCGATATAGTATATAACGTTAAACGTTATATCGATATAGTATATAACGTTATACGTTATATCGTTATAGTACGTAACGTTATACGTTATATCGTTATCGTATATAACGTTATACGTTATATCGCTATCGTATATAACGTTATACGTTATATCGTTATAGTATATAACGTTATACGTTATATGGATATAGCATATAACGTTATACTATATATCGTAATACTACATAACGTTATACGTTATATCGTAATACTACATAACGTTATACGTTATATCGTAATACTACATAACGTTATACGTTATATCGTTATCGTATATAACGTTATACGTTATATCGTTATAGTATATAACGTTATACGTTATATCGTTACAGTATATAGCGTTATACGTTATATCGTTACAGCATATAACGTTATACGTTATATCGATATAGTATATAACGTTATACGTTATATGGATATAGCATATAACGTTATACGTTATAACGATATAGTTTATAACGTTATACGTTATATCGTTATCGTATATAACGTTATACGTTATATCGTTATCGTATATAACGTTTTACGTTATATCGTTATAGTATATAACGTTTTACGTTATATCGTTATGGTATATAACGTTATGCGTTATATCGTTATCGTATATAACGTTATACGTTATATCGTAATACTACATAACGTTATACGTTATATCGTAATACTACATAACGTTATACGTTATATCGTTATAGTATAGAACGTTATACGTTATATCGTTATAGTATATAACGTTTTACGTTATATCGTTATGGTATATAACGTTATGCGTTATATCGTTATCGTATATAACGTTATACGTTATATCGATATAGTATATAACGTTATACGTTATATGGATATAGCATATAACGTTATACGTTATAACGATATAGTTTATAACGTTATACGTTATATCGTTTTCGTATATAACGTTATACGTTATATCGTTATCGTATATAACGTTTTACGTTATATCGTTATAGTATATAACGTTTTACGTTATATCGCTATGGTATATAATGTTATGCGTTATATCGTTATCGTATATAACGTTATACGTTATATCGTAATACTACATAACGTTATACGTTATATCGTAATACTACATAACGTTATACGTTATATCGTTATAGTATATAACGTTTTGCGTTATATCGTTATGGTATATAACGTTATGCGTTATATCGCTATCGTATATAACGTTATACGTTATATCGTTATCGTATATAACGTTATACGTTATATCGAAATAGTATATAACGTTATACGTTATATCGATATAGTATATAACGTTAAACGTTATATCGATATAGTATATAACGTTATACGTTATATCGTTATAGTACATAAGGTTATACGTTATATCGCTATCGTATATAACGTTATACGTTATATCGTTATAGTATATAACGTTTTACGTTATATCGTTATGGTATATAACGTTATGCGTTATATCGTTATCGTATATAACGTTATGCTATATATCGTAATACTACATTACGTTATACGTTATATCGTAATACTACATAACGTTATACGTTATATCGTAATACTACATAACGTTATACGTTATATCGTTATCGTATATAACGTTATACGTTATATCGTTATAGTATATAACGTTAAACGTTATATCGTTACAGTATATAGCGTTATACGTTATATCGTTATAGCATATAACGTTATACGTTATATCGATATAGTATATAACGTTATACGTTATATGGATATAGCATATAACGTTATACGTTATAACGATATAGTTTATAACGTTATACGTTATATCGTTATCGTATATAACGTTATACGTTATATCGTTATCGTATATAACGCTTTACGTTATATCGTTATAGTATATAACGTTTTACGTTATATCGTTATGGTATATAACGTTATGCGTTATATCGTTATAGTATATAACGTTTTACGTTATATCGTTATGGTATATAACGTTATGCTTTATATCGTTATCGTATATAACGTTATACGTTATATCGATATAGTATATAACGTTAAACGTTATATCGATATAGTATATAACGTTATACGTTATATCGTAATACTACATAACGTTATACGTTATATCGTAATACTACATAACGTTATACGTTATATCGTTATAGTATATAACGTTATACGTTATATCGATATAGTATATAACGTTAAACGTTATATCGATATAGTATATAACGTTATACGTTATATCGTTATAGTACGTAACGTTATACGTTATATCGTTATCGTATATAACGTTAAACGTTATATCGATATAGTATATAACGTTATACGTTATATCGTAATACTACATAACGTTATACGTTATATCGTAATACTACATAACGTTATACGTTATATCGTTATAGTATATAACGTTATACGTTATATCGATATAGTATATAACGTTAAACGTTATATCGATATAGTATATAACGTTATACGTTATATCGTTATCGAATATAACGTTTTACGTTATATCGTTATAGTATATAACGTTTTACGTTATATCGTTATGGTATATAACGTTATGCGTTATATCGTTATCGTATATAACGTTATACGTTATATCGTAATACTACATAACGTTATACGTTATATCGTAATACTACATAACGTTATACGTTATATCGTAATACTACATAACGTTATACGTTATATCGTAATACTACATAACGTTATACGTTATATCGTTGTAGTATATAACGTTTTACGTTATATCGTTATGGTATATAACGTTATACGTTATATCGTTATCGTATATAACGTTATACGTTATATCGCTATCGTATATAACGTTATACGTTATATCGTTATAGTATATAACGTTTTACGTTATATCGTTATGGTATATAACGTTATGCGTTATATCGTTATCGTATATAACGTTATACGTTATATCGATATCGTATATAACGTTTTACGTTATATCGTTATGGTATATAACGTTATACGTTATATCGTTATCGTATATAACGTTAGACGTTATATCGTAATACTACATAACGTTATACGTTATATCGTAATACTACATAACGTTATACGTTATATCGTAATACTACATAACGTTATACGTTATATCGTTATAGTACATAACGTTATACGTTATATCGTTATCGTATATAACGTTATACGTTATATCGCTATCGTATATAACGTTATACGTTATATCGTTATAGTATATAACGTTTTACGTTATATCGTTATGGTATATAACGTTATGCGTTATATCGTTATCGTATATAACGTTATACGTTATATCGATATAGTATATAACGTTAAACGTTATATCGATATAGTATATAACGTTATACGTTATATCGTAATACTACATAACGTTATACGTTATATCGTAATACTACATAACGTTATACGTTATATCGTTATAGTATATAACGTTATACGTTATATCGTTATAGTATATAACGTTATACGTTATATCGATATAGTATATAACGTTAAACGTTATATCGATATAGTATATAACGTTATACGTTATATCGTTATAGTACGTAACGTTATACGTTATATCGTTATCGTATATAACGTTAAACGTTATATCGATATAGTATATAACGTTATACGTTATATCGTAATACCACATAACGTTATACGTTATATCGTAATACTACATAACGTTATACGTTATATCGTTATAGTATACAACGTTATACGTTATATCGATATAGTATATAACGTTAAACGTTATATCGATATAGTATATAACGTTATACGTTATATCGTTATCGAATATAACGTTTTACGTTATATCGTTATAGTATATAACGTTTTACGTTATATCGTTATGCTATATAACGTTATGCGTTATATCGTTATCGTATATAACGTTATACGTTATATCGTAGTACTACATAACGTTATACGTTATATCGTAATACTACATAACGTTATACGTTATATCGTAATACTACATAACGTTATACGTTATATCGTTATAGTATATAACGTTTTACGTTATATCGTTATGGTATATAACGTTATGCGTTATATCGCTATCGTATATAACGTTATACGTTATATCGTTATCGTATATAACGTTATACGTTATATCGATATAGTATATAACGTTAAACGTTATATCGATATAGTATATAACGTTATACGTTATATCGTTATAGTACGTAACGTTTTACGTTATATCGTTATAGCATATAACGTTATACGTTATATCGTAATAATACATAACGTTATACGTTATATCGTAATACTACATAACGTTATACGTTATATCGTAATACTACATAACGTTATACGTTATATCGTTATAGTATATAACGTTATACGTTATAACGATATAGTTTATAACGTTATACGTTATATCGATATAGTATATAACGTTTTACGTTATATCGTTATAGTATATAACGTTTTACGTTATATCGTTATAGTATATAACGTTATGCGTTATATCGTTATCGTATATAACGTTATACGTTATATCGTTATAGTACATAACGTTTTACGTTATATCGTTATACTATATAACGTTATACGTTATATCGTTATAGTACATAACGTTATGCGTTATATCGTTATCGTATATAACGTTATACGTTATATCGATATAGTATATAACGTTTTACGTTATATCGTTATAGTACATAACGTTATACGTTATATCGTTATCGTATATAACGTTTTACGTTATATCGTTATAGTATATAACGTTATACGTTATATGGATATAGCATATAACGTTATACGTTATATCGTAATACTACATAACGTTATACGTTATATCGTAATACTACATAACGTTATACGTTATATCGTAATACTACATAACGTTATACGTTATATCGTAATACTACATAACGTTATACGTTATATCGTAATACTACATAACGTTATACGTTATATCGTAATACTACATAACGTTATACGTTATATCGTTATCGTATATAACGTTATACGTTATATCGTTATAGTATATAACGTTATACGTTATAACGATATATTTTATAACGTTATACGTTATATCGTTATCGTATATAACGTTTTACGTTATATCGTTATAGTATATAACGTTATACGTTATATCGATATAGCATATCACGTTATACGTTATAACGATATAGCTTATAACGTTATACGTTATATCGTTATCGTATATAACGTTATACGTTATATCGATATAGCATATCACGTTATACGTTATAACGATATAGCTTATAACGTTATACGTTATATCGTTATCGTATATAACGTTTTACGTTATATCGTTATAGTATATAACGTTATACATTATATCGATATAGTATATAACGTTATACGTTATAACGATATAGTTTTTTACGTTATACGTTATATCGTTATCGTATATAACGTTATACGTTATATCGTTATAGTACATAACGTTATACGTTATATCGTTATCGTATATAACGTTATACATTATATCGATATAGTATATAACGTTATCCGTTATAACGATATAGTTTATAACGTTATACGTTATATCGTTATCGTATACAACGTTATACTTTATATCGTTATAGTACATGACGTTATACGTTATATCGTTATCGTATATAACGTTATACGTTATATCGCTATCGTATATAACGTTATACGTTATATCGTTATCGTATATAACGTTATACGTTATATGGATATAGCATATAACGTTATACGTTATAACGATATAGTTTATAACGTTATACGTTATATCGTTATCGTATATAACGTTATACGTTATATCGTTATCGTATATAACGTTTTACGTTATATCGTTATCGTATATAACGTTATACGTTATATCGTAATACTACATAACGTTATACGTTATATCGTTATAGTATATAACGTTATACGTTATATCGTTATAGTACATAATGTTATACGATATATCGTTATCGTATATAACGTTTTACGTTATATCGTTATAGTACATAATGTTATACGATATATCGTTATCGTATATAACGTTTTACGTTATATCGTTATAGTTCATAACGTTATACGTTATATCGTTATCGTATATAACGTTATACGTTATATCGATATCGTATATAACGTTTTACGTTATATCGTTAGAGTATATAACGTTATACGTTATATCGTTATAGTACATAACGTTATACGTTATATCGTTATCGTATATAACGTTATACGTTATATCGCTATCGTATATAACGTTATCCGTTATATCGATATAGTATATAACGTTATACGTTATATCGTTATCGTATATAACGTTATACGGTATATCGTTATAGTATATAACGTTATACGTTATATCGTAATAGTACATAACGTTATACGTTATATCGTAATACTACATAACGTTATACGTTATAACGATACAGTTTATAACGTTATACGTTATATCGTTATAGTACATAATGTTATACGATATATCGTTATCGTATATAACGTTTTACGTTATATCGTTATAGTTCATAACGTTATACGTTATATCGTTATCGTATATAACGTTATACGTTATATCGATATCGTACATAACGTTTTACGTTATATCGTTAGAGTATATAACGTTATACGTTATATCGTTATAGTACATAACGTTATACGTTATATCGTTATCGTATATAACGTTATACGGTATATCGTTATAGTATATAACGTTATACGTTATATCGTAATACTACATAACGTTATACGTTATATCGTAATACTACATAACGTTATACGTTATATCGTAATACTACATAACGTTATACGTTATATCGTAATACTACATAACGTTATATGTTATATCGTTATCGTATATAACGTTATCCGTTATATCGATATAGTATATAACGTTATACGTTATATCGTTATCGTATATAACGTTATACGTTATATCGCTATCGTATATAACGTTATCCGTTATATCGTTATCGTATATAACGTTATACGTTATATCGTTATAGTACATAACGTTATACGTTATATCGTTATCGTATATAACGTTTTACGTTATATCGTTATAGTACATAACGTTATACGTTATATCGTTATCGTATATAACGTTTTACGTTATATCGTTATAGTATATAACGTTATACGTTATATGGATATAGCATATAACGTTATACGTTATATCGTAATACTACATAACGTTATACGTTATATCGTTATAGTACATAACGTTATACGTTATATCGTTATCGTATATAACGTTATACATTATATCGATATAGTATATAACGTTATACGTTATAACGTTATCGTATATAACGTTTGACGTTATATCGTTATAGTATATAACGTTATACGTTATATCGATATAGCATATCACGTTATACGTTATAACGATATAGCTTATAACGTTATACGTTATATCGTTATCGTATATAACGTTTTACGTTATATCGTTATAGTATATAACGTTATACATTATATCGATATAGTATATAACGTTATACGTTATAACGATATAGTTTTTAACGTTATACGTTATATCGTTATAGTACATAACGTTAAACGTTATATCGTTATAGTATATAACGTTTTACGTTATATCGTTATAGCATATAACGTTATACGTTATATCGTAATAATACATAACGTTATACGTTATATCGTTATCGTATATAACGTTATACGTTATATCGCTATCGTATATAACGTTATACGTTATATCGTTATCGTATATAACGTTATACGTTATATGTATATAGCATATAACGTTATACGTTATAACGATATAGTTTATAACGTTATACGTTATATCGTTATCATATATAACGTTATACGTTATATCGTTATCGTATATAACGTTTTACGTTATATCGTTATAGTATATAACGTTTTACGTTATATCGTTATAGTATATAACGTTATGCGTTATATCGTTATCGTATATAACGTTATACGTTATATCGTAATACTACATAACGTTATACGTTATATCGTAATACTACATAACGTTATACGTTATATCGTTATAGTATATAACGTTATACGTTATATCGATATAGTATATAACGTTTTACGTTATATCGTTATAGTATATAACGTTTTACGTTATATCGTTATAGCATATAACGTTATACGTTATATCGTAATAATACATAACGTTATACGTTATATCGTTATCGTATATAACGTTATACGTTATATCGCTATCGTATATAACGTTATACGTTATATCGTTATCGTATATAACGTTATACGTTATATGTATATAGCATATAACGTTATACGTTATAACGATATAGTTTATAACGTTATACGTTATATCGTTATCATATATAACGTTATACGTTATATCGTTATCGTATATAACGTTTTACGTTATATCGTTATAGTATATATCGTTTTACGTTATATCGTTATAGTATATAACGTTTTACGTTAAATCGATATAGTATATAACGTTATACGTTATATCGTTATCGTATATAACGTTATACGTTATATCGTTATAGTACATAACGTTAAACGTTATATCGTTATAGTATATAACGTTTTACGTTATATCGTTATAGCATATAACGTTATACGTTATATCGTAATAATACATAACGTTATACGTTATATCGTAATACTACATAACGTTATACGTTATATCGTAATACTACATAACGTTATACGTTACATCGATATAGTATATAACGTTTTACGTTAAATCGATATAGTATATAACGTTATACGTTATATCGTTATCGTATATAACGTTATACGTTATATCGTTATAGTACATAACGTTAAACGTTATATCGTTATAGTATATAACGTTTTACGTTATATCGTTATAGCATATAACGTTATACGTTATATCGTAATAATACATAACGTTATACGTTATATCGTAATACTACATAACGTTATACGTTATATCGTAATACTACATAACGTTATACGTTATATCGTTATAGTATATAACGTTATACGTTATAACGATATAGTTTATAACGTTATACGTTATATCGATATAGTATATAACGTTTTACGTTATATCGTTATAGTATATAACGTTTTACGTTATATCGTTATAGTATATAACGTTATGCGTTATATCGTTATCGTATATAACGTTATACGTTATATCGTTATAGTACATAACGTTAAACGTTATATCGTTATCGTATATAACGTTATACGTTATATCGCTATCGTATATAACGTTATACGTTATATCGTTATCGTATATAACGTTATACGGTATATCGTTATAGTATATAACGTAATACGTTATATCGTAATACTACATAACGTTATACGTTATAACGATATAGTTTATAACGTTATACGTTATATCGTTATCGTATATAACGTTATACGTTATATCGTTATAGTACATAACGTTATACGTTATATCGTTATCGTATATAACGTTATACGTTACATCGTTATCGTATATAACGTTATACGGTATATCGTTATAGCATATAACGTTATACGTTATATCGTAATACTACATAACGTTATACGTTATAACGATATAGTTTATAACGTTATACGTTATATCGTTATCGTATATAACGTTATACGTTATATCGTTATAGTACATAACGTTAAACGTTATATCGTTATCGTATATAACGTTATACGTTATATCGCTATCGTATATAACGTTATACGTTATATCGTTATCGTATATAACGTTATACGGTATATCGTTATAGTATATAACGTTATACGGTATATCGTTATAGCATATAACGTTATACGTTATATCGTAATACTACATAACGTTATACGTTATAACGATATAGTTTATAACGTTATACGTTATATCGTTATCGTATATAACGTTATACGTTATATCGTTGTAGTACATAACGTTATACGTTATATCGTTATCGTATATAACGTTATACGTTACATCGTTATCGTATATAACGTTATACGTTATATCGTTATAGAACATAACGTTAAACGTTATATCGTTATCGTATATAACGTTATACGTTATATCGCTATCGTATATAACGTTATACGTTATATCGTTATCGTATATAACGTTATACGTTATATCGTAATAATACATAACGTTATACGTTATATCGTAATACTACATAACGTTATACGTTATATCGTAATACTACATAACGTTATACGTTATATCGTTATAGTATATAACGTTATACGTTATAACGATATAGTTTATAACGTTATACGTTATATCGATATAGTATATAACGTTTTACGTTATATCGTTATAGTATATAACGTTTTACGTTATATCGTTATCGTATATAACGTTATACGGTATATCGTTATAGTATATAACGTTATACGGTATATCGTTATAGTATATAACGTTATACGTTATATCGTAATACTACATAACGTTATACGTTATAACGATATAGTTTATAACGTTATACGTTATATCGTTATCGTATATAACGTTATACGTTATATCGTTGTAGTACATAACGTTATACGTTATATCGTTATCGTATATAACGTTATACGTTACATCGTTATCGTATATAACGTTATACGTTATATCGTTATCGTATATAACGTTATACGTTATATCGTAATAATACATAACGTTATACGTTATATCGATATCGTATATAACGTTTTACGTTATATCGTTAGAGTATATAACGTTATACGTTATATCGTTATAGTACATAACGTTATACGTTATATCGTTATCGTATATAACGTTATACGTTATATCGCTATCGTATATAACGTTATCCGTTATATCGATATAGTATATAACGTTATACGTTATATCGTTATCGTATCTAACGTTATACGGTATATCGTTATAGTATATAACGTTATACGTTATATCGTAATACTACATAACGTTATACGTTATATCGTAATACTACATAACGTTATACGTTATAACGATATAGTTTATAACGTTATACGTTATATCGTTATCGTATATAACGTTATACGTTATATCGTTATAGTACATAATGTTATACGATATATCGTTATCGTATATAACGTTTTACGTTATATCGTTATAGTTCATAACGTTATACGTTATATCGTTATCGTATATAACGTTATACGTTATATCGATATCGTATATAACGTTTTACGTTATATCGTTAGAGTATATAACGTTATACGTTATATCGTTATAGTACATAACGTTATACGTTATATCGTTATCGTATATAACGTTATACGGTATATCGTTATAGTATATAACGTTATACGTTATATCGTAATACTACATAACGTTATACGTTATAACGATATAGTTTATAACGTTATACGTTATATCGTTATCGTATATAACGTTATACGTTATATCGTTATAGTACATAACGTTATACGTTATATCGTTATCGTATATAACGTTATACGTTATATCTTTATAGTTCATAACGTTATACGTTATATCGTTATCGTATATAACGTTATACGTTATATCGTTATCGTATATAACGTTATACATTATATCGATATAGTATATAACGTTATACGTTATAACAATATAGTTTTTAACGTTATACGTTATATCGTTATCGTATATAACGTTATACGTTATATCGTTATAGCATATCACGTTATACGTTATAACGATATAGCTTATAACGTTATACGTTATATCGTTATCGTATATAACGTTTTACGTTATATCGTTATAGTATATAACGTTATCCATTATATCCATATAGTATATAACGTTATACGTTATAACGATATAGTTTTTAACGTTATACGTTATATCGTTATCGTATATAACGTTATACGTTATATCGTTATAGCATATAACGTTATACGTTATATCGTTATCGTATATAACGTTATACATTATATCCATATAGTATATAACGTTATACGTTATAACGATATAGTTTTTAACGTTATACGTTATATCGATATAGTATATAACGTTTTACGTTACATCGATATAGTATATAACGTTTTACGTTAAATCGATATAGTATATAACGTTATACGTTATATCGTTATCGTATATAACGTTATACGTTATATCGTTATAGTACATAACGTTATACGTTATATCGTTATCGTATATAACGTTATACGTTATATCTTTATAGTTCATAACGTTATACGTTATATCGTTATCGTATATAACGTTATACGTTATATCGTTATCGTATATAACGTTATACGTTATATCGTTATCGTATATAACGTTTTACGTTATATCGTTATAGTATATAACGTTTTACGTTATATCGTTATAGTATATAACGTTATACATTATATCCATATAGTATATAACGTTATACGTTATAACGATATAGTTTTTAACGTTATACGTTATATCGTTATCGTATATAACGCTATACGTTATATCGTTATAGTACATAACGTTATACGTTATATCGTTATCGTATATAACGTTATACATTATATCGATATAGTATATAACGTTATACGTTATAACGATATAGTTTTTAACGTTATACGTTATATCGTTATCGTATATAACGTTATACGTTATATCGTTATAGCATATCACGTTATACGTTATAACGATATAGCTTATAACGTTATACGTTATATCGTTATCGTATATAACGTTTTACGTTATATCGTTATAGTATATAACGTTATACATTATATCCATATAGTATATAACGTTATACGTTATAACGATATAGTTTTTAACGTTATACGTTATATCGTTATCGTATATAACGTTATACGTTATATCGTTATCGTATATAACGTTTTACGTTATATCGTTATAGTATATAACGTTATACATTATATCCATATAGTATATAACGTTATACGTTATAACGATATAGTTTTTAACGTTATACGTTATATCGTTATCGTATATAACGTTATACGTTATAACGATATAGTTTATAACGTTATACGTTATATCGTTATCGTATACAACGTTATACGTTATATCGTTATAGTACATAACGTTATACGTTATAACGATATAGTTTTTAACGTTATACGTTATATCGTTATCGTATATAACGTTATACGTTATAACGATATAGTTTATAACGTTATACGTTATATCGTTATCGTATACAACGTTATACGTTATATCGTTATAGTACATAACGTTATACGTTATATCGTTATAGTATATAACGTTATACGTTATATGGATATAGCATATAACGTTATACGTTATATCGTAATACTACATAACGTTATACGTTATATCGTTATCGTATATAACGTTATACGTTATATCGTTATAGCATATAACGTTATACGTTATATCGTAATAATACATAACGTTATACGTTATATCGTAATACTACATAACGTTATACGTTATATCGTAATACTACATAACGTTATACGTTATATCGTTATAGTATATAACGTTATACGTTATAACGATATAGTTTATAACGTTATACGTTATATCGTTAGAGTATATAACGTTATACGTTATATCGTTATAGTACATAACGTTATACGTTATATCGTTATCGTATATAACGTTATACGGTATATCGTTATAGTATATAACGTTATACGTTATATCGTAATACTACATAACGTTATACGTTATAACGATATAGTTTATAACGTTATACGTTATATCGTTATCGTATATAACGTTATACGTTATATCGTTATAGTACATAACGTTATACGTTATATCGTTATAGTACATAACGTTATACGTTATATCGTTATCGTATATAACGTTATACGTTATATCTTTATAGTTCATAACGTTATACGTTATATCGTAATACTACAAAACGTTATACGTTATATCGTTATAGTATATAACGTTATACGTTATAACGATATAGTTTATAACGTTATACGTTATATCGTTAGAGTATATAACGTTATACGTTATATCGTTATAGTACATAACGTTATACGTTATATCGTTATCGTATATAACGTTATACGGTATATCGTTATAGTATATAACGCTATACGTTATATCGTAATACTACATAACGTTATACGTTATAACGATATAGTTTATAACGTTATACGTTATATCGTTATCGTATATAACGTTATACGTTATATCGTTATAGTACATAACGTTATACGTTATATCGTTATCGTATATAACGTTATACGTTATATCTTTATAGTTCATAACGTTATACGTTATAACGATATAGTTTTTAACGTTATACGTTATATCGTTATCGTATATAACGTTATACGTTATATCGTTATAGCATATCACGTTATACGTTATAACGATATAGCTTATAACGTTATACGTTATATCGTTATCGTATATAACGTTTTACGTTATATCGTTATAGTATATAACGTTATACATTATATCCATATAGTATATAACGTTATACGTTATAACGATATAGTTTTTAACGTTATACGCTATATCGTTATCGTATATAACGTTATACGTTATATCGTTATAGCATATAACGTTATACGTTATATCGTTATCGTATATAACGTTATACATTATATCCATATAGTATATAACGTTATACGTTATAACGATATAGTTTTTAACGTTATACGTTATATCGATATAGTATATAACGTTTTACGTTACATCGATATAGTATATAACGTTTTACGTTAAATCGATATAGTATATAACGTTATACGTTATATCGTTATCGTATATAACGTTATACGTTATATCGTTATAGTACATAACGTTATACGTTATATCGTTATCGTATATAACGTTATACGTTATATCTTTATAGTTCATAACGTTATACGTTATATCGTTATCGTATATAACGTTATACGTTATATCGTTATCGTATATAACGTTATACGTTATATCGTTATCGTATATAACGTTATACATTATATCCATATAGTATATAACGTTATACGTTATAACGATATAGTTTTTAACGTTATACGTTATATCGTTATCGTATATAACGTTATACGTTATATCGTTATAGTACATAACGTTATACGTTATATCGTTATCGTATATAACGTTATACATTATATCGATATAGTATATAACGTTATACGTTATAACGATATAGTTTTTAACGTTATACGTTATATCGTTATCGTATATAACGTTATACGTTATATCGTTATAGCATATCACGTTATACGTTATAACGATATAGCTTATAACGTTATACGTTATATCGTTATCGTATATAACGTTTTACGTTATATCGTTATAGTATATAACGTTATACATTATATCCATATAGTATATAACGTTATACGTTATAACGATATAGTTTTTAACGTTATACGTTATATCGTTATCGTATATAACGTTATACGTTATATCGTTATCGTATATAACGTTTTACGTTATATCGTTATAGTATATAACGTTATACATTATATCCATATAGTATATAACGTTATACGTTATAACGATATAGTTTTTAACGTTATACGTTATATCGTTATCGTATATAACGTTATACGTTATAACGATATAGTTTATAACGTTATACGTTATATCGTTATCGTATACAACGTTATACGTTATATCGTTATAGTACATAACGTTATACGTTATAACGATATAGTTTTTAACGTTATACGTTATATCGTTATCGTATATAACGTTATACGTTATATCGTTATCGTATATAACGTTATACGGTATATCGTTATAGTATATAACGTTATACGTTATATCGTAATACTACATAACGTTATACGTTATAACGATATAGTTTATAACGTTATACGTTATATCGTTATCGTATATAACGTTATACGTTATATCGTTATAGTACATAACGTTATACGTTATATCGTTATCGTATATAACGTTATACGTTACATCGTTATCGTATATAACGTTATACGTTATATCGTTATAGAACATAACGTTAAACGTTATATCGTTATCGTATATAACGTTATACGTTATATCGCTATCGTATATAACGTTATACGTTATATCGTTATCGTATATAACGTTATACGTTATATCGTTATCGTATATAACGTTATACGTTATATCGTTGTAGTACATAACGTTATACGTTATATCGTTATCGTATATAACGTTATACGTTATATCGTTATCGTATATAACGTTATACGTTATATCGTAATAATACATAACGTTATACGTTATATCGTAATACTACATAACGTTATACGTTATATCGTAATACTACATAACGTTATACGTTATATCGTTATAGTATATAACGTTATACGTTATAACGATATAGTTTATAACGTTATACGTTATATCGATATAGTATATAACGTTTTACGTTATATCGTTATAGTATATAACGTTTTACGTTATATCGTTATCGTATATAACGTTATACGGTATATCGTTATAGTATATAACGTTATACGGTATATCGTTATAGTATATAACGTTATACGTTATATCGTAATACTACATAACGTTATACGTTATAACGATATAGTTTATAACGTTATACGTTATATCGTTTTCGTATATAACGTTATACGTTATATCGTTGTAGTACATAACGTTATACGTTATATCGTTATCGTATATAACGTTATACGTTACATCGTTATCGTATATAACGTTATACGTTATATCGTTATAGAACATAACGTTAAACGTTATATCGTTATCGTATATAACGTTATACGTTATATCGCTATCGTATATAACGTTATACGTTATATCGTTATCGTATATAACGTTATACGTTATATCGTAATAATACATAACGTTATACGTTATATCGTAATACTACATAACGTTATACGTTATATCGTAATACTACATAACGTTATACGTTATATCGTTATAGTATATAACGTTATACGTTATAACGATATAGTTTATAACGTTATACGTTATATCGATATAGTATATAACGTTTTACGTTATATCGTTATAGTATATAACGTTTTACGATATATCGTTATCGTATATAACGTTATACGTTATATCGATATCGTATATAACGTTTTACGTTATATCGTTAGAGTATATAACGTTATACGTTATATCGTTATAGTACATAACGTTATACGTTATATCGTTATCGTATATAACGTTATACGTTATATCGCTATCGTATATAACGTTATACGTTATATCGTTATAGTACATAACGTTATACGTTATATCGTTATCGTATATAACGTTATACGTTATATCTTTATAGTACATAACGTTATACGTTATATCGTTATCGTATATAACGTTATACGTTATATCGTTATCGTATATAACGTTATACGTTATATCGTTATCGTATATAACGTTATACGTTATATCGTTATCGTATATAACGTTATACATTATATCCATATAGTATATAACGTTATACGTTATAACGATATAGTTTATAACGTTATACGTTATATCGTTATCGTATATAACGTTATACGTTATATCGTTATAGTACATAACGTTATACGTTATATCGTTATCGTATATAACGTTATACGTTATATCTTTATAGTACATAACGTTATACGTTATATCGTTATCGTATATAACGTTTTACGTTATATCGATATAGTATATAACGTTTTACGTTATATCGTTATAGTATATAACGTTATACGTTATATGGATATAGCATATAACGTTATACGTTATATCGTAATACTACATAACGTTATACGTTATATCGTAATACTACATAACGATATACGTTATATCGTAATACTACATAACGATATACGTTATATCGTAATACTACATAACGTTATACGTTATAGCGTTATAGCATATAACGTTATACGTTATATCGATATAGTATATAACGTTATACGTTATATCGTAATACTACATAACGTTATACGTAATATCGTAATACTACATAACGTTATACGTTATATCGTAATACTACATAACGTTATACGTTATAACGATATAGGTTATAACGTTATACGTTATATCGTTATCGTATATAACGTTATACGTTATATCGTTATCGTATATAACGTTTGACGTTATATCGTTATAGTATATAACGTTATACGTTATATCGATATAGCATATCACGTTATACGTTATAACGATATAGCTTATAACGTTATACGTTATATCGTTATCGTATATAACGTTTTACGTTATATCGTTATAGTATATAACGTTATACATTATATCCATATAGTATATAACGTTATACGTTATAACGATATAGTTTTTAACGTTATACGTTATATCGTTATAGTACATAACGTTATACGTTATATGGATATAGCATATAACGTTATACGTTATATCGTAATACTACATAACGTTATACGTTATATCGTAATACTACATAACGATATACGTTATATCGTAATACTACATAACGATATACGTTATATCGTAATACTACATAACGTTATACGTTATAGCGTTATAGCATATAACGTTATACGTTATATCGATATAGTATATAACGTTATACGTTATATCGTAATACTACATAACGTTATACGTAATATCGTAATACTACATAACGTTATACGTTATATCGTAATACTACATAACGTTATACGTTATAACGATATAGGTTATAACGTTATACGTTATATCGTTATCGTATATAACGTTATACGTTATATCGTTATAGTATATAACGTTATACGTTATATGGATATAGCATATAACGTTATACGTTATATCGTAATACTACATAACGTTATACGTTATATCGTTATCGTATATAACGTTATACGTTATATCGTTATAGTATATAACGTTATACGTTATATCGTTACAGTATATAACGTTATACGTTATATCGTTATAGCATCTAACGTTATACGTTATATCGCAATACTACATAACGTTATACGTTTTATCGTAATACTACATAACGTTATACGTTATATCGTAATACTACATAACGTTATACGTTACATCGTTATCGTATATAACGTTATACGTTATATCGTTATAGTATATAACGTTATACGTTATATCGTTACAGTATATAACGTTATAAGTTATATCGTAATACTACATAACGTTATACGTTATATCGTAATACTACATAACGTTATACGTTATATCGTAATACTACATAACGTTATATGTTATATCGTTATCGTATATAACGTTATCCGTTATATCGATATAGTATATAACGTTATACGTTATATCGATATAGTATATAACGTTATGCGTTATATCGGTATCGTATATAACGTTATACGTTATATCGTTATCGTATATAACATTATACGGTATATCGTTATAGTATATAACGTTATACGTTATATCGTAATACTACATGACGTTATACGTTATGTCGTAATACTACATAACGTTATACGTTATATCGTAATACTACATAACGTTATACGTTATAACGATATAGTTTATAACGTTATACGTTATATCGTTATAGTATATAACGTTATACGTTATATCGTTATAGTACATAACGTTATACGTTATATCGTTATCGTATATAACGTTATACGTTATATCGCTATCGTATATAACGTTATCCGTTATATCGTTATCGTATATAACGTTATACGTTATATCGTTATAGTACATAACGTTATACGTTATATCGTTATCGTATATAACGTTTTACGTTATATCGTTATAGTACATAACGTTATACGTTATATCGTTATCGTATATAACGTTTTACGTTATATCGTTATAGTATATAACGTTATACGTTATATGGATATAGCATATAACGTTATACGTTATATCGTAATACTACATAACGTTATACGTTATATCGTAATACTGCATAACGTTATACGTTATATCGTAATACTACATAACGTTATACGTCATATCGTAATACTACATAACGTTATACGTTATATCGTAATACTACATAACGTTATACGTTATATCGTAATACTACATAACGTTATACGTTATATCGTTATCGTATATAACGTTATACGTTATATCGTTATAGTATATAACGTTATACGTTATAACGATATATTTTATAACGTTATACGTTATATCGTTATCGTATATAACGTTATACATTATATCGATATAGTATATAACGTTATACGTTATAACGTTATCGTATATAACGTTTGACGTTATATCGTTATAGTATTTAACGTTATACGTTATATCGATATAGCATATCACGTTATACGTTATAACGATATAGCTTATTACGTTATACGTTATATCGTTATCGTATATAACGTTTTACGTTATATCGTTATAGTATATAACGTTATACATTATATCGATATAGTATATAACGTTATACGTTATAACGATATAGTTTTTAACGTTATACGTTATATCGTTATCGTATATAACGTTATACGTTATATCGTTATAGTACATAACGTTATACGTTATATCGTTATCGTATATAACGTTATACATTATATCGATATAGTATATAACGTTATCCGTTATAACGATATAGTTTATAACGTTATACGTTATATCGTTATCGTATACAACGTTATACTTTATATCGTTATAGTACATGACGTTATACGTTATATCGTTATCGTATATAACGTTATACGTTATATCGCTATCGTATATAACGTTATACGTTATATCGTTATCGTATATAACGTTATACGTTATATGGATATAGCATATAACGTTATACGTTATAACGATATAGTTTATAACGTTATACGTTATATCGTTATCGTATATAACGTTATACGTTATATCGTTATCGTATATAACGTTTTACGTTATATCGTTATCGTATATAACGTTATACGTTATATCGTAATACTACATAACGTTATACGTTATATCGTAATACTACATAACGTTATACGTTATATCGTTATAGTATATAACGTTATACGTTATATCGATATAGTATATAACGTTTTACGTTATATCGTTATAGTATATAACGTTATACGTTATATCGTAATACTACATAACGTTATACGTTATAACGATATAGTACATAACGTTATACGTTATATCGTTATCGTATATAACGTTATACGTTATATCGTTATCGTATATAACGTTATACGTTATATCGTTATCGTATATAACGTTATACATTATATCCATATAGTATATAACGTTATACGTTATAACGATATAGTTTTTAACGTTATACGTTATATCGTTATCGTATATAACGTTATACGTTATATCGTAATACTACATAACGTTATACGTTATATCGTAATACTACATAACGTTATACGTTATATCGTTATAGTATATAACGTTATACGTTATATCGATATAGTATATAACGTTTTACGTTATATCGATATAGTATATAACGTTTTACGTTATATCGTTATAGTATATAACGTTATACGTTATATCGTAATACTACATAACGTTATACGTTATAACGATATAGTACATAACGTTATACGTTATATCGTTATCGTATATAACGTTATACGTTATATCGTTATCGTATATAACGTTATACGTTATATCGTTATCGTATATAACGTTATACATTATATCCATATAGTATATAACGTTATACGTTATAACGATATAGTTTTTAACGTTATACGTTATATCGTTATCGTATATAACGTTATACGTTATATCGTAATACTACATAACGTTATACGTTATATCGTAATACTACATAACGTTATACGTTATATCGTTATCGTATATAACGTTATACATTATATCGATATAGTATATAACGTTATACGTTATAACGATATAGTTTTTAACGTTATACGTTATATCGTTATCGTATATAACGTTATACGTTATATCGTTAAAGCATATCACGTTATACGTTATAACGATATAGCTTATAACGTTATACGTTATATCGTTATCGTATATAACGTTTTACGTTATATCGTTATAGTATATAACGTTATACATTATATCCATATAGTATATAACGTTATACGTTATAACGATATAGTTTTTAACGTTATACGTTATATCGTTATCGTATATAACGTTATACGTTATATCGTTATAGCATATAACGTTATACGTTATATCGATATAGTATATAACGTTATACGTTATATGGATATAGCATATAACGTTATACGTTATAACGATATAGTTTATAACGTTATACGTTATATCGTTATCGTATATAACGTTATACGATATATCGTTATAGCATATAACATTATACGTTATATCGATATAGTATATAACGTTATACGTTATATGGATATAGCATATAACGTTATACGTTATAACGATATAGTTTATAACGTTATACGTTATATCGTTATCGTATATAACGTTATACGTTATATCGTTATCGTGTATAACGTTTGACGTTATATCGTTATAGTATATAACGTTATACGTTATATCGATATAGCATATCACGTTATACGTTATAACGATATAGCTTATAACGTTATACGTTATATCGTTATCGTATATAACGTTTTACGTTATATCGTTATAGTATATAACGTTATACATTATATCCATATAGTATATAACGTTATACGTTATAACGATATAGTTTTTAACGTTATACGTTATATCGTTATCGTATATAACGTTATACGTTATAACGATATAGTTTATAACGTTATACGTTATATCGTTATCGTATACAACGTTATACGTTATATCGTTATAGTACATAACGTTATACGTTATATCGTTATAGTATATAACGTTATACGTTATATGGATATAGCATATAACGTTATACGTTATATCGTAATACTACATAACGTTATACGTTATATCGTTATCGTATATAACGTTATACGTTATATCGTTATAGTATATAACGTTATACGTTATATCGTTATCGTATATAACGTTTTACGTTATATCGTTATAGTATATAACGTTTTACGTTATATCGTTATGGTATATAATGTTATGCGTTATATCGTTATCGTATATAACGTTATACGTTATATCGTAATACTACATAACGTTATACGTTATATCGTAATACTACATAACGTTATACGTTATATCGTAATACTACATAACGTTATACGTTATATCGTTATCGTATATAACGTTATACGTTATATCGTTATAGTATATAACGTTATACGTTATATCGTTACAGTATATAACGTTATACGTTATAGCGTTATAGCATATAACGTTATACGTTATATCGATATAGTATATAACGTTATACGTTATATGGATATAGCATATAACGTTATACGTTATAACGATATAGTTTATAACGTTATACGTTATATCGTTATCGTATATAACGTTATACGTTATATCGTTATCGTATATAACGTTTTACGTTATATCGTTATAGTATATAACGTTTTACGTTATATCGTTATGGTATATAACGTTATGCGTTATATCGTTATCGTATATAACGTTATACGTTATATCGTAATACTACATAACGTTATACGTTATATCGTAATACTACATAACGTTATACGTTATATCGTAATAATACATAACGTTATACGTTATAACGATATAGTTTATAACGTTATACGTTATATCGTTATCGTATATAACGTTATACGTTATATCGTTATCGTATATAACGTTTGACGTTATATCGTTATAGTATATAACGTTATACGTTATATCGATATAGCATATCACGTTATACGTTATAACGATATAGCTTATAACGTTATACGTTATATCGTTATCGTATATAACGTTTTACGTTATATCGTTATAGTATATAACGTTATACATTATATCCATATAGTATATAACGTTATACGTTATAACGATATAGTTTTTAACGTTATACGTTATATCGTTATAGTACATAACGTTATACGTTATATCGTTATCGTATATAACGTTATACATTATATCGATATAGTATATAACGTTATACGTTATAACGATATAGTTTATAACGTTATACGCTATATCGTTATCGTATACAACGTTATACGTTATATCGTTATAGTACATAACGTTATACGTTATATCGTTATAGTATATAACGTTATACGTTATATGGATATAGCATATAACGTTATACGTTATATCGTAATACTACATAACGTTATACATTATATCGTTATCGTATATAACGTTATACGTTATATCGTTATAGTATATAACGTTATACGTTATATCGTTACAGTATATAACGTTATACGTTATATCGTTATAGCATCTAACGTTATACGTTATATCGATATAGTATATAACGTTATACGTTATATGGATATAGCATATAACGTTATACGTTATAACGATATAGTTTATAACGTTATACGTTGTATCGTTATCGTATATAACGTTATACGTTATATCGTTATCGTATATAACGTTTTACGTAATATCGTTATAGTATATAACGTTTTACGTTATATCGTTATGGTATATAAGGTTATGCGTTATATCGTTATCGTATATAACGTTATACGTTATATCGTAATACTACATAACGTTATACGTTATATCGTAATACTACATAACGTTATACGTTATATCGTAATACTACATAACGTTATACGTTATATCGTTATCGTATATAACGTTATACGTTATATCGTTATAGTATATAACGTTATACGTTATATCGTTACAGTATATAACGTTATACGTTATAGCGTTATAGCATATAACGTTATACGTTATATCGATATAGTATATAACGTTATACGTTATATGGATATAGCATATAACGTTATACGTTATAACGATATAGTTTATAACGTTATACGTTATATCGTTATCGTATATAACGTTATACGTTATATCGTTATCGTATATAACGTTTTACGTTATATCGTTATAGTATATAACGTTTTACGTTATATCGTTATGGTATATAACGTTATGCGTTATATCGTTATCGTATATAACGTTATACGTTATATCGTAATACTACATAACGTTATACGTTATATCGTAATACTACATAACGTTATACGTTATATCGTAATACTACATAACGTTATACGTTATATCGTTATAGTATATAACGTTATACGTTATATCGTTATAGTACATAATGTTATACGATATATCGTTATCGTATATAACGTTTTACGTTATATCGTTATAGTACATAATGTTATACGATATATCGTTATCGTATATAACGTTTTACGTTATATCGTTATAGTTCATAACGTTATACGTTATATCGTTATCGTATATAACGTTATACGTTATATCGATATCGTATATAACGTTTTACGTTATATCGTTAGAGTATATAACGTTATACGTTATATCGTTATAGTACATAACGTTATACGTTATATCGTTATCGTATATAACGTTATACGTTATATCGCTATCGTATATAACGTTATCCGTTATATCGATATAGTATATAACGTTATACGTTATATCGTTATCGTATATAACGTTATACGGTATATCGTTATAGTATATAACGTTATACGTTATATCGTAATAGTACATAACGTTATACGTTATATCGTAATACTACATAACGTTATACGTTATAACGATACAGTTTATAACGTTATACGTTATATCGTTATCGTATATAGCGTTATACGTTATATCGTAATACTACATAACGTTATACGTTATATCGTAATACTACATAACGTTATACGTTATATCGTAATACTACATAACGTTATATGTTATATCGTTATCGTATATAACGTTATCCGTTATATCGATATAGTATATAACGTTATACGTTATATCGATATAGTATATAACGTTATGCGTTATATCGCTATCGTATATAACGTTATACGTTATATCGTTATCGTATATAACATTATACGGTATATCGTTATAGTACATAACGTTATACGTTATATCGTTATCGTATATAACGTTATACGTTATATCGATATCGTATATAACGTTTTACGTTATATCGTTATAGTATATAACGTTATACGTTATATCGTTATAGTACATAACGTTATACGTTATATCGTTATCGTATATAACGTTATACATTATATCCATATAGTATATAACGTTATACGTTATAACGATATAGTTTTTAACGTTATACGTTATATCGTTATCGTATATAACGTTATACGTTATATCGTTATAGTACATAACGTTATACGTTATATCGTTATCGTATATAACGTTATACATTATATCGATATAGTATATAACGTTATACGTTATAACGATATAGTTTTTAACGTTATACGTTATATCGTTATCGTATATAACGTTATACGTTATATCGTTATAGTATATAACGTTATACGTTATATCGTTACAGTATATAACGTTATACGTTATATCGTTATAGCATCTAACGTTATACGTTATATCGATATAGTATATAACGTTATACGTTATATGGATATAGCATATAACGTTATACGTTATAACGATATAGTTTATAACGTTATACGTTGTATCGTTATCGTATATAACGTTATACGTTATATCGTTATCGTATATAACGTTTTACGTTATATCGTTATAGTATATAACGTTTTACGTTATATCGTTATGGTATATAATGTTATGCGTTATATCGTTATCGTATATAACGTTATACGTTATATCGTAATACTACATAACGTTATACGTTATATCGTAATACTACATAACGTTATACGTTATATCGTAATACTACATAACGTTATACGTTATATCGTTATCGTATATAACGTTATACGTTATATCGTTATAGTATATAACGTTATACGTTATATCGTTACAGTATATAACGTTATACGTTATAGCGTTATAGCATATAACGTTATACGTTATATCGATATAGTATATAACGTTATACGTTATATGGATATAGCATATAACGTTATACGTTATAACGATATAGTTTTTAACGTTATACGTTATATCGTTATCGTATATAACGTTATACGTTATATCGTTATCGTATATAACGTTTTACGTTATATCGTTATAGTATATAACGTTTTACGTTATATCGTTATGGTATATAACGTTATGCGTTATATCGTTATCGTATATAACGTTATACGTTATATCGTAATACTACATAACGTTATACGTTATATCGTAATACTACATAACGTTATACGTTATATCGTAATAATACATAACGTTATACGTTATAACGATATAGTTTATAACGTTATACGTTATATCGTTATCGTATATAACGTTATACGTTATATCGTTATCGTATATAACGTTTGACGTTATATCGTTATAGTATATAACGTTATACGTTATATCGATATAGCATATCACGTTATACGTTATAACGATATAGCTTATAACGTTATACGTTATATCGTTATCGTATATAACGTTTTACGTTATATCGTTATAGTATATAACGTTATACATTATATCCATATAGTATATAACGTTATACGTTATAACGATATAGTTTTTAACGTTATACGTTATATCGTTATAGTACATAACGTTATACGTTATATCGTTATCGTATATAACGTTATACATTATATCGATATAGTATATAACGTTATACGTTATAACGATATAGTTTATAACGTTATACGCTATATCGTTATCGTATACAACGTTATACGTTATATCGTTATAGTACATAACGTTATACGTTATATCGTTATAGTATATAACGTTATACGTTATATGGATATAGCATATAACGTTATACGTTATATCGTAATACTACATAACGTTATACGTTATATCGTTATCGTATATAACGTTATACGTTATATCGTTATAGTATATAACGTTATACGTTATATCGTTACAGTATATAACGTTATACGTTATATCGTTATAGCATCTAACGTTATACGTTATATCGATATAGTATATAACGTTATACGTTATATCGATATAGCATATAACGTTATACGTTATAACGATATAGTTTATAACGTTATACGTTGTATCGTTATCGTATATAACGTTATACGTTATATCGTTATCGTATATAACGTTTTACGTAATATCGTTATAGTATATAACGTTTTACGTTATATCGTTATGGTATATAAGGTTATGCGTTATATCGTTATCGTATATAACGTTATACGTTATATCGTAATACTACATAACGTTATACGTTATATCGTAATACTACATAACGTTATACGTTATATCGTAATACTACATAACGTTATACGTTATATCGTTATCGTATATAACGTTATACGTTATATCGTTATAGTATATAACGTTATACGTTATATCGTTACAGTATATAACGTTATACGTTATAGCGTTATAGCATATAACGTTATACGTTATATCGATATAGTATATAACGTTATACGTTATATGGATATAGCATATAACGTTATACGTTATAACGATATAGTTTATAACGTTATACGTTATATCGTTATCGTATATAACGTTATACGTTATATCGTTATCGTATATAACGTTTTACGTTATATCGTTATAGTATATAACGTTTTACGTTATATCGTTATGGTATATAACGTTATGCGTTATATCGTTATCGTATATAACGTTATACGTTATGTCGTAATACTACATAACGTTATACGTTATATCGTAATACTACATAACGTTATACGTTATATCGTAATACTACATAACGTTATACGTTATATCGTTATAGTATATAACGTTATACGTTATATCGTTATAGTACATAATGTTATACGATATATCGTTATCGTATATAACGTTTTACGTTATATCGTTATAGTACATAATGTTATACGATATATCGTTATCGTATATAACGTTTTACGTTATATCGTTATAGTTCATAACGTTATACGTTATATCGTTATCGTATATAACGTTATACGTTATATCGATATCGTATATAACGTTTTACGTTATATCGTTAGAGTATATAACGTTATACGTTATATCGTTATAGTACATAACGTTATACGTTATATCGTTATCGTATATAACGTTATACGTTATATCGCTATCGTATATAACGTTATCCGTTATATCGATATAGTATATAACGTTATACGTTATATCGTTATCGTATATAACGTTATACGGTATATCGTTATAGTATATAACGTTATACGTTATATCGTAATAGTACATAACGTTATACGTTATATCGTAATACTACATAACGTTATACGTTATAACGATACAGTTTATAACGTTATACGTTATATCGTTATCGTATATAGCGTTATACGTTATATCGTAATACTACATAACGTTATACGTTATATCGTAATACTACATAACGTTATACGTTATATCGTAATACTACATAACGTTATATGTTATATCGTTATCGTATATAACGTTATCCGTTATATCGATATAGTATATAACGTTATACGTTATGTCGATATAGTATATAACGTTATGCGTTATATCGCTATCGTATATAACGTTATACGTTATATCGTTATCGTATATAACATTATACGGTATATCGTTATAGTACATAACGTTATACGTTATATCGTTATCGTATATAACGTTATACGTTATATCGATATCGTATATAACGTTTTACGTTATATCGTTATAGTATATAACGTTATACGTTATATCGTTATAGTACATAACGTTATACGTTATATCGTTATCGTATATAACGTTATACATTATATCCATATAGTATATAACGTTATACGTTATAACGATATAGTTTTTAACGTTATACGTTATATCGTTATCGTATATAACGTTATACGTTATATCGTTATAGTACATAACGTTATACGTTATATCGTTATCGTATATAACGTTATACATTATATCGATATAGTATATAACGTTATACGTTATAACGATATAGTTTTTAACGTTATACGTTATATCGTTATCGTATATAACGTTATACGTTATATCGTTATAGCATATCACGTTATACGTTATAACGATATAGCTTATAACGTTATACGTTATATCGTTATCGTATATAACGTTTTACGTTATATCGTTATAGTATATAACGTTATACATTATATCCATATAGTATATAACGTTATACGTTATAACGATATAGTTTTTAACGTTATACGTTATATCGTTATCGTATATAACGTTATACGTTATATCGTTATAGCATATAACGTTATACGTTATATCGATATAGTATATAACGTTATACGTTATATGGATATAGCATATAACGTTATACGTTATAACGATATAGTTTATAACGTTATACGTTATATCGTTATCGTATATAACGTTATACGTTATATCGTTATCGTGTATAACGTTTGACGTTATATCGTTATAGTATATAACGTTATACGTTATATCGATATAGCATATCACGTTATACGTTATAACGATATAGCTTATAACGTTATACGTTATATCGTTATCGTATATAACGTTTTACGTTATATCGTTATAGTATATAACGTTATACATTATATCCATATAGTATATAACGTTATACGTTATAACGATATAGTTTTTAACGTTATACGTTATATCGTTATCGTATATAACGTTATACGTTATAACGATATAGTTTATAACGTTATACGTTATATCGTTATCGTATACAACGTTATACGTTATATCGTTATAGTACATAACGTTATACGTTATAACGATATAGTTTTTAACGTTATACGTTATATCGTTATCGTATATATCGTTATACGTTATAACGATATAGTTTATAACGTTATACGTTATATCGTTATCGTATACAACGTTATACGTTATATCGTTATAGTACATAACGTTATACGTTATATCGTTATAGTATATAACGTTATACGTTATATGGATATAGCATATAACGTTATACGTTATATCGTAATACTACATAACGTTATACGTTATATCGTTATCGTATATAACGTTATACGTTATATCGTTATAGTATATAACGTTATACGTTATATCGTTATCGTATATAACGTTTTACGTTATATCGATATAGTATATAACGTTTTACGTTATATCGTTATAGTATATAACGTTATACGTTATATGGATATAGCATATAACGTTATACGTTATATCGTAATACTACATAACGTTATACGTTATATCGTAATACTACATAACGATATACGTTATATCGTAATACTACATAACGAAATACGTTATATCGTAATACTACATAACGTTATACGTTATAGCGTTATAGCATATAACGTTATACGTTATATCGTTATCGTATATAACGTTATACGTTATATCGTTATCGTATATAACGTTTTACGTTATATCGTTATAGTATATAACGTTTTACGTTATATCGTTATGGTATATAACGTTATGCGTTATATCGTTATCGTATATAACGTTATACGTTATATCGTAATACTACATAACGTTATACGTAATATCGTAATACTACATAACGTTATACGTTATATCGTAATACTACATAACGTTATACGTTATAACGATATAGTTTATAACGTTATACGTTATATCGTTATCGTATATAACGTTATACGTTATATCGTTATCGTATATAACGTTTGACGTTATATCGTTATAGTATATAACGTTATACGTTATATCGATATAGCATATCACGTTATACGTTATAACGATATAGCTTATAACGTTATACGTTATATCGTTATCGTATATAACGTTTTACGTTATATCGTTATAGTATATAACGTTATACATTATATCCATATAGTATATAACGTTATACGTTATAACGATATAGTTTTTAACGTTATACGTTATATCGTTATAGTACATAACGTTATACGTTATATCGTTATCGTATATAACGTTATACATTATATCGATATAGTATATAACGTTATACGTTATAACGATATAGTTTATAACGTTATACGCTATATCGTTATCGTATACAACGTTATACGTTATATCGTTATAGTACATAACGTTATACGTTATATCGTTATAGTATATAACGTTATACGTTATATGGATATAGCATATAACGTTATACGTTATATCGTAATACTACATAACGTTATACGTTATATCGTTATCGTATATAACGTTATACGTTATATCGTTATAGTATATAACGTTATACGTTATATCGTTACAGTATATAACGTTATACGTTATATCGTTATAGCATCTAACGTTATACGTTATATCGTTATCGTATATAACGTTATACATTATATCGATATAGTATATAACGTTATACGTTATAACGATATAGTTTATAACGTTATACGCTATATCGTTATCGTATACAACGTTATACGTTATATCGTTATAGTACATAACGTTATACGTTATATCGTTATAGTATATAACGTTATACGTTATATGGATATAGCATATAACGTTATACGTTATATCGTAATACTACATAACGTTATACGTTATATCGTTACAGTATATAACGTTATACGTTATATCGTTATAGCATCTAACGTTATACGTTATATCGTTATAGCATCTAACGTTATACGTTATATCGATATAGTATATAACGTTATACGTTATATGGATATAGCATATAACGTTATACGTTATAACGATATAGTTTATAACGTCATACGTTGTATCGTTATCGTATATAACGTTTTACGTTATATCGTTATAGTATATAACGTTATACGTTATATCGTTATAGTACATAACGTTATACGTTATATCGTTATCGTATATAACGTTATACGTTATATCGCTATCGTATATAACGTTATCCGTTATATCGTTATCGTATATAACGTTATACGTTATATCGTTATAGTACATAACGTTATACGTTATATCGTTATCGTATATAACGTTTTACGTTATATCGTTATAGTACATAACGTTATACGTTATATCGTTATCGTATATAACGTTTTACGTTATATCGTTATAGTATATAACGTTATACGTTATATGGATATAGCATATAACGTTATACGTTATATCGTAATACTACATAACGTTATACGTTATATCGTAATACTGCATAACGTTATACGTTATATCGTAATACTACATAACGTTATACGTCATATCGTAATACTACATAACGTTATACGTTATATCGTAATACTACATAACGTTATACGTTATATCGTAATACTACATAACGTTATACGTTATATCGTTATCGTATATAACGTTATACGTTATATCGTTATAGTATATAACGTTATACGTTATAACGATATATTTTATAACGTTATACGTTATATCGTTATCGTATATAACGTTATACATTATATCGATATAGTATATAACGTTATACGTTATAACGTTATCGTATATAACGTTTGACGTTATATCGTTATAGTATATAACGTTATACGTTATATCGATATAGCATATCACGTTATACGTTATAACGATATAGCTTATAACGTTATACGTTATATCGTTATCGTATATAACGTTTTACGTTATATCGTTATAGTATATAACGTTATACATTATATCGATATAGTATATAACGTTATACGTTATAACGATATAGTTTTTAACGTTATACGTTATATCGTTATCGTATATAACGTTATACGTTATACCGTTATAGTACATAACGTTATACGTTATATCGTTATCGTATATAACGTTATACATTATATCGATATAGTATATAACGTTATCCGTTATAACGATATAGTTTATAACGTTATACGTTATATCGTTATCGTATACAACGTTATACTTTATATCGTTATAGTACATGACGTTATACGTTATATCGTTATCGTATATAACGTTATACGTTATATCGCTATCGTATATAACGTTATACGTTATATCGTTATCGTATATAACGTTATACGTTATATGGATATAGCATATAACGTTATACGTTATAACGATATAGTTTATAACGTTATACGTTATATCGTTATCGTATATAACGTTATACGTTATATCGTTATCGTATATAACGTTTTACGTTATATCGTTATCGTATATAACGTTATACGTTATATCGTAATACTACATAACGTTATACGTTATATCGTAATACTACATAACGTTATACGTTATATCGTTATAGTATATAACGTCATACGTTATATCGATATAGTATATAACGTTATACGTTATAACGATATAGTTTATAACGTTATACGTTATATCGATATAGTATATAACGTTTTACGTTACATCGATATAGTATATAACGTTTTACGTTAAATCGATATAGTATATAACGTTATACGTTATATCGTTATCGTATATAACGTTATACGTTATATCGTTATAGTACATAACGTTAAACGTTATATCGTTATCGTATATAACGTTATACGTTATATCGCTATCCTATATAACGTTATACGTTATATCGTTATCGTATATAACGTTATACGGTATATCGTTATAGTATATAACGTTATACGTTATATCGTAATACTACATAACGTTATACGTTATATCGTTATCGTATATAACGTTATACATTATATCGATATAGTATATAACGTTATACGTTATAACGATATAGTTTTTAACGTTATACGTTATATCGTTATCGTATATAACGTTATACGTTATATCGTTAAAGCATATCACGTTATACGTTATAACGATATAGCTTATAACGTTATACGTTATATCGTTATCGTATATAACGTTTTACGTTATATCGTTATAGTATATAACGTTATACATTATATCCATATAGTATATAACGTTATACGTTATAACGATATAGTTTTTAACGTTATACGTTATATCGTTATCGTATATAACGTTATACGTTATATCGTTATAGCATATAACGTTATACGTTATATCGATATAGTATATAACGTTATACGTTATATGGATATAGCATATAACGTTATACGTTATAACGATATAGTTTATAACGTTATACGTTATATCGTTATCGTATTTAACGTTATACGTTATATCGTTATCGTGTATAACGTTTGACGTTATATCGTTATAGTATATAACGTTATACGTTATATCGATATAGCATATCACGTTATACGTTATAACGATATAGCTTATAACGTTATACGTTATATCGTTATCGTATATAACGTTTTACGTTATATCGTTATAGTATATAACGTTATACATTATATCCATATAGTATATAACGTTATACGTTATAACGATATAGTTTTTAACGTTATACGTTATATCGTTATCGTATATAACGTTATACGTTATAACGATATAGTTTATAACGTTATACGTTATATCGTTATCGTATACAACGTTATACGTTATATCGTTATAGTACATAACGTTATACGTTATATCGTTATAGTATATAACGTTATACGTTATATGGATATAGCATATAACGTTATACGTTATATCGTAATACTACATAACGTTATACGTTATATCGTTATCGTATATAACGTTATACGTTATATCGTTATCGTATATAACGTTTTACGTTATATCGTTATAGCATCTAACGTTATACGTTATATCGATATAGTATATAACGTTATACGTTATATGGATATAGCATATAACGTTATACGTTATAACGATATAGTTTATAACGTTATACGTTGTATCGTTATCGTATATAACGTTATACGTTATATCGTTATCGTATATAACGTTTTACGTTATATCGTTATAGTATATAACGTTTTACGTTATATCGTTATGGTATATAATGTTATGCGTTATATCGTTATCGTATATAACGTTATACGTTATATCGTAATACTACATAACGTTATACGTTATATCGTAATACTACATAACGTTATACGTTATATCGTAATACTACATAACGTTATACGTTATATCGTTATCGTATATAACGTTATACGTTATATCGTTATAGTATATAACGTTATACGTTATATCGTTACAGTATATAACGTTATACGTTATAGCGTTATAGCATATAACGTTATACGTTATATCGATATAGTATATAACGTTATACGTTATATGGATATAGCATATAACGTTATACGTTATAACGATATAGTTTATAACGTTATACGTTATATCGTTATCGTATATAACGTTATACGTTATATCGTTATCGTATATAACGTTTTACGTTATATCGTTATAGTATATAACGTTTTACGTTATATCGTTATGGTATATAACGTTATGCGTTATATCGTTATCGTATATAACGTTATACGTTATATCGTAATACTACATAACGTTATACGTTATATCGTAATACTACATAACGTTATACGTTATATCGTAATACTACATAACGTTATACGTTATAACGATATAGTTGATAACGTTATACGTTATATCGTTATCGTATATAACGTTATACGTTATATCGTTATCGTATATAACGTTTGACGTTATATCGTTATAGTATATAACGTTATACGTTATATCGATATAGCATATCACGTTATACGTTATAACGATATAGCTTATAACGTTATACGTTATATCGTTATCGTATATAACGTTTTACGTTATATCGTTATAGTATATAACGTTATACATTATATCCATATAGTATATAACGTTATACGTTATAACGATATAGTTTTTAACGTTATACGTTATATCGTTATAGTACATAACGTTATACGTTATATCGTTATCGTATATAACGTTATACATTATATCGATATAGTATATAACGTTATACGTTATAACGATATAGTTTATAACGTTATACGCTATATCGTTATCGTATACAACGTTATACGTTATATCGTTATAGTACATAACGTTATACGTTATATCGTTATAGTATATAACGTTATACGTTATATGGATATAGCATATAACGTTATACGTTATATCGTAATACTACATAACGTTATACGTTATATCGTTATCGTATATAACGTTATACGTTATATCGTTATAGTATATAACGTTATACGTTATATCGTTACAGTATATAACGTTATACGTTATATCGTTATAGCATCTAACGTTATACGTTATATCGATATAGTATATAACGTTATACGTTATATGGATATAGCATATAACGTTATACGTTATAACGATATAGTTTATAACGTTATACGTTGTATCGTTATCGTATATAACGTTATACGTTATATCGTTATCGTATATAACATTTTACGTAATATCGTTATAGTATATAACGTTTTACGTTATATCGTTATGGTATATAATGTTATGCGTTATATCGTTATCGTATATAACGTTATACGTTATATCGTAATACTACATAACGTTATACGTTATATCGTAATACTACATAACGTTATACGTTATATCGTAATACTACATAACGTTATACGTTATAGCGTTATAGCATATAACGTTATACGTTATATCGATATAGTATATAACGTTATACGTTATATGGATATAGCATATAACGTTATACGTTATAACGATATAGTTTATATCGTTATACGTTATATCGTTATCGTATATAACGTTATACGTTATATCGTTATCGTATATAACGTTTTACGTTATATCGTTATAGTATATAACGTTTTACGTTATATCGTTATGGTATATAACGTTATGCGTTATATCGTTATCGTATATAACGTTATACGTTATATCGTAATACTACATAACGTTATACGTTATATCGTAATACTACATAACGTTATACGTTATATCGTTATAGTATATAACGTTATACGTTATATCGTTATAGTACATAATGTTATACGATATATCGTTATCGTATATAACGTTTTACGTTATATCGTTATAGTACATAATGTTATACGATATATCGTTATCGTATATAACGTTTTACGTTATATCGTTATAGTTCATAACGTTATACGTTATATCGTTATCGTATATAACGTTATACGTTATATCGATATCGTATATAACGTTTTACGTTATATCGTTAGAGTATATAACGTTATACGTTATATCGTTATAGTACATAACGTTATACGTTATATCGTTATCGTATATAACGTTATACGTTATATCGCTATCGTATATAACGTTATCCGTTATATCGATATAGTATATAACGTTATACGTTATATCGTTATCGTATATAACGTTATACGGTATATCGTTATAGTATATAACGTTATACGTTATATCGTAATAGTACATAACGTTATACGTTATATCGTAATACTACATAACGTTATACGTTATAACGATACAGTTTATAACGTTATACGTTATATTGTTATCGTATATAGCGTTATACGTTATATCGTAATACTACATAACGTTATACGTTATATCGTAATACTACATAACGTTATACGTTATATCGTAATACTACATAACGTTATATGTTATATCGTTATCGTATATAACGTTATCCGTTATATCGATATAGTATATAACGTTATACGTTATATCGATATAGTATATAACGTTATGCGTTATATCGCTATCGTATATAACGTTATACGTTATATCGTTATCGTATATAACATTATACGGTATATCGTTATAGTACATAACGTTATACGTTATATCGTTATCGTATATAACGTTATACGTTATATCGATATCGTATATAACGTTTTACGTTATATCGTTATAGTATATAACGTTATACGTTATATCGTTATAGTACATAACGTTATACGTTATATCGTTATCGTATATAACGTTATACGTTATATCGCTATCGTATATAACGTTATCCGTTATATCGTTATCGTATATAACGTTATACGTTATATCGTTATAGTACATAACGTTATACGTTATAGTACATAACGTTATACGTTATATCGTTATCGTATATAACGTTTTACGTTATATCGTTATAGTACATAACGTTATACGTTATATCGTTATCGTATATAACGTTTTACGTTATATCGTTATAGTATATAACGTTATGCGTTATATGGATATAGCATATAACGTTATACGTTATATCGTAATACTACATAACGTTATACGTTATATCGTTATCGTATATAACGTTATACGTTATATCGTTATAGTATATAACGTTATACGTTATAACGATATATTTTATAACGTTATACGTTATATCGTTATCGTATATAACGTTTTACGTTATATCGTTATAGTATATAACGTTATACGTTATATCGATATAGCATATCACGTTATACGTTATAACGATATAGCTTATAACGTTATACGTTATATCGTTATCGTATATAACGTTATACGTTATATCGTTATAGTACATAACGTTATACGTTATATCGCTATCGTATATAACGTTGTACGTTATATCGTTATAGTACATAACGTTATACGTTATATCGATATAGTATATAACGTTATACGTTATAACGATATAGTTTTTAACGTTATACGTTATAACGTTATCGTATATAACGTTTGACGTTATATCGTTATAGTATATAACGTTATACGTTATATCGATATAGCATATCACGTTATACGTTATAACGATATAGCTTATAACGTTATACGTTATATCGTTATCGTATATAACGTTTTACGTTATATCGTTATAGTATATAACGTTATACATTATATCGATATAGTATATGACGTTATACGTTATAACGATATAGTTTTTAACGTTATACGTTATATCGTTATCGTATATAACGTTATACGTTATATCGTTATAGTACATAACGTTATACGTTATATCGTTATCGTATATAACGTTATACATTATATCGATATAGTATATAACGTTATCCGTTATAACGATATAGTTTATAACGTTATACGTTATATCGTTATCGTATACAACGTTATACTTTATATCGTTATAGTACATGACGTTATACTTTATATCGTTATCGTATATAACGTTATACGTTATATCGCTATCGTATATAACGTTATACGTTATATCGTTATCGTATATAACGTTATACGTTATATGGATATAGCATATAACGTTATACGTTATAACGATATAGTTTATAACGTTATACGTTATATCGTTATCGTATATAACGTTATACGTTATATCGTTATCGTATATAACGTTATACGTTATATCGTTATCGTATATAACGTTTTACGTTATATCGTTATAGTATATAACGTTTTACGTTATATCGTTATGGTATATAACGTTATGCGTTATATCGTTATCGTATATAACGTTATACGTTATATCGTAATACTACATAACGTTATACGTTATATCGTAATACTTCATAACGTTATACGTTATATCGTTATAGTATATAACGTTATACGTTATATCGATATAGTATATAACGTTTTACGTTATATCGTTATAGTATATAACGTTATACGTTACATCGATATAGTATATAACGTTTTACGTTAAATCGATATAGCATATCACGTTATACGTTATAACGATATAGTATATAACGTTATACGTTATAACGTTATCGTATATAACGTTTTACGTTATATCGTTATAGTACATAACGTTATACGTTATATCGTTATCGTATATAACGTTATACGTTATATCGTTATAGTACATAACGTTATACGTTATATCGTTATCGTATATAACGTTTTACGTTATATCGTTATAGTACATAACGTTATACGTTATATCGTTATCGTATATAACGTTTTACGTTATATCGTTATAGTATATAACGTTATACGTTATATGGATATAGCATATAACGTTATACGTTATATCGTAATACTACATAACGTTATACGTTATATCGTAATACTACATAACGTTATACGTTATATCGTAATACTACATAACGTTATACGTTATATCGTAATACTACATAACGTTATACGTTATATCGTAATACTACATAACGTTATACGTTATATCGTTATCGTATATAACGTTATACGATATATCGATATAGCATATCACGTTATACGTTATAACGATATAGCTTATAACGTTATACGTTATATCGTTATCGTATATAACGTTTTACGTTATATCGTTATAGTATATAACGTTATACGTTATATCGATATCGTATATAACGTTTTACGTTATATCGTTAGAGTATATAACGTTATACGTTATATCGTTATAGTACATAACGTTATACGTTATATCGTTATCGTATATAACGTTATACGTTATATCGCTATCGTATATAACGTTATCCGTTATATCGATATAGTATATAACGTTATACGTTATATCGTTATCGTATATAACGTTATACGGTATATCGTTATAGTATATAACGTTATACGTTATATCGTAATACTACATAACGTTATACGTTATATCGTAATACTACATAACGTTATACGTTATAACGATATAGTTTATAACGTTATACGTTATATCGTTATCGTATATAACGTTATAAGTTATATCGTTATAGTACATAATGTTATACGATATATCGTTATCGTATATAACGTTATACGTTATATCGTTATAGTACATAACGTTATACGTTATATCGTTATCGTATATAACGTTATACGGTATATCGTTATAGTATATAACGTTATACGTTATATCGTAATACTACATAACGTTATACGTTATATCGTAATACTACATAACGTTATATGTTATATCGTTATCGTATATAACGTTATCCGTTATATCGATATAGTATATAACGTTATACGTTATATCGATATAGTATATAACGTTATGCGTTATATCGCTATCGTATATAACGTTATACGTTATATCGTTATCGTATATAACATTATACGGTATATCGTTATAGTATATAACGTTATACGTTATATCGTAATACTACATAACGTTATACGTTATATCGTAATACTACATAACGTTATACGTTATATCGTAATACTACATAACGTTATACGTTATAACGATATAGTTTATAACGTTATACGTTATATCGTTATCGTATATAACGTTATACGTTATATCGTTATAGTACATAACGTTATACGTTATATCGTTATCGTATATAACGTTTTACGTCATATCGTTATAGTACATAACGTTATACGTTATATCGTTATCGTATATAACGTTATACGTTATATCGATATCGTATATAACGTTTTACGTTATATCGTTATAGTACATGACGTTATACGTTATATCGTTATCGTATATAACGTTTTACGTTATATCGTTATAGTACATAACGTTATACGTTATATCGTTATCGTATATAACGTTTTACGTTACATCGTTATAGTATATAACGTTATACGTTATATGGATATAGCATATAACGTTATACGTTATATCGTAATACTACATAACGTTATACGTTATATCGTAATACTACATAACGTTATACGTTATATCGTAATACTACATAACGTTATACGTTATATCGTAATACTACATAACGTTATACGTTATATCGTAATACTACATAACGTTATACGTTATATCGTTATCGTATATAACGTTTTACGTTACATCGTTATAGTATATAACGTTATACGTTATATGGATATAGCATATAACGTTATACGTTATATCGTAATACTACATAACGTTATACGTTATATCGTAATACTACATAACGTTATACGTTATATCGTAATACTACATAACGTTATACGTTATATCGTAATACTACATAACGTTATACGTTATATCGTAATACTACATAACGTTATACGTTATATCGTAATACTACATAACGTTATACGTTATATCGTAATACTACATAACGTTATACGTTATATCGTTATCGTATATAACGTTATACGTTATATCGTTATAGTATATAACGTTATACGTTATAACGATATATTTTATAACGTTATACGTTATATCGTTATCGTATATAACGTTTTACGTTATATCGTTATAGTATATAACGTTATACGTTATATCGATATAGCATATCACGTTATACGTTATAACGATATAGCTTATAACGTTATACGTTATATCGTTATAGCATATAACGTTATACGTTATATCGATATAGTATATAACGTTATACGTTATATGGATATAGCATATAACGTTATACGTTATAACGATATAGTTTATAACGTTATACGTTGTATCGTTATCGTATATAACGTTATACGTTATATCGTTATCGTATATAACGTTTTACGTTATATCGTTATAGTATATAACGTTTTACGTTATATCGTAATACTACATAACGTTATACGTTATATCGTTATCGTATATAACGTTATACGTTATATCGTTATAGTATATAACGTTATACGTTATATCGTTACAGTATATAACGTTATACGTTATATCGTTATAGCATATAACGTTATACGTTATATCGATATAGTATATAACGTTATACGTTATATCGTTATAGTACATAACGTTAAACGTTATATCGTTATCGTATATAACGTTATACGTTATATCGCTATCGTATATAACGTTATACGTTATATCGTTATCGTATATAACGTTATACGGTATATCGTTATAGTATATAACGTTATACGTTATATCGTAATGCTACATAACGTTATACGTTATAACGATATAGTTTATAACGTTATACGTTATATCGTTATCGTATATAACGTTATACGTTATATCGTTATAGTATATAACGTTTTACGTTATATCGTTATGGTATATAATGTTATGCGTTATATCGTTATCGTATATAACGTTATACGTTATATCGTAATACTATATAACGTTATACGTTATATCGTTATCGTATATAACGTTATACGTTATATCGTTATCGTATATAACGTTTTACGTTATATCGCTATCGTATATAACGTTATACGTTATATCGTTATCGTATATAACGTTATACGGTATATCGTTATAGTATATAACGTTATACGTTATATCGTAATGCTACATAACGTTATACGTTATATCGTAATACTACATAACGTTATACGTTATAACGATATAGTTTATAACGTTATACGTTATATCGTTATCGTATATAACGTTATACGTTATATCGTTATAGTACATAATGTTATACGATATATCGCTATCGTATATAACGTTTTACGTTATATCGTTATAGTACATAATGTTATACGATATATCGTTATCGTATATAACGTTTTACGTTATATCGTTATAGTTCATAACGTTATACGTTATATCGTTATCGTATATAACGTTATACGTTATATCGATATCGTATATAACGTTTTACGTTATATCGTTATAGCATATAACGTTATACGTTATATCGATATAGTATATAACGTTATGCGTTATATCGCTATCGTATATAACGTTATACGTTATATCGTTATCGTATATAACATTATACGGTATATCGTTATAGTATATAACGTTATACGTTATATCGTAATACTACATAACGTTATACGTTATATAGTAATACTACATAACGTTATACGAATTTCGTAATACTACATAACGTTATACGTTATAACGATATAGTTTATAACGTTATACGTTATATCGTTATCGTATATAACGCTATACGTTATATCGTTATCGTATATAACGTTATACGTTATATCGATATCGTATATAACGTTATACGTTATATCGCTATCGTATATAACGTTATCCGTTATATCGTTATCGTATATAACGTTATACGTTATATCGTTATAGTACATAACGTTATACGTTATATCGTTATCGTATATAACGTTTTACGTTATATCGTTATAGTACATAACGTTATACGTTATATCGTTATCGTATATAACGTTTTACGTTACATCGTTATAGTATATAACGTTATACGTTATATGGATATAGCATATAACGTTATACGTTATATCGTAATACTACATAACGTTATACGTTATATCGTAATACTACATAACGTTATACGTTATATCGTAATACTACATAACGTTATACGCTATATCGTAATACTACATAACGTTATACGTTATATCGTTATCGTATATAACGTTATACGTTATATCGTTATAGTATATAACGTTATACGTTATAACGATATATTTTATAACGTTATACGTTATATCGTTATCGTATATAACGTTATACGTTATATCGTTATAGTACATAACGTTATACGTTATATCGTTATCGTATATAACGTTATACATTATATCGATATAGTATATAACGTTATACGTTATAACGTTATCGTATATAACGTTTGACGTTATATCGTTATAGTATATAACGTTATACGTTATATCGATATAGCATATCACGTTATACGTTATATCGATATCGTATATAACGTTTTACGTTCTATCGTTATAGTATATAACCTTATACGTTATAACGATATAGTTTATAACGTTATACGTTATATCGATATAGTATATAACGTTTTACGTTATATCGTTATAGTATATAACGTTTTACGTTATATCGTTATAGTATATAACGTTATGCGTTATATCGTTATCGTATATAACGTTATACGTTATATCGTAATACTACATAACGTTATACGTTATATCGTAATACTACATAACGTTATACGTTATATCGTTATAGTATATAACGTTATACGTTATATCGATATAGTATATAACGTTTTACGTTATATCGTTATAGTATATAACGTTATACGTTACATCGATATAGTATATAACGTTTTACGTTAAATCGATATAGTATATAACGTTATACGTTATATCGTTATCGTATATAACGTTATACGTTATATCGTTATAGTACATAACGTTAAACGTTATATCGTTATAGTATATAACGTTTTACGTTATATCGTTATAGCATATAACGTTATACGTTATATCGTAATAATACATAACGTTATACGTTATATCGTAATACTACATAACGTTATACGTTATATCGTAATACTACATAACGTTATACGTTATATCGTTATAGTATATAACGTTATACGTTATAACGATATAGTTTATAACGTTATACGTTATATCGATATAGTATATAACGTTTTACGTTATATCGTTATCGTATATAACGTTATACATTATATCGATATAGTATATAACGTTTTACGTTAAATCGATATAGTATATAACGTTATACGTTATATCGTTATCGCATATAACGTTATACGTTATATCGTTATAGTATATAACGTTATACGTTATAACGATATATTTTATAACGTTATACGTTATATCGTTATCGTATATAACGTTATACGTTATATCGTTATAGTACATAACGTTATACGTTATATCGTTATCGTATATAACGTTATACATTATATCGATATAGTATATAACGTTTTACGTTAAATCGATATAGTATATAACGTTATACGTTATATCGTTATCGTATATAACGTTATACGTTATATCGTTATAGTACATAACGTTAAACGTTATATCGTTATCGTATATAACGTTATACGTTATATCGGTATCGTATATAACGTTATACGTTATATCGTTATCGTATATAACGTTATACGGTATATCGTTATAGTATATAACGTTATACGTTATATCGTAATACTACATAACGTTATACGTTATAACGATATAGTTTATAACGTTATACGTTATATCGTAATAATACATAACGTTATACGTTATATCGTAATGCTACATAACGTTATACGTTATATCGTAATACTACATAACGTTATACGTTATAACGATATAGTTTATAACGTTATACGTTATATCGTTATCGTATATAACGTTATGCGTTATATCGTTATAGTACATAATGTTATACGATATATCGCTATCGTATATAACGTTTTACGTTATATCGTTATAGTACATAATGTTATACGATATATCGTTATCGTATATAACGTTTTACGTTATATCGTTATAGTTCATAACGTTATACGTTATATCGTTATCGTATATAACGTTATACGTTATATCGATATCGTATATAACGTTATACGTTATATCGTTATAGCATATAACGTTATACGTTATATCGATATAGTTCATAACGTTATACGTTATATCGTTATCGTATATAACGTTATACGTTATATCGATATCGTATATAACGTTTTACGTTATATCGTTAGAGTATATAACGTTATACGTTATATCGATATAGTATATAACGTTATGCGTTATATCGCTATCGTATATAACGTTATACGTTATATCGTTATCGTATATAACATTATACGGTATATCGTTATAGTATATAACGTTATACGTTATATCGTAATACTACATAACGTTATACGTTATATAGTAATACTACATAACGTTATACGTTATATCGTAATACTACATAACGTTATACGTTATATCGTAATACTACATAACGTTATACGTTATATCGTAATACTACATAACGTTATACGTTATATCGTTATCGTATATAACGTTTTACGTTACATCGTTATAGTATATAACGTTATACGTTATATGGATATAGCATATAACGTTATACGTTATATCGTAATACTACATAACGTTATACGTTATATCGTAATACTACATAACGTTATACGTTATATCGTAATACTACATAACGTTATACGTTATATCGTAATACTACATAACGTTATACGTTATATCGTAATACTACATAACGTTATACGTTATATCGTTATCGTATATAACGTTATACGTTATATCGTTATAGTATATAACGTTATACGTTATAACGATATATTTTATAACGTTATACGTTATATCGTTATAGCATATAACGTTATACGTTATATCGATATAGTATATAACGTTATACGTTATATGGATATAGCATATAACGTTATACGTTATAACGATATAGTTTATAACGTTATACGTTGTATCGTTATCGTATATAACGTTATACGTTATATCGTTATCGTATATAACGTTATACGTTATATCGTTATAGTACATAATGTTATACGATATATCGCTATCGTATATAACGTTTTACGTTATATCGTTATAGTACATAATGTTATACGATATATCGTAATACTACATAACGTTATACGTTATATCGTTATCGTATATAACGTTATACGTTATATCGTTATCGTATATAACGTTATACGTTATATCGTTATAGTACATAATGTTATACGATATATCGCTATCGTATATAACGTTTTACGTTATATCGTTATTGTACATAATGTTATACGATATATCGTTATCGTATATAACGTTTTACGTTATATCGTTATAGTTCATAACGTTATACGTTATATCGTTATCGTATATAACGTTATACGTTATATCGATATCGTATATAACGTTTTACGTTATATCGTTATAGCATATAACGTTATACGTTATATCGATATAGTATATAACGTTATGCGTTATATCGCTATCGTATATAACGTTATACGTTATATCGTTATCGTATATAACATTATACGGTATATCGTTATAGTATATAACGTTATACGTTATATCGTAATACTACATAACGTTATACGTTATATAGTAATACTACATAACGTTATACGTTATATCGTAATACTACATAACGTTATACGTTATAACGATATAGTTTATAACGTTATACGTTATATCGTTATCGTATATAACGCTATACGTTATATCGTTATCGTATATAACGTTATACGTTATATCGATATCGTATATAACGTTATACGTTATATCGCTATCGTATATAACGTTATCCGTTATATCGTTATCGTATATAACGTTATACGTTATATCGTTATAGTACATAACGTTATACGTTATATCGTTATCGTATATAACGTTTTACGTTATATCGTTATAGTACATAACGTTAAACGTTATATCGTTATAGTATATAACGTTTTACGTTATATCGTTATAGCATATAACGTTATACGTTATATCGTAATAATACATAACGTTATACGTTATATCGTAATACTACATAACGTTATACGTTATATCGTAATACTACATAACGTTATACGTTATATCGTTATAGTATATAACGTTATACGTTATAACGATATAGTTTATAACGTTATACGTTATATCGTTATAGTACATAACGTTATACGTTATATCGTTATCGTATATAACGTTTTACGTTACATCGTTATAGTATATAACGTTATACGTTATATGGATATAGCATATAACGTTATACGTTATATCGTAATACTACATAACGTTATACGTTATATCGTAATACTACATAACGTTATACGTTATATCGTAATACTACATAACGTTATACGCTATATCGTAATACTACATAACGTTATACGTTATATCGTTATCGTATATAACGTTATACGTTATATCGTTATAGTATATAACGTTATACGTTATAACGATATATTTTATAACGTTATACGTTATATCGTTATCGTATATAACGTTATACGTTATATCGTTATAGTACATAACGTTATACGTTATATCGTTATCGTATATAACGTTATACATTATATCGATATAGTATATAACGTTATACGTTATAACGTTATCGTATATAACGTTTGACGTTATATCGTTATAGTATATAACGTTATACGTTATATCGATATAGCATATCACGTTATACGTTATATCGATATCGTATATAACGTTTTACGTTCTATCGTTATAGTATATAACCTTATACGTTATAACGATATAGTTTATAACGTTATACGTTATATCGATATAGTATATAACGTTTTACGTTATATCGTTATAGTATATAACGTTTTACGTTATATCGTTATAGTATATAACGTTATGCGTTATATCGTTATCGTATATAACGTTATACGTTATATCGTAATACTACATAACGTTATACGTTATATCGTAATACTACATAACGTTATACGTTATATCGTTATAGTATATAACGTTATACGTTATATCGATATAGTATATAACGTTTTACGTTATATCGTTATAGTATATAACGTTATACGTTACATCGATATAGTATATAACGTTTTACGTTAAATCGATATAGTATATAACGTTATACGTTATATCGTTATCGTATATAACGTTATACGTTATATCGTTATAGTACATAACGTTAAACGTTATATCGTTATAGTATATAACGTTTTACGTTATATCGTTATAGCATATAACGTTATACGTTATATCGTAATAATACATAACGTTATACGTTATATCGTAATACTACATAACGTTATACGTTATATCGTAATACTACATAACGTTATACGTTATATCGTTATAGTATATAACGTTATACGTTATAACGATATAGTTTATAACGTTATACGTTATATCGATATAGTATATAACGTTTTACGTTACATCGATATAGTATATAACGTTTTACGTTAAATCGATATAGTATATAACGTTATACGTTATATCGTTATCGTATATAACGTTATACGTTATATCGTTATAGTACATAACGTTAAACGTTATATCGTTATCGTATATAACGTTATACGTTATATCGGTATCGTATATAACGTTATACGTTATATCGTTATCGTATATAACGTTATACGGTATATCGTTATAGTATATAACGTTATACGTTATATCGTAATACTACATAACGTTATACGTTATAACGATATAGTTTATAACGTTATACGTTATATCGTAATAATACATAACGTTATACGTTATATCGTAATGCTACATAACGTTATACGTTATATCGTAATACTACATAACGTTATACGTTATAACGATATAGTTTATAACGTTATACGTTATATCGTTATCGTATATAACGTTATGCGTTATATCGTTATAGTACATAATGTTATACGATATATCGCTATCGTATACAACGTTTTACGTTAAATCGATATAGTATATAACGTTATACGTTATATCGTTATCGTATATAACGTTATACGTTATATCGTTATAGTACATAACGTTAAACGTTATATCGTTATAGTATATAACGTTTTACGTTATATCGTTATAGCATATAACGTTATACGTTATATCGTAATAATACATAACGTTATACGTTATATCGTAATACTACATAACGTTATACGTTATATCGTAATACTACATAACGTTATACGTTATATCGTTATCGTATATAACGTTATACGTTATATCGATATCGTATATAACGTTTTACGTTATATCGTTATAGCATATAACGTTATACGTTATATCGATATAGTTCATAACGTTATACGTTATATCGTTATCGTATATAACGTTATACGTTATATCGATATCGTATATAACGTTTTACGTTATATCGTTAGAGTATATAACGTTATACGTTATATCGATATAGTATATAACGTTATGCGTTATATCGCTATCGTATATAACGTTATACGTTATATCGTTATCGTATATAACATTATACGGTATATCGTTATAGTATATAACGTTATACGTTATATCGTAATACTACATAACGTTATACGTTATATAGTAATACTACATAACGTTATACGTTATATCGTAATACTACATAACGTTATACGTTATATCGTAATACTACATAACGTTATACGTTATATCGTAATACTACATAACGTTATACGTTATATCGTTATCGTATATAACGTTTTACGTTACATCGTTATAGTATATAACGTTATACGTTATATGGATATAGCATATAACGTTATACGTTATATCGTAATACTACATAACGTTATACGTTATATCGTAATACTACATAACGTTATACGTTATATCGTAATACTACATAACGTTATACGTTATATCGTAATACTACATAACGTTATACGTTATATCGTAATACTACATAACGTTATACGTTATATCGTTATCGTATATAACGTTATACGTTATATCGTTATAGTATATAACGTTATACGTTATAACGATATATTTTATAACGTTATACGTTATATCGTTATAGCATATAACGTTATACGTTATATCGATATAGTATATAACGTTATACGTTATATGGATATAGCATATAACGTTATACGTTATAACGATATAGTTTATAACGTTATACGTTGTATCGTTATCGTATATAACGTTATACGTTATATCGTTATCGTATATAACGTTTTACGTTATATCGTTATAGTATATAACGTTTTACGTTATATCGTTATGGTATATAATGTTATGCGTTATATCGTTATCGTATATAACGTTATACGTTATATCGTAATACTACATAACGTTATACGTTATATCGTTATCGTATATAACGTTATACGTTATATCGTTATAGTATATAACGTTATACGTTATATCGTTACAGTATATAACGTTATACGTTATATCGTTATAGCATATAACGTTATACGTTATATCGATATAGTATATAACGTTATACGTTATATCGTTATAGTACATAACGTTAAACGTTATATCGTTATCGTATATAACGTTATACGTTATATCGCTATCGTATATAACGTTATACGTTATATCGTTATCGTATATAACGTTATACGGTATATCGTTATAGTATATAACGTTATACGTTATATCGTAATACTACATAACGTTATACGTTATAACGATATAGTTTATAACGTTATACGTTATATCGTTATCGTATATAACGTTATACGTTATATCGTTATAGTATATAACGTTTTACGTTATATCGTTATGGTATATAATGTTATGCGTTATATCGTTATCGTATATAACGTTATACGTTATATCGTAATACTACATAACGTTATACGTTATATCGTTATCGTATATAACGTTATACGTTATATCGTTATCGTATATAACGTTTTACGTTATATCGCTATCGTATATAACGTTATACGTTATATCGTTATCGTATATAACGTTATACGGTATATCGTTATAGTATATAACGTTATACGTTATATCGTAATGCTACATAACGTTATACGTTATATCGTAATACTACATAACGTTATACGTTATAACGATATAGTTTATAACGTTATACGTTATATCGTTATCGTATATAACGTTATACGTTATATCGTTATAGTACATAATGTTATACGATATATCGCTATCGTATATAACGTTTTACGTTATATCGTTATAGTACATAATGTTATACGATATATCGTTATCGTATATAACGTTTTACCTTATATCGTTATAGTTCATAACGTTATACGTTATATCGTTATCGTATATAACGTTATACGTTATATCGATATCGTATATAACGTTTTACGTTATATCGTTATAGCATATAACGTTATACGTTATATCGATATAGTTCATAACGTTATACGTTATATCGTTATCGTATATAACGTTATACGTTATATCGTTATAGTACATAACGTTATACGTTATATCGTTATCGTATATAACGTTGTACGTTATATCGTTATAGTACATAACGTTATACGTTATATCGATATAGTATATAACGTTATACGTTATAACGATATAGTTTTTAACGTTATACGTTATATCGTTATCGTATATAACGTTATACGTTATATCGTTATAGTACATAACGTTATACGTTATATCGTTATCGTATATAACGTTATACATTATATCGATATAGTATATAACGTTATACGTTATAACGTTATCGTACATAACGTTTGACGTTATATCGTTATAGTATATAACGTTATACGTTATATCGATATAGCATATCACGTTATACGTTATATCGATATCGTATATAACGTTTTACGTTATATCGTTATAGTATGTAACGTTATACGTTATAACGATATAGTTTATAACGTTATACGTTATATCGATATAGTATATAACGTTTTACGTTATATCGTTATAGTATATAACGTTTTACGTTATATCGTTATAGTATATAACGTTATGCGTTATATCGTTATCGTATATAACGTTATACGTTATATCGTTATAGTATATAACGTTTTACGTTATATCGTTATGGTATATAATGTTATGCGTTATATCGTTATCGTATATAACGTTATACGTTATATCGTAATACTACATAACGTTATACGTTATATCGTAATACTACATAACGTTATACGCTATATCGTAATACTACATAACGTTATACGCTATATCGTTATAGCATATAACGTTATACGTTATATCGATATAGTTCATAACGTTATACGTTATATCGTTATCGTATATAACGTTATACGTTATATCGCTATCGTATATAACGTTATACGTTATATCGTTATCGTATATAACATTATACGGTATATCGTTATAGTATATAACGTTATACGTTATATCGTAATACTACATAACGTTATACGTTATATAGTAATACTACATAACGTTATACGTTATATCGTAATACTACATAACGTTATACGTTATAACGATATAGTTTATAACGTTATACGTTATATCGTTATCGTATATAACGCTATACGTTATATCGTTATCGTATATAACGTTATACGTTATATCGATATCGTATATAACGTTATACGTTATATCGCTATCGTATATAACGTTATCCGTTATATCGTTATCGTATATAACGTTATACGTTATATCGTTATAGTACATAACGTTATACGTTATATCGTTATCGTATATAACGTTTTACGTTATATCGTTATAGTACATAACGTTATACGTTATATCGTTATCGTATATAACGTTTTACGTTACATCGTTATAGTATATAACGTTATACGTTATATGGATATAGCATATAACGTTATACGTTATATCGTAATACTACATAACGTTATACGTTATATCGTAATACTACATAACGTTATACGTTATATCGTAATACTACATAACGTTATACGCTATATCGTAATACTACATAACGTTATACGTTATATCGTTATCGTATATAACGTTATACGTTATATCGTTATAGTATATAACGTTATACGTTATAACGATATATTTTATAACGTTATACGTTATATCGTTATCGTATATAACGTTATACGTTATATCGTTATAGTACATAACGTTATACGTTATATCGTTATCGTATATAACGTTGTACGTTATATCGTTATAGTACATAACGTTATACGTTATATCGATATAGTATATAACGTTATACGTTATAACGATATAGTTTTTAACGTTATACGTTATATCGATATAGTATATAACGTTTTACGTTATATCGTTATAGTATATAACGTTTTACGTTATATCGTTATAGTATATAACGTTATGCGTTATATCGTTATCGTATATAACGTTATACGTTATATCGTAATACTACATAACGTTATACGTTATATCGTAATACTACATAACGTTATACGTTATATCGTTATAGTATATAACGTTATACGTTATATCGATATAGTATATAACGCTTTACGTTATATCGTTATAGTATATAACGTTATACGTTACATCGATATAGTATATAACGTTTTACGTTAAATCGATATAGTATATAACGTTATACGTTATATCGTTATCGTATATAACGTTATACGTTATATCGTTATAGTACATAACGTTAAACGTTATATCGTTATAGTATATAACGTTTTACGTTATATCGTTATAGCATATAACGTTATACGTTATATCGTAATAATACAAAGCGTTATACGTTATATCGTAATACTACATAACGTTATACGTTATATCGTAATACTACATAACGTTATACGTTATATCGTTATAGTATATAACGTTATACGTTATAACGATATAGTTTATAACGTTATACGTTATATCGATATAGTATATAACGTTTTACGTTACATCGATATAGTATATAACGTTTTACGTTAAATCGATATAGTATATATCGTTATACGTTATATCGTAATACTACATAACGTGATACGTTATAACGATATAGTTTATAACGTTATACGTTATATCGTAATAATACATAACGTTATACGTTATATCGTAATACTACATAACGTTATACGTTATATCGTAATACTACATAACGTTATACGTTACATCGATATAGTATATAACGTTTTACGTTAAATCGATATAGTATATAACGTTATACGTTATATCGTTATCGTATATAACGTTATACGTTATATCGTTATAGTACATAACGTTAAACGTTATATCGTTATAGTATATAACGTTTTACGTTATATCGTTATAGCATATAACGTTATACGTTACATCGATATAGTATATAACGTTTTACGTTAAATCGATATAGTATATAACGTTATACGTTATATCGTTATCGTATATAACGTTATACGTTATATCGTAATACTACATAACGTTATACGTTATATCGTAATACTACATAACGTTATACGCTATATCGTAATACTACATAACGTTATACGTTATATCGTTATCGTATATAACGTTTTACGTTAAATCGATATAGTATATAACGTTATACGTTATATCGTAATACTACATAACGTGATACGTTATAACGATATAGTTTATAACGTTATACGTTATATCGTAATAATACATAACGTTATACGTTATATCGTAATACTACATAACGTTATACGTTATATCGTAATACTACATAACGTTATACGTTACATCGATATAGTATATAACGTTTTACGTTAAATCGATATAGTATATAACGTTATACGTTATATCGTTATCGTATATAACGTTATACGTTATATCGTTATAGTACATAACGTTAAACGTTATATCGTTATAGTATATAACGTTTTACGTTATATCGTTATAGCATATAACGTTATACGTTATATCGTAATAATACATAACGTTATACGTTATATCGTAATACTACATAACGTTATACGTTATATCGTAATACTACATAACGTTATACGTTACATCGATATAGTATATAACGTTTTACGTTAAATCGATATAGTATATAACGTTATACGTTATATCGTTATCGTATATAACGTTATACGTTATATCGTTATAGTACATAACGTTAAACGTTATATCGTTATAGTATATAACGTTTTACGTTATATCGTTATAGCATATAACGTTATACGTTATATCGTAATAATACATAACGTTATACGTTATATCGTAATACTACATAACGTTATACGTTATATCGTAATACTACATAACGTTATACGTTATATCGTTATAGTATATAACGTTATACGTTATAACGATATAGTTTATAACGTTATACGTTATATCGATATAGTATATAACGTTTTACGTTATATCGTTATAGTATATAACGTTTTACGTTATATCGTTATAGTATATAACGTTATACGTTATATCGTAATAATACATAACGTTATACGTTATATCGTAATACTACATAACGTTATACGTTATATCGTAATACTACATAACGTTATACGTTATATCGTTATAGTATATAACGTTATACGTTATAACGATATAGTTTATAACGTTATACGTTATATCGATATAGTATATAACGTTTTACGTTACATCGATATAGTATATAACGTTTTACGTTAAATCGATATAGTATATAACGTTATACGTTATATCGTTATCGTATATAACGTTATACGTTATATCGTTATAGTACATAACGTTAAACGTTATATCGTTATCGTATATAACGTTATACGTTATATCGCTATCGTATATAACGTTATACGTTATATCGTTATCGTATATAACGTTATACGGTATATCGTTATAGTATATAACGTTATACGTTATATCGTAATACTACATAACGTTATACGTTATAACGATATAGTTTATAACGTTATACGTTATATCGTTATCGTATATAACGTTATACGTTATATCGTTATAGTACATAACGTTATACGTTATATCGTTATCGTATATAACGTTTTACGTTATATCGTTATAGTACATAACGTTATACGTTATATCGTTATCGTATATAACGTTATACGTTATAACGATATAGTTTTTAACGTTATACGTTATATCGTTATCGTATATAACGTTATACGTTATATCTTTATAGTACATAACGTTATACGTTATATCGTTATCGTATATAACGTTATACGTTATATCGTTATCGTATATAACGTTATACGTTATATCGTTATCGTATATAACGTTATACGTTATATCGTTATCGTATATAACGTTTTACGTTATATCGTTATAGTATATAACGTTTTACGTTATATCGTTATAGTATATAACGTTATGCGTTATATCGTTATCGTATATAACGTTATACGTTATATCGTAATACTACATAACGTTATACGTTATATCGTAATACTACATAACGTTATACGTTATATCGTTATCGTATATAACGTTATACGTTATATCGTTATAGTATATAACGTTATACGTTATATCGTTACAGTATATAACGTTATACGTTATATCGTTATAGCATATAACGTTATACGTTATATCGATATAGTATATAACGTTATACGTTATATGGATATAGCATATAACGTTATACGTTATAACGATATAGTTTATAACGGTATACGTTGTATCGTTATCGTATATAACGTTATACGTTATATCGTTATCGTATATAACGTTTTACGTTATATCGTTATAGTATATAACGTTTTACGTTATATCGTTATGGTATATAATGTTATGCGTTATATCGTTATCGTATATAACGTTATACGTTATATCGTAATACTACATAACGTTATACGTTATATCGTAATACTACATAACGTTATACGTTATATCGTTATCGTATATAACGTTATACGTTATATCGTTATAGTATATAACGTTATACGTTATATCGTTACAGTATATAACGTTATACGTTATATCGTTATAGCATATAACGTTATACGTTATATCGATATAGTATATAACGTTATACGTTATATGGATATAGCATATAACGTTATACGTTATAACGATATAGTTTATAACGTTATTCGTTATATCGTTATCGTATATAACGTTATACGTTATATCGTTATCGTATATAACGTTTTACGTTATATCGTTATAGTATATAACGTTTTACGTTATATCGTTATGGTATATAACGTTATGCGTTATATCGTTATCGTATATAACGTTATACGTTATATCGTAATACTACATAACGTTATACGTTATATCGTAATACTACATAACGTTATACGTTATATCGTAATACTACATAACGTTATACGTTATATCGTTACAGTATATAACGTTATACGTTATATCGTTATCGTACATAACGTTTTACGTTATATCGTTATAGTATATAACGTTATACGTTATATCGCTATCGTATATAACGTTATACGTTATATCGTTATCGTATATAACGTTATACGGTATATCGTTATAGTATATAACGTTATACGTTATATCGTAATACTACATAACGTTATACGTTATATCGTAATACTACATAACGTTATACGTTATAACGATATAGTTTATAACGTTATACGTTATATCGTTATCGTATATAACGTTATACGTTATATCGTTATAGTACATAATGTTATACGATATATCGTTATCGTATATAACGTTTTACGTTATATCGTTATAGTACATAATGTTATACGATATATCGTTATCGTATATAACGTTTTACGTTATATCGTTATAGTACATAATGTTATACGATATATCGTTATCGTATATAACGTTTTACGTTATATCGTTATAGTTCATAACGTTATACGTTATATCGTTATCGTATATAACGTTATACGTTATATCGATATCGTATATAACGTTTTACGTTATATCGTTAGAGTATATAACGTTATACGTTATATCGTTATAGTACATAACGTTATACGTTATATCGTTATCGTATATAACGTTATACGTTATATCGCTATCGTATATAACGTTATCCGTTATATCGATATAGTATATAACGTTATACGTTATATCGTTATCGTATATAACGTTATACGGTATATTGTTATAGTATATAACGTTATACGTTATATCGATATAGTATATAACGTTATGCGTTATATCGCTATCGTATATAACGTTATACGTTATATCGTTATCGTATATAACATTATACGGTATATCGTTATAGTATATAACGTTATACGTTATATCGTAATACTACATAACGTTATACGTTATATAGTAATACTACATAACGTTATACGTTATATCGTAATACTACATAACGTTATACGTTATAACGATATAGTTTATAACGTTATACGTTATATCGTTATCGTATATAACGCTATACGTTATATCGTTATCGTATATAACGTTATACGTTATATCGATATCGTATATAACGTTATACGTTATATCGCTATCGTATATAACGTTATCCGTTATATCGTTATCGTATATAACGTTATACGTTATATCGTTATAGTACATAACGTTATACGTTATATCGTTATCGTATATAACGTTTTACGTTATATCGTTATAGTACATAACGTTATACGTTATATCGTTATCGTATATAACGTTTTACGTTACATCGTTATAGTATATAACGTTATACGTTATATGGATATAGCATATAACGTTATACGTTATATCGTAATACTACATAACGTTATACGTTATAACGATATAGTTTATAACGTTATACGTTATATCGTTATCGTATATAACGCTATACGTTATATCGTTATCGTATATAACGTTATACGTTATATCGATATCGTATATAACGTTATACGTTATATCGCTATCGTATATAACGTTATCCGTTATATTGTTATCGTATATAACGTTATACGTTATATCGTTATAGTACATAACGTTATACGTTATATCGTTATCGTATATAACGTTTTACGTTATATCGTTATAGTACATAACGTTATACGTTATATCGTTATCGTATATAACGTTTTACGTTACATCGTTATAGTATATAACGTTATACGTTATATGGATATAGCATATAACGTTATACGTTATATCGTAATACTACATAACGTTATACGTTATATCGTAATACTACATAACGTTATACGTTATATCGTAATACTACATAACGTTATACGCTATATCGTAATACTACATAACGTTATACGTTATATCGTTATCGTATATAACGTTATACGTTATATCGTTATAGTATATAACGTTATACGTTATAACGATATATTTTATAACGTTATACGTTATATCGTTATCGTATATAACGTTATACGTTATATCGTTATAGTACATAACGTTATACGTTATATCGTTATCGTATATAACGTTGTACGTTATATCGTTATAGTACATAACGTTATACGTTATATCGATATAGTATATAACGTTATACGTTATAACGATATAGTTTTTAACGTTATACGTTATATCGTTATCGTATATAACGTTATACGTTATATCGTTATAGTACATAACGTTATACGTTATATCGTTATCGTATATAACGTTATACATTATATCGATATAGTATATAACGTTATACGTTATAACGTTATCGTATATAACGTTTGACGTTATATCGTTATAGTATATAACGTTATACGTTATATCGATATAGCATATCACGTTATACGTTATATCGATATCGTATATAACGTTTTACGTTATATCGTTATAGTATATAACGTTATACGTTATAACGATATAGTTTATAACGTTATACGTTATATCGATATAGTATATAACGTTTTACGTTATATCGTTATAGTATATAACGTTTTACGTTATATCGTTATAGTATATAACGTTATGCGTTATATCGTTATCGTATATAACGTTATACGTTATATCGTAATACTACATAACGTTATACGTTATATCGTAATACTACATAACGTTATACGTTATATCGTTATAGTATATAACGTTATACGTTATATCGATATAGTATATAACGTTTTACGTTATATCGTTATAGTATATAACGTTATACGTTACATCGATATAGTATATAACGTTTTACGTTAAATCGATAGAGTATATAACGTTATACGTTATATCGTTATCGTATATAACGTTATACGTTATATCGTTATAGTACATAACGTTAAACGTTATATCGTTATAGTATATAACGTTTTACGTTATATCGTTATAGCATATAACGTTATACGTTATATCGTAATAATACAAAGCGTTATACGTTATATCGTAATACTACATAACGTTATACGTTATATCGTAATACTACATAACGTTATACGTTATATCGTTATAGTATATAACGTTATACGTTATAACGATATAGTTTATAACGTTATACGTTATATCGATATAGTATATAACGTTTTACGTTACATCGATATAGTATATAACGTTTTACGTTATATCGTTATAGTATATAACGTTTTACGTTATATCGTTATGGTATATAACGTTATGCGTTATATCGTTATCGTATATAACGTTATACGTTATATCGTAATACTACATAACGTTATACGTTATATCGTAATACTACATAACGTTATACGTTATATCGTTATAGCATATAACGTTATACGTTATAACGATATAGTTTATAACGTTATTCGTTATATCGTTATCGTATATAACGTTATACGTTATATCGTTATCGTATATAACGTTTTACGTTATATCGTTATAGTATATAACGTTTTACGTTATATCGTTATGGTATATAACGTTATGCGTTATATCGTTATCGTATATAACGTTATACGTTATATCGTAATACTACATAACGTTATACGTTATATCGTAATACTACATAACGTTATACGTTATATCGTAATACTACATAACGTTATACGTTATATCGTAATACTACATAACGTTATACGTTATATCGTTACAGTATATAACGTTATACGTTATATCGTTATCGTATATAACGTTTTACGTTATATCGTTATAGTATATAACGTTATACGTTATATCGCTATCGTATATAACGTTATACGTTATATCGTTATCGTATATAACGTTATACGGTATATCGTTATAGTATATAACGTTATACGTTATATCGTAATACTACATAACGTTATACGTTATATCGTAATACTACATAACGTTATACGTTATAACGATATAGTTTATAACGTTATACGTTATATCGTTATCGTATATAACGTTATACGTTATATCGTTATAGTACATAATGTTATACGATATATCGTTATCGTATATAACGTTTTACGTTATATCGTTATAGTACATAATGTTATACGATATATCGTTATCGTATATAACGTTTTACGTTATATCGTTATAGTACATAATGTTATACGATATATCGTTATCGTATATAACGTTTTACGTTATATCGTTATAGTTCATAACGTTATACGTTATATCGTTATCGTATATAACGTTATACGTTATATCGATATCGTATATAACGTTTTACGTTATATCGTTAGAGTATATAACGTTATACGTTATATCGTTATAGTACATAACGTTATACGTTATATCGTTATCGTATATAACGTTATACGTTATATCGCTATCGTATATAACGTTATCCGTTATATCGATATAGTATATAACGTTATACGTTATATCGTTATCGTATATAACGTTATACGGTATATTGTTATAGTATATAACGTTATACGTTATATCGATATAGTATATAACGTTATGCGTTATATCGCTATCGTATATAACGTTATACGTTATATCGTTATCGTATATAACATTATACGGTATATCGTTATAGTATATAACGTTATACGTTATATCGTAATACTACATAACGTTATACGTTATATAGTAATACTACATAACGTTATACGTTATATCGTAATACTACATAACGTTATACGTTATAACGATATAGTTTATAACGTTATACGTTATATCGTTATCGTATATAACGCTATACGTTATATCGTTATCGTATATAACGTTATACGTTATATCGATATCGTATATAACGTTATACGTTATATCGCTATCGTATATAACGTTATCCGTTATATCGTTATCGTATATAACGTTATACGTTATATCGTTATAGTACATAACGTTATACGTTATATCGTTATCGTATATAACGTTTTACGTTATATCGTTATAGTACATAACGTTATACGTTATATCGTTATCGTATATAACGTTTTACGTTACATCGTTATAGTATATAACTTTATACGTTATATGGATATAGCATATAACGTTATACGTTATATCGTAATACTACATAACGTTATACGTTATAACGATATAGTTTATAACGTTATACGTTATATCGTTATCGTATATAACGCTATACGTTATATCGTTATCGTATATAACGTTATACGTTATATCGATATCGTATATAACGTTATACGTTATATCGCTATCGTATATAACGTTATCCGTTATATTGTTATCGTATATAACGTTATACGTTATATCGTTATAGTACATAACGTTATACGTTATATCGTTATCGTATATAACGTTTTACGTTATATCGTTATAGTACATAACGTCATACGTTATATCGTTATCGTATATAACGTTTTACGTTACATCGTTATAGTATATAACGTTATACGTTATATGGATATAGCATATAACGTTATACGTTATATCGTAATACTACATAACGTTATACGTTATATCGTAATACTACATAACGTTATACGTTATATCGTAATACTACATAACGTTATACGCTATATCGTAATACTACATAACGTTATACGTTATATCGTTATCGTATATAACGTTATACGTTATATCGTTATAGTATATAACGTTATACGTTATAACGATATATTTTATAACGTTATACGTTATATCGTTATCGTATATAACGTTATACGTTATATCGTTATAGTACATAACGTTATACGTTATATCGTTATCGTATATAACGTTGTACGTTATATCGTTATAGTACATAACGTTATACGTTATATCGATATAGTATATAACGTTATACGTTATAACGATATAGTTTTTAACGTTATACGTTATATCGTTATCGTATATAACGTTATACGTTATATCGTTATAGTACATAACGTTAAACGTTATATCGTTATCGTATATAACGTTATACATTATATCGATATAGTATATAACGTTATACGTTATAACGTTATCGTATATAACGTTTGACGTTATATCGTTATAGTATATAACGTTATACGTTATATCGATATAGCATATCACGTTATACGTTATATCGATATCGTATATAACGTTTTACGTTATATCGTTATAGTATATAACGTTATACGTTATAACGATATAGTTTATAACGTTATACGTTATATCGATATAGTATATAACGTTTTACGTTATATCGTTATAGTATATAACGTTTTACGTTATATCGTTATAGTATATAACGTTATGCGTTATATCGTTATCGTATATAACGTTATACGTTATATCGTAATACTACATAACGTTATACGTTATATCGTAATACTACATAACGTTATACGTTATATCGTTATAGTATATAACGTTATACGTTATATCGATATAGTATATAACGTTTTACGTTATATCGTTATAGTATATAACGTTATACGTTACATCGATATAGCATATCACGTTATACGTTATAACGTTATCGTATATAACGTTTGACGTTATATCGTTATAGTATATAACGTTATACGTTATATCGATATAGCATATCACGTTATACGTTATATCGATATCGTATATAACGTTTTACGTTATATCGTTATAGTATATAACGTTATACGTTATATCGTAATAATACAAAGCGTTATACGTTATATCGTAATACTACATAACGTTATACGTTATATCGTAATACTACATAACGTTATACGTTATATCGTTATAGTATATAACGTTATACGTTATAACGATATAGTTTATAACGTTATACGTTATATCGATATAGTATATAACGTTTTACGTTACATCGATATAGTATATAACGTTTTACGTTAAATCGATATAGTATATAACGTTATACGTTATATCGTAATAATACAAAGCGTTATACGTTATATCGTTATAGTATATAACGTTATACGTTATAACGATATATTTTATAACGTTATACGTTATATCGTTATCGTATATAACGTTATACGTTATATCGTTATAGTACATAACGTTATACGTTATATCGTTATCGTATATAACGTTGTACGTTATATCGTTATAGTACATAACGTTATACGTTATATCGATATAGTATATAACGTTATACGTTATAACGATATAGTTTTTAACGTTATACGTTATATCGTTATCGTATATAACGTTATACGTTATATCGTTATAGTACATAACGTTATACGTTATATCGTTATCGTATATAACGTTATACATTATATCGATATAGTATATAACGTTATACGTTATAACGTTATCGTATATAACGTTTGACGTTATATCGTTATAGTATATAACGTTATACGTTATATCGATATAGCATATCACGTTATACGTTATATCGATATCGTATATAACGTTTTACGTTATATCGTTATAGTATATAACGTTATACGTTATAACGATATAGTTTATAACGTTATACGTTATATCGATATAGTATATAACGTTTTACGTTATATCGTTATAGTATATAACGTTTTACGTTATATCGTTATAGTATATAACGTTATGCGTTATATCGTTATCGTATATAACGTTATACGTTATATCGTAATACTACATAACGTTATACGTTATATCGTAATACTACATAACGTTATACGTTATATCGTTATAGTATATAACGTTATACGTTATATCGATATAGTATATAACGTTTTACGTTATATCGTTATAGTATATAACGTTATACGTTACATCGATATAGTATATAACGTTTTACGTTAAATCGATAGAGTATATAACGTTATACGTTATATCGTTATCGTATATAACGTTATACGTTATATCGTTATAGTACATAACGTTAAACGTTATATCGTAATAATACAAAGCGTTATACGTTATATCGTAATACTACATAACGTTATACGTTATATCGTAATACTACATAACGTTATACGTTATATCGTTATAGTATATAACGTTATACGTTATAACGATATAGTTTATAACGTTATACGTTATATCGATATAGTATATAACGTTTTACGTTACATCGATATAGTATATAACGTTTTACGTTAAATCGATATAGTATATAACGTTATACGTTATATCGTAATAATACATAACGTTATACGTTATATCGTAATACTACATAACGTTATACGTTATATCGTAATACTACATAACGTTATACGTTACATCGATATAGTATATAACGTTTTACGTTAAATCGATATAGTATATAACGTTATACGTTATATCGTTATCGTATATAACGTTATACGTTATATCGTTATAGTACATAACGTTAAACGTTATATCGTTATAGTATATAACGTTTTACGTTATATCGTTATAGCATATAACGTTATACGTTATATCGTAATAATACATAACGTTATACGTTATATCGTAATACTACATAACGTTATACGTTATATCGTAATACTACATAACGTTATACGTTATATCGTTATAGTATATAACGTTATACGTCATAACGATATAGTTTATAACGTTATACGTTATATCGATATAGTATATAACGTTTTACGTTATATCGTTATAGTATATAACGTTTTACGTTATATCGTTATAGTATATAACGTTATGCGTTATATCGTTATCGTATATAACGTTATACGTTATATCGTAATACTACATAACGTTATACGTTATAACGATATACTTTATAACGTTATACGTTATATCGTTATCGTATATAACGTTTTACGTTATATCGTTATAGTATATAACGTTATACGTTATATCGATATAGTATATAACGTTATACGTTATATCGCTATCGTATATAACGTTATACGTTATATCGTTATCGTATATAACGTTATACATTATATCGATATAGTATATAACGTTATACGTTATAACGATATAGATTTTAACGTTATACGTTATATCGTTATCGTATATAACGTTATATGTTATATCGTTATAGTACATAACGTTATTCGTTATATCGTTATAGTATATAACGTTATACGTTATATCGATATAGTATATAACGTTTTACGTTATATCGTTATAGTATATAACGTTATACGTTATATGGATATAGCATACAACGTTATACGTTATATCGTAATAATACATAACGTTATACGTTATATCGTAATACTACATAACGTTATACGTTATATCGTTATAGTATATAACGTTATACGTTATAACGATATAGTTTATAACGTTATACGTTATATCGATATAGTATATAACGTTATACGTTATATCGCTATCGTATATAACGTTATACGTTATATCGTTATCGTATATAACGTTATACGGTATATCGTTATAGTATATAACGTTATACGTTATATCGTAATACTACATAACGTTATACGTTATAACGATATAGTTTATAACGTTATACGTTATATCGTTGTCGTATATAACGTTATACGTTATTTCGTTATAGTACATAACGTTATACGTTATATCGTTATCGTATATAACGTTTTACGTTATATCGTTATAGTACATAACGTTATACGTTATATCGTTATCGTATATAACGTTATACGTTATATCGATATCGTATATAACGTTTTACGTTATATCGTTATAGTATATAACGTTATACGTTATATCGTTATAGTACATAACGTTATACGTTATATCGTTATCGTATATAACGTTATACGTTATATCGCTATCGTATATAACGTTATCCGTTATATCGTAATACTACATAACGTTATACGTTATATCGTAATACTACATAACGTTATACGTTATATCGTTATCGTATATAACGTTATACGTTATAACGATATATTTTATAACGTTATACGTTATATCGTTATCGTATATAACGTTATACGTTATATCGTAATACTACATAACGTTATACGTTATATCGTAATACTACATAACGTTATACGTTATATCGTTATCGTATATAACGTTATACGTTATATCGTTATAGTATACAACGTTATACGTTATAACGATATATTTTATAACGTTATACGTTATATCGTTATCGTATATAACGTTTTACGTTATATCGTTATAGTATATAACGTTTTACGTTATATCGTTATAGTATATAACGTTATGCGTTATATCGTTATCGTATATAACGTTATACGTTATATCGTAATACTACATAACGTTATACGTTATATCGTAATACTACATAACGTTATACGTTATATCGTTATCGTATATAACGTTATACGTTATATCGTTATAGTATATAACGTTATACGTTATAACGATATATTTTATAACGTTATACGTTATATCGTTATCGTATATAACGTTTTACGTTATATCGTTATAGTATATAACGTTATACGTTATATCGATATAGCATATCACGTTATACGTTATAACGATATAGTATATAACGTTATACGTTATAACGTTATCGTATATAACGTTATACATTATATCGATATAGTATATAACGTTATACGTTATAACGTTATCGTATATAACGCTTTACGTTATATCGTTATAGTATATAACGTTATACGTTATATCGATATAGCATAACACGTTATACGTTATAACGATATAGCTTATAACGTTATACGTTATATCGTTATCGTATATAACGTTTTACGTTATATCGTTATAGTATATAACGTTATACATTATATCGATATAGTATATAACGTTATACGTTATAACGATATAGTTTTTAACGTTATACGTTATATCGTTATCGTATATAACGTTATATGTTATATCGTTATAGTACATAACGTTATACGTTATATCGTTATAGTATATAACGTTATACGTTATATCGATATAGTATATAACGTTTTACGTTATATCGTTATAGTATATAACGTTATACGTTATATGGATATAGCATACAACGTTATACGTTATATCGTAATAATACATAACGTTATACGTTATATCGTAATACTACATAACGTTATACGTTATATCGTAATACTACATAACGTTATACGTTATATCGTTATAGTATATAACGTTATACGTTATAACGATATAGTTTATAACGTTATACGTTATATCGATATAGTATATAACGTTTTACGTTACATCGATATAGTATATAACGTTTTACGTTATATCGATATAGTATATAACGTTATACGTTATATCGTTATAGTATATAACGTTATACGTTATATCGATATAGCATATCACGTTATACGTTATAACGATATAGTATATAACGTTATACGTTATATCGTTATAGTACATAACGTTATACGTTATATCGTTATCGTATATAACGTTTTACGTTATATCGTTATAGTACATAACGTTATACGTTATATCGTTATCGTATATAACGTTATACGTTATATCGATATCGTATATAACGTTTTACGTTATATCGTTATCGTATATAACGTTTTACGTTATATCGTTATAGTATATAACGTTTTACGTTATATCGTTATAGCATAACACGTTATACGTTATAACGGTATAGCTTATAACGTTATACGTTATATCGTTATCGTATATAACGTTTTACGTTATATCGTTATAGTATATAACGTTATACATTATATCGATATAGTATATAACGTTATACGTTATAACGATATAGATTTTAACGTTATACGTTATATCGTTATCGTATATAACGTTATATGTTATATCGTTATAGTACATAACGTTATACGTTATATCGTTATAGTATATAACGTTATACGTTATATCGATATAGTATATAACGTTTTACGTTATATCGTTATAGTATATAACGTTATACGTTATATGGATATAGCATACAACGTTATACGTTATATCGTAATAATACATAACGTTATACGTTATATCGTAATACTACATAACGTTATACGTTATATCGTTATAGTATATAACGTTATACGTTATAACGATATAGTTTATAACGTTATACGTTATATCGATATAGTATATAACGTTATACGTTATATCGCTATCGTATATAACGTTATACGTTATATCGTTATCGTATATAACGTTATACGTTATATCGTTATAGTATATAACGTTATACGTTATATCGTAATACTACATAACGTTATACGTTATATCGATATAGTATATAACGTTATACGTTATAACGATATAGTTTATAACGTTATGCGTTATATCGTTATCGTATATAACGTTATACGTTATATCGTAATACTACATAACGTTATACGTTATATCGTAATACTACATAACGTTATACGTTATATCGTTATCGTATATAACGTTATACGTTATATCGATATAGTATATAACGTTTTACGTTATATCGTTATAGTATATAACGTTATACGTTACATCGATATAGTATATAACGTTTTACGTTAAATCGATATAGTATATAACGTTATACGTTATATCGTTATCGTATATAACGTTTTACGTTATATCGTTATAGTATATAACGTTATACGTTATATCGATATAGCATATCACGTTATACGTTATAACGATATAGTATATAACGTTATACGTTATAACGTTATCGTATATAACGTTATACATTATATCGATATAGTATATAACGTTATACGTTATAACGTTATCGTATATAACGCTTTACGTTATATCGTTATAGTATATAACGTTATACGTTATATCGATATAGCATAACACGTTATACGTTATAACGATATAGCTTATAACGTTATACGTTATATCGTTATCGTATATAACGTTTTACGTTATATCGTTATAGTATATAACGTTATGCATTATATCGATATAGTATATAACGTTATACGTTATAACGATATAGTTTTTAACGTTATACGTTATATCGTTATCGTATATAACGTTATATGTTATATCGTTATAGTACATAACGTTATACGTTATATCGTTATAGTATATAACGTTATACGTTATATCGATATAGTATATAACGTTTTACGTTATATCGTTATAGTATATAACGTTATACGTTATATGGATATAGCATACAACGTTATACGTTATATCGTAATAATACATAACGTTATACGTTATATCGTAATACTACATAACGTTATACGTTATATCGTAATACTACATAACGTTATACGTTATATCGTTATAGTATATAACGTTATACGTTATAACGATATAGTTTATAACGTTATACGTTATATCGATATAGTATATAACGTTTTACGTTACATCGATATAGTATATAACGTTTTACGTTATATCGATATAGTATATAACGTTATACGTTATATCGTTATAGTATATAACGTTATACGTTATATCGATATAGCATATCACGTTATACGTTATAACGATATAGTATATAACGTTATACGTTATATCGTTATAGTACATAACGTTATACGTTATATCGTTATCGTATATAACGTTTTACGTTATATCGTTATAGTACATAACGTTATACGTTATATTGTTATCGTATATAACGTTATACGTTATATCGATATCGTATATAACGTTTTACGTTATATCGTTATCGTATATAACGTTTTACGTTATATCGTTATAGTATATAACGTTTTACGTTATATCGTTATAGCATAACACGTTATACGTTATAACGGTATAGCTTATAACGTTATACGTTATATCGTTATCGTATATAACGTTTTACGTTATATCGTTATAGTATATAACGTTATACATTATATCGATATAGTATATAACGTTATACGTTATAACGATATAGATTTTAACGTTATACGTTATATCGTTATCGTATATAACGTTATATGTTATATCGTTATAGTACATAACGTTATACGTTATATCGTTATAGTATATAACGTTATACGTTATATCGATATAGTATATAACGTTTTACGTTATATCGTTATAGTATATAACGTTATACGTTATATGGATATAGCATACAACGTTATACGTTATATCGTAATAATACATAACGTTATACGTTATATCGTAATACTACATAACGTTATACGTTATATCGTTATAGTATATAACGTTATACGTTATAACGATATAGTTTATAACGTTATACGTTATATCGATATAGTATATAACGTTATACGTTATATCGCTATCGTATATAACGTTATACGTTATATCGTTATCGTATATAACGTTATACGGTATATCGTTATAGTATATAACGTTATACGTTATATCGTAATACTACATAACGTTATACGTTATATCGATATAGTATATAACGTTATACGTTATAACGATATAGTTTATAACGTTATGCGTTATATCGTTATCGTATATAACGTTATACGTTATATCGTAATACTACATAACGTTATACGTTATATCGTAATACTACATAACGTTATACGTTATATCGTTATAGTATATAACGTTATACGTTATATCGATATAGTATATAACGTTTTACGTTATATCGTTATAGTATATAACGTTATACGTTACATCGATATAGTATATAACGTTTTACGTTAAATCGATATAGTATATAACGTTATACGTTATATCGTTATCGTATATAACGTTATACGTTATATCGTTATAGTACATAACGTTAAACGTTATATCGTTATAGTATATAACGTTTTACGTTATATCGTTATAGCATATAACGTTATACGTTATATCGTAATAATACATAACGTTATACGTTATATCGTAATACTACATAACGTTATACGTTATATCGTAATACTACATAACGTTATACGTTATATCGTTATAGTATATAACGTTATACGTTATAACGATATAGTTTATAACGTTATACGTTATATCGATATAGTATATAACGTTTTACGTTACATCGATATAGTATATAACGTTTTACGTTAAATCGATATAGTATATAACGTTATACGTTATATCGTTATCGTATATAACGTTATACGTTATATCGTTATAGTACATAACGTTAAACGTTATATCGTTATCGTATATAACGTTATACGTTATATCGCTATCGTATATAACGTTATACGTTATGTCGTTATCGTATATAACGTTATACGGTATATCGTTATAGTATATAACGTTATACGTTATATCGTAATACTACATAACGTTATACTTTATAACGATATAGTTTATAACGTTATACGTTATATCGTAATAATACATAACGTTATACGTTATATCGTAATACTACATAACGTTATACGTTATATCGTAATACTACATAACGTTATACGTTACATCGATATAGTATATAACGTTTTACGTTAAATCGATATAGTATATAACGTTATACGTTATATCGTTATCGTATATAACGTTATACGTTATATCGTTATAGTACATAACGTTAAACGTTATATCGTTATAGTATATAACGTTTTACGTTATATCGTTATAGCATATAACGTTATACGTTATATCGTAATAACACATAACGTTATACGTTATATCGTAATACTACATAACGTTATACGTTATATCGTAATACTACATAACGTTATACGTTATATCGTTATAGTATATAACGTTATACGTTATAACGATATAGTTTATAACGTTATACGTTATATCGATATAGTATATAACGTTTTACGTTATATCGTTATAGTATATAACGTTTTACGTTATATCGTTATAGTATATAACGTTATGCGTTATATCGTTATCGTATATAACGTTATACGTTATATCGTAATACTACATAACGTTATACGTTATATCGTAATACTACATAACGTTATACGTTATATCGTTATAGTATATAACGTTATACGTTATATCGACATAGTATATAACGTTTTACGTTATATCGTTATAGTATATAACGTTATACGTTACATCGATATAGTATATAACGTTTTACGTTAAATCGATATAGTATATAACGTTATACGTTATATCGTTATTGTATATAACGTTATACGTTATATCGTTATAGTACATAACGTTAAACGTTATATCGTTATAGTATATAACGTTTTACGTTATATCGTTATAGCATATAACGTTATACGTTATATCGTAATAATACATAACGTTATACGTTATATCGTAATACTACATAACGTTATACGTTATATCGTAATACTACATAACGTTATACGTTATATCGTTATAGTATATAACGTTATACGTTATAACGATATAGTTTATAACGTTATACGTTATATCGATATAGTCTATAACGTTTTACGTTACATCGATATAGTATATAACGTTTTACGTTAAATCGATATAGTATATAACGTTATACGTTATATCGTTATCGTATATAACGTTATACGTTATATCGTTATAGTACATAACGTTAAACGTTATATCGTTATCGTATATAACGTTATACGTTATATCGCTATCGTATATAACGTTATACGTTATATCGTTATCGTATATAACGTTATACGGTATATCGTTATAGTATATAACGTTATACGTTATATCGTAATACTACATAACGTTATACGTTATAACGATATAGTTTATAACGTTATACGTTATATCGTTATCGTATATAACGTTATACGTTATATCGTTATAGTACATAACGTTATACGTTATATCGTTATCGTATATAACGTTTTACATTATATCGTTATAGTACATAACGTTATACGTTATATCGTTATCGTATATAACGTTATACGTTATAACGATATAGTTTTTAACGTTATACGTTATATCGTTATCGTATATAACGTTATACGTTATATCGTTATCGTATATAACGTTTTACGTTATATCGTTATAGTATATAACGTTTTACGTTATATCGTTATGGTATATAATGTTATGCGTTATATCGTTATCGTATATAACGTTATACGTTATATCGTAATACTACATAACGTTATACGTTATATCGTAATACTACATAACGTTATACGTTATATCGTTATCGTATATAACGTTATACGTTATATCGTTATAGTATATAACGTTATACGTTATATCGTTACAGTATATAACGTTATACGTTATATCGTTATAGCATATAACGTTATACGTTATATCGATATAGTATATAACGTTATACGTTATATGGATATAGCATATAACGTTATACGTTATAACGATATAGTTTATAACGTTATTCGTTATATCGTTATCGTATATAACGTTATACGTTATATCGTTATCGTATATAACGTTTTACGTTATATCGTTATAGTATATAACGTTTTACGTTATATCGTTATGGTATATAACGTTATGCGTTATATCGTTATCGTATATAACGTTATACGTTATATCGTAATACTACATAACGTTATACGTTATATCGTAATACTACATAACGTTATACGTTATATCGTAATACTACATAACGTTATACGTTATATAGTTACAGTATATAACGTTATACGTTATATCGTTATCGTATATAACGTTTTACGTTATATCGTTATAGTATATAACGTTATACGTTATATCGCTATCGTATATAACGTTATACGTTATATCGTTATCGTATATAACGTTATACGGTATATCGTTATAGTATATAACGTTATACGTTATATCGTAATACTACATAACGTTATACGTTATATCGTAATACTACATAACGTTATACGTTATAACGATATAGTTTATAACGTTAAACGTTATATCGTTATCGTATATAACGTTATACGTTATATCGTTATAGTACATAATGTTATACGATATATCGTTATCGTATATAACGTTTTACGTTATATCGTTATAGTACATAATGTTATACGATATATCGTTATCGTATATAACGTTTTACGTTATATCGTTATAGTACATAATGTTATACGATATATCGTTATCGTATATAACGTTTTACGTTATATCGTTATAGTTCATAACGTTATACGTTATATCGTTATCGTATATAACGTTATACGTTATATCGATATCGTATATAACGTTTTACGTTATATCGTTAGAGTATATAACGTTATACGTTATATCGTTATAGTACATAACGTTATACGTTATATCGTTATCGTATATAACGTTATACGTTATATCGCTATCGTATATAACGTTATACGTTATATCGTAATACTATATAACGTTATACGTTATATAGTAATACTATATAACGTTATACGTTATATCGTAATACTACATAACGTTATACGTTATAACGATATAGTTTATAACGTTATACGTTATATCGTTATCGTATATAACGCTATACGTTATATCGTTATCGTATATAACGTTATACGGTATATCGTTATAGTATATAACGTTATACGTTATATCGATATAGTATATAACGTTATGCGTTATATCGCTATCGTATATAACGTTATACGTTATATCGTTATCGTATATAACATTATACGGTATATCGTTATAGTATATAACGTTATACGTTATATCGTAATACTACATAACGTTATACGTTATATAGTAATACTACATAACGTTATACGTTATATCGTAATACTACATAACGCTATACGTTATAACGATATAGTTTATAACGTTATACGTTATATCGTTATCGTATATAACGCTATACGTTATATCGTTATCGTATATAACGTTATACGTTATATCGATATCGTATATAACGTTATACGTTATATCGCTATCGTATATAACGTTATCCGTTATATCGTTATCGTATATAACGTTATACGTTATATCGTTATAGTACATAACGTTATACGTTATATCGTTATCGTATATAACGTTTTACGTTATATCGTTATAGTACATAACGTTATACGTTATATCGTTATCGTATATAACGTTTTACGTTATATCGTTATAGTACATAACGTTATACGTTATATCGTTATCGTATATAACGTTTTACGTTACATCGTTATAGTATATAACGTTATACGTTATATGGATATAGCATATAACGTTATACGTTATATCGTAATACTACATAACGTTATACGTTATAACGATATAGTTTATAACGTTATACGTTATATCGTTATCGTATATAACGCTATACGTTATATCGTTATCGTATATAACGTTATACGTTATATCGATATCGTATATAACGTTATACGGTATATCGATATCGTATATAACGTTATACGTTATATCGCTATCGTATATAACGTTATCCGTTATATCGTTATCGTATATAACGTTATACGTTATATCGTTATAGTACATAACGTTATACGTTATATCGTTATCGTATATAACGTTATACGTTACATCGATATAGTATATAACGTTTTACGTTAAATCGATATAGTATATAACGTTATACGTTATATCGTTATCGTATATAACGTTATACGTTATATCGTTATAGTACATAACGTTAAACGTTATATCGTTATAGTATATAACGTTTTACGTTATATCGTTATAGCATATAACGTTATACGTTATATCGTAATAATACAAAGCGTTATACGTTATATCGTAATACTACATAACGTTATACGTTATATCGTAATACTACATAACGTTATACGTTATATCCTTATAGTATATAACGTTATACGTTATAACGATATAGTTTATAACGTTATACGTTATATCGATATAGTATATAACGTTTTACGTTACATCGATATAGTATATAACGTTTTACGTTAAATCGATATAGTATATAACGTTATACGTTATATCGTTATCGTATATAACGTTATACGTTATATCGTTATAGTACATAACGTTAAACGTTATATCGTTATCGTATATAACGTTATACGGTATATCGTTATAGTATATAACGTTATACGTTATATCGTAATACTACATAACGTTATACGTTATAACGATATAGTTTATAACGTTATACGTTATATCGTAATAATACATAATTATATACGTTATATCGTAATACTACATAACGTTATACGTTATATCGTAATACTACATAACGTTATACGTTACATCGATATAGTATATAACGTTTTACGTTAAATCGATATAGTATATAACGTTATACGTTATATCGTTATAGTATATAACGTTATACGTTACATCGATATAGTATATAACGTTTTACGTTAAATCGATATAGTATATAACGTTATACATTATATCGATATAGTATATAACGTTATACGTTATAACGATATAGATTTTAACGTTACACGTTATATCGTTATCGTATATAACGTTATATGTTATATCGTTATAGTACATAACGTTATACGTTATATCGTTATAGTATATAACGTTATACGTTATATCGATATAGTATATAACGTTTTACGTTATATCGTTATAGTATATAACGTTATACGTTATATGGATATAGCATACAACGTTATACGTTATATCGTAATAATACATAACGTTATACGTTATATCGTAATACTACATAACGTTATACGTTATATCGTTATAGTATATAACGTTATACGTTATAACGATATAGTTTATAACGTTATACGTTATATCGATATAGTATATAGCGTTTTACGTTATATCGTTATAGTATATAACGTTTTACGTTATATCGTTATAGTATATAACGTTATGCGTTATATCGTTATCGTATATAACGTTATACGTTATATCGTAATACTACATAACGTTATACGTTATATCGTAATACTACATAACGTTATACGTTATATCGTTATAGTATATAACGTTATACGTTATATCGACATAGTATATAACGTTTTACGTTATATCGTTACAGTATATAACGTTATACGTTACATCGATATAGTATATAACGTTTTACGTTAAATCGATATAGTATATAACGTTATACGTTATATCGTTATCGTATATAACGTTATACGTTATATCGTTATAGTACATAACGTTAAACGTTATATCGTTATAGTATATAACGTTTTACGTTATATCGTTATAGCATATAACGTTATACGTTATATCGTAATAATACATAACGTTATACGTTATATCGTAATACTACATAACGTTATACGTTATATCGTAATACTACATAACGTTATACGTTATATCGTTATAGTATATAACGTTATACGTTATAACGATATAGTTTATAACGTTATACGTTATATCGATATAGTCTATAACGTTTTACGTTACATCGATATAGTATATAACGTTTTACGTTAAATCGATATAGTATATAACGTTATACGTTATATCGTTATCGTATATAACGTTATACGTTATATCGTTATAGTACATAACGTTAAACGTTATATCGTTATCGTATATAACGTTATACGTTATATCGCTATCGTATATAACGTTATACGTTATATCGTTATCGTATATAACGTTATACGGTATATCGTTATAGTATATAACGTTATACGTTATATCGTAATACTACATAACGTTATACGTTATATCGTTATCGTATATAACGTTATACGTTATAACGATATATTTTATAACGTTATACGTTATATCGTTATCGTATATAACGTTATACGTTATATCGTAATACTACATAACGTTATACGTTATATCGTAATACTACATAACGTTATACGTTATATCGTTATCGTATATAACGTTATACGTTATATCGTTATAGTATACAACGTTATACGTTATAACGATATATTTTATAACGTTATACGTTATATCGTTATCGTATATAACGTTTTACGTTATATCGTTATAGTATATAACGTTTTACGTTATATCGTTATAGTATATAACGTTATGCGTTATATCGTTATCGTATATAACGTTATACGTTATATCGTAATACTACATAACGTTATACGTTATATCGTAATACTACATAACGTTATACGTTATATCGTTATCGTATATAACGTTATACGTTATATCGTTATAGTATATAACGTTATACGTTATAACGATATATTTTATAACGTTATACGTTATATCGTTATCGTATATAACGTTTTACGTTATATCGTTATAGTATATAACGTTATACGTTATATCGATATAGCATATCACGTTATACGTTATAACGATATAGTATATAACGTTATACGTTATAACGTTATCGTATATAACGTTATACATTATATCGATATAGTATATAACGTTATACGTTATAACGTTATCGTATATAACGCTTTACGTTATATCGTTATAGTATATAACGTTATACGTTATATCGATATAGCATAACACGTTATACGTTATAACGATATAGCTTATAACGTTATACGTTATATCGTTATCGTATATAACGTTTTACGTTATATCGTTATAGTATATAACGTTATACATTATATCGATATAGTATATAACGTTATACGTTATAACGATATAGTTTTTAACGTTATACGTTATATCGTTATCGTATATAACGTTATATGTTATATCGTTATAGTACATAACGTTATACGTTATATCGTTATAGTATATAACGTTATACGTTATATCGATATAGTATATAACGTTTTACGTTATATCGTTATAGTATATAACGTTATACGTTATATGGATATAGCATACAACGTTATACGTTATATCGTAATAATACATAACGTTATACGTTATATCGTAATACTACATAACGTTATACGTTATATCGTAATACTACATAACGTTATACGTTATATCGTTATAGTATATAACGTTATACGTTATAACGATATAGTTTATAACGTTATACGTTATATCGATATAGTATATAACGTTTTACGTTACATCGATATAGTATATAACGTTTTACGTTATATCGATATAGTATATAACGTTATACGTTATATCGTTATAGTATATAACGTTATACGTTATATCGATATAGCATATCACGTTATACGTTATAACGATATAGTATATAACGTTATACGTTATATCGTTATAGTACATAACGTTATACGTTATATCGTTATCGTATATAACGTTTTACGTTATATCGTTATAGTACATAACGTTATACGTTATATCGTTATCGTATATAACGTTATACGTTATATCGATATCGTATATAACGTTTTACGTTATATCGTTATCGTATATAACGTTTTACGTTATATCGTTATAGTATATAACGTTTTACGTTATATCGTTATAGCATAACACGTTATACGTTATAACGGTATAGCTTATAACGTTATACGTTATATCGTTATCGTATATAACGTTTTACGTTATATCGTTATAGTATATAACGTTATACATTATATCGATATAGTATATAACGTTATACGTTATAACGATATAGATTTTAACGTTATACGTTATATCGTTATCGTATATAACGTTATATGTTATATCGTTATAGTACATAACGTTATACGTTATATCGTTATAGTATATAACGTTATACGTTATATCGATATAGTATATAACGTTTTACGTTATATCGTTATAGTATATAACGTTATACGTTATATGGATATAGCATACAACGTTATACGTTATATCGTAATAATACATAACGTTATACGTTATATCGTAATACTACATAACGTTATACGTTATATCGTTATAGTATATAACGTTATACGTTATAACGATATAGTTTATAACGTTATACGTTATATCGATATAGTATATAACGTTATACGTTATATCGCTATCGTATATAACGTTATACGTTATATCGTTATCGTATATAACGTTATACGGTATATCGTTATAGTATATAACGTTATACGTTATATCGTAATACTACATAACGTTATACGTTATATCGATATAGTATATAACGTTATACGTTATAACGATATAGTTTATAACGTTATGCGTTATATCGTTATCGTATATAACGTTATACGTTATATCGTAATACTACATAACGTTATACGTTATATCGTAATACTACATAACGTTATACGTTATATCGTTATAGTATATAACGTTATACGTTATATCGATATAGTATATAACGTTTTACGTTATATCGTTATAGTATATAACGTTATACGTTACATCGATATAGTATATAACGTTTTACGTTAAATCGATATAGTATATAACGTTATACGTTATATCGTTATCGTATATAACGTTTTACGTTATATCGTTATAGTATATAACGTTATACGTTATATCGATATAGCATATCACGTTATACGTTATAACGATATAGTATATAACGTTATACGTTATAACGTTATCGTATATAACGTTATACATTATATCGATATAGTATATAACGTTATACGTTATAACGTTATCGTATATAACGCTTTACGTTATATCGTTATAGTATATAACGTTATACGTTATATCGATATAGCATAACACGTTATACGTTATAACGATATAGCTTATAACGTTATACGTTATATCGTTATCGTATATAACGTTTTACGTTATATCGTTATAGTATATAACGTTATACATTATATCGATATAGTATATAACGTTATACGTTATAACGATATAGTTTTTAACGTTATACGTTATATCGTTATCGTATATAACGTTATATGTTATATCGTTATAGTACATAACGTTATACGTTATATCGTTATAGTATATAACGTTATACGTTATATCGATATAGTATATAACGTTTTACGTTATATCGTTATAGTATATAACGTTATACGTTATATGGATATAGCATACAACGTTATACGTTATATCGTAATAATACATAACGTTATACGTTATATCGTAATACTACATAACGTTATACGTTATATCGTAATACTACATAACGTTATACGTTATATCGTTATAGTATATAACGTTATACGTTATAACGATATAGTTTATAACGTTATACGTTATATCGATATAGTATATAACGTTTTACGTTACATCGATATAGTATATAACGTTTTACGTTATATCGATATAGTATATAACGTTATACGTTATATCGTTATAGTATATAACGTTATACGTTATATCGATATAGCATATCACGTTATACGTTATAACGATATAGTATATAACGTTATACGTTATATCGTTATAGTACATAACGTTATACGTTATATCGTTATCGTATATAACGTTTTACGTTATATCGTTATAGTACATAACGTTATACGTTATATCGTTATCGTATATAACGTTATACGTTATATCGATATCGTATATAACGTTTTACGTTATATCGTTATCGTATATAACGTTTTACGTTATATCGTTATAGTATATAACGTTTTACGTTATATCGTTATAGCATAACACGTTATACGTTATAACGGTATAGCTTATAACGTTATACGTTATATCGTTATCGTATATAACGTTTTACGTTATATCGTTATAGTATATAACGTTATACATTATATCGATATAGTATATAACGTTATACGTTATAACGATATAGATTTTAACGTTATACGTTATATCGTTATCGTATATAACGTTATATGTTATATCGTTATAGTACATAACGTTATACGTTATATCGTTATAGTATATAACGTTATACGTTATATCGATATAGTATATAACGTTTTACGTTATATCGTTATAGTATATAACGTTATACGTTATATGGATATAGCATACAACGTTATACGTTATATCGTAATAATACATAACGTTATACGTTATATCGTAATACTACATAACGTTATACGTTATATCGTTATAGTATATAACGTTATACGTTATAACGATATAGTTTATAACGTTATACGTTATATCGATATAGTATATAACGTTATACGTTATATCGCTATCGTATATAACGTTATACGTTATATCGTTATCGTATATAACGTTATACGGTATATCGTTATAGTATATAACGTTATACGTTATATCGTAATACTACATAACCTTATACGTTATATCGATATAGTATATAACGTTATACGTTATAACGATATAGTTTATAACGTTATGCGTTATATCGTTATCGTATATAACGTTATACGTTATATCGTAATACTACATAACGTTATACGTTATATCGTAATACTACATAACGTTATACGTTATATCGTTATAGTATATAACGTTATACGTTATATCGATATAGTATATAACGTTTTACGTTATATCGTTATAGTATATAACGTTATACGTTACATCGATATAGTATATAACGTATAACGTTAAATCGATATAGTATATAACGTTATACGTTATATCGTTATCGTATATAACGTTATACGTTATATCGTTATAGTACATAACGTTAAACGTTATATCGTTATAGTATATAACGTTTTACGTTATATCGTTATAGCATATAACGTTATACGTTATATCGTAATAATACATAACGTTATACGTTATATCGTAATACTACATAACGTTATACGTTATATCGTAATACTACATAACGTTATACGTTATATCGTTATAGTATATAACGTTATACGTTATAACGATATAGTTTATAACGTTATACGTTATATCGATATAGTATATAACGTTTTACGTTACATCGATATAGTATATAACGTTTTACGTTAAATCGATATAGTATATAACGTTATACGTTATATCGTTATCGTATATAACGTTATACGTTATATCGTTATAGTACATAACGTTAAACGTTATATCGTTATCGTATATAACGTTATACGTTATATCGCTATCGTATATAACGTTATACGTTATATCGTTATCGTATATAACGTTATACGGTATATCGTTATAGTATATAACGTTATACGTTATATCGTAATACTACATAACGTTATACTTTATAACGATATAGTTTATAACGTTATACGTTATATCGTAATAATACATAACGTTATACGTTATATCGTAATACTACATAACGTTATACGTTATATCGTAATACTACATAACGTTATACGTTACATCGATATAGTATATAACGTTTTACGTTAAATCGATATAGTATATAACGTTATACGTTATATCGTTATCGTATATAACGTTATACGTTATATCGTTATAGTACATAACGTTAAACGTTATATCGTTATAGTATATAACGTTTTACGTTATATCGTTATAGCATATAACGTTATACGTTATATCGTAATAATACATAACGTTATACGTTATATCGTAATACTACATAACGTTATACGTTATATCGTAATACTACATAACGTTATACGTTATATCGTTATAGTATATAACGTTATACGTTATAACGATATAGTTTATAACGTTATACGTTATATCGATATAGTATATAACGTTTTACGTTATATCGTTATAGTATATAACGTTTTACGTTATATCGTTATAGTATATAACGTTATGCGTTATATCGTTATCGTATATAACGTTATACGTTATATCGTAATACTACATAACGTTATACGTTATATCGTAATACTACATAACGTTATACGTTATATCGTTATAGTATATAACGTTATACGTTATATCGACATAGTATATAACGTTTTACGTTATATCGTTATAGTATATAACGTTATACGTTACATCGATATAGTATATAACGTTTTACGTTAAATCGATATAGTATATAACGTTATACGTTATATCGTTATTGTATATAACGTTATACGTTATATCGTTATAGTACATAACGTTAAACGTTATATCGTTATAGTATATAACGTTTTACGTTATATCGTTATAGCATATAACGTTATACGTTATATCGTAATAATACATAACGTTATACGTTATATCGTAATACTACATAACGTTATACGTTATATCGTAATACTACATAACGTTATACGTTATATCGTTATAGTATATAACGTTATACGTTATAACGATATAGTTTATAACGTTATACGTTATATCGATATAGTCTATAACGTTTTACGTTACATCGATATAGTATATAACGTTTTACGTTAAATCGATATAGTATATAACGTTATACGTTATATCGTTATCGTATATAACGTTATACGTTATATCGTTATAGTACATAACGTTAAACGTTATATCGTTATCGTATATAACGTTATACGTTATATCGCTATCGTATATAACGTTATACGTTATATCGTTATCGTATATAACGTTATACGGTATATCGTTATAGTATATAACGTTATACGTTATATCGTAATACTACATAACGTTATACGTTATAACGATATAGTTTATAACGTTATACGTTATATCGTTATCGTATATAACGTTATACGTTATATCGTTATAGTACATAACGTTATACGTTATATCGTTATCGTATATAACGTTTTACATTATATCGTTATAGTACATAACGTTATACGTTATATCGTTATCGTATATAACGTTATACGTTATAACGATATAGTTTTTAACGTTATACGTTATATCGTTATCGTATATAACGTTATACGTTATATCGTTATCGTATATAACGTTTTACGTTATATCGTTATAGTATATAACGTTTTACGTTATATCGTTATGGTATATAATGTTATGCGTTATATCGTTATCGTATATAACGTTATACGTTATATCGTAATACTACATAACGTTATACGTTATATCGTAATACTACATAACGTTATACGTTATATCGTTATCGTATATAACGTTATACGTTATATCGTTATAGTATATAACGTTATACGTTATATCGTTACAGTATATAACGTTATACGTTATATCGTTATAGCATATAACGTTATACGTTATATCGATATAGTATATAACGTTATACGTTATATGGATATAGCATATAACGTTATACGTTATAACGATATAGTTTATAACGTTATTCGTTATATCGTTATCGTATATAACGTTATACGTTATATCGTTATCGTATATAACGTTTTACGTTATATCGTTATAGTATATAACGTTTTACGTTATATCGTTATGGTATATAACGTTATGCGTTATATCGTTATCGTATATAACGTTATACGTTATATCGTAATACTACATAACGTTATACGTTATATCGTAATACTACATAACGTTATACGTTATATCGTAATACTACATAACGTTATACGTTATATAGTTACAGTATATAACGTTATACGTTATATCGTTATCGTATATAACGTTTTACGTTATATCGTTATAGTATATAACGTTATACGTTATATCGCTATCGTATATAACGTTATACGTTATATCGTTATCGTATATAACGTTATACGGTATATCGTTATAGTATATAACGTTATACGTTATATCGTAATACTACATAACGTTATACGTTATATCGTAATACTACATAACGTTATACGTTATAACGATATAGTTTATAACGTTAAACGTTATATCGTTATCGTATATAACGTTATACGTTATATCGTTATAGTACATAATGTTATACGATATATCGTTATCGTATATAACGTTTTACGTTATATCGTTATAGTACATAATGTTATACGATATATCGTTATCGTATATAACGTTTTACGTTATATCGTTATAGTACATAATGTTATACGATATATCGTTATCGTATATAACGTTTTACGTTATATCGTTATAGTTCATAACGTTATACGTTATATCGTTATCGTATATAACGTTATACGTTATATCGATATCGTATATAACGTTTTACGTTATATCGTTAGAGTATATAACGTTATACGTTATATCGTTATAGTACATAACGTTATACGTTATATCGTTATCGTATATAACGTTATACGTTATATCGCTATCGTATATAACGTTATACGTTATATCGTAATACTACATAACGTTATACGTTATATAGTAATACTACATAACGTTATACGTTATATCGTAATACTACATAACGTTATACGTTATAACGATATAGTTTATAACGTTATACGTTATATCGTTATCGTATATAACGCTATACGTTATATCGTTATCGTATATAACGTTATACGGTATATCGTTATAGTATATAACGTTATACGTTATATCGATATAGTATATAACGTTATGCGTTATATCGCTATCGTATATAACGTTATACGTTATATCGTTATCGTATATAACATTATACGGTATATCGTTATAGTATATAACGTTATACGTTATATCGTAATACTACATAACGTTATACGTTATATAGTAATACTACATAACGTTATACGTTATATCGTAATACTACATAACGCTATACGTTATAACGATATAGTTTATAACGTTATACGTTATATCGTTATCGTATATAACGCTATACGTTATATCGTTATCGTATATAACGTTATACGTTATATCGATATCGTATATAACGTTATACGTTATATCGCTATCGTATATAACGTTATCCGTTATATCGTTATCGTATATAACGTTATACGTTATATCGTTATCGTATATAACGTTTTACGTTATATCGTTATCGTATATAACGTATAACGTTATATCGTTATAGTACATAACGTTATACGTTATATCGTTATCGTATATAACGTTTTACGTTATATCGTTATAGTACATAACGTTATACGTTATATCGTTATCGTATATAACGTTTTACGTTACATCGTTATAGTATATAACGTTATACGTTATATGGATATAGCATATAACGTTATACGTTATATCGTAATACTACATAACGTTATACGTTATAACGATATAGTTTATAACGTTATACGTTATATCGTTATCGTATATAACGCTATACGTTATATCGTTATCGTATATAACGTTATACGTTATATCGATATCGTATATAACGTTATACGGTATATCGATATCGTATATAACGTTATACGTTATATCGCTATCGTATATAACGTTATCCGTTATATCGTTATCGTATATAACGTTATACGTTATATCGTTATAGTACATAACGTTATACGTTATATCGTTATCGTATATAACGTTATACGTTACATCGATATAGTATATAACGTTTTACGTTAAATCGATATAGTATATAACGTTATACGTTATATCGTTATCGTATATAACGTTATACGTTATATCGTTATAGTACATAACGTTAAACGTTATATCGTTATAGTATATAACGTTTTACGTTATATCGTTATAGCATATAACGTTATACGTTATATCGTAATAATACAAAGCGTTATACGTTATATCGTAATACTACATAACGTTATACGTTATATCGTAATACTACATAACGTTATACGTTATATCCTTATAGTATATAACGTTATACGTTATAACGATATAGTTTATAACGTTATACGTTATATCGATATAGTATATAACGTTTTACGTTACATCGATATAGTATATAACGTTTTACGTTAAATCGATATAGTATATAACGTTATACGTTATATCGTTATCGTATATAACGTTATACGTTATATCGTTATAGTACATAACGTTAAACGTTATATCGTTATCGTATATAACGTTATACGGTATATCGTTATAGTATATAACGTTATACGTTATATCGTAATACTACATAACGTTATACGTTATAACGATATAGTTTATAACGTTATACGTTATATCGTAATAATACATAATTATATACGTTATATCGTAATACTACATAACGTTATACGTTATATCGTAATACTACATAACGTTATACGTTACATCGATATAGTATATAACGTTTTACGTTAAATCGATATAGTATATAACGTTATACGTTATATCGTTATAGTATATAACGTTATACGTTACATCGATATAGTATATAACGTTTTACGTTAAATCGATATAGTATATAACGTTATACATTATATCGATATAGTATATAACGTTATACGTTATAACGATATAGATTTTAACGTTACACGTTATATCGTTATCGTATATAACGTTATATGTTATATCGTTATAGTACATAACGTTATACGTTATATCGTTATAGTATATAACGTTATACGTTATATCGATATAGTATATAACGTTTTACGTTATATCGTTATAGTATATAACGTTATACGTTATATGGATATAGCATACAACGTTATACGTTATATCGTAATAATACATAACGTTATACGTTATATCGTAATACTACATAACGTTATACGTTATATCGTTATAGTATATAACGTTATACGTTATAACGATATAGTTTATAACGTTATACGTTATATCGATATAGTATATAACGTTATACGTTATATCGCTATCGTATATAACGTTATACGTTATATCGTTATCGTATATAACGTTATACGGTATATCGTTATAGTATATAACGTTATACGTTATATCGTAATACTACATAACGTTATACGTTATATCGATATAGTATATAACGTTATACGTTATAACGATATAGTTTATAACGTTATGCGTTATATCGTTATCGTATATAACGTTATACGTTATATCGTAATACTACATAACGTTATACGTTATATCGTAATACTACATAACGTTATACGTTATATCGTTATAGTATATAACGTTATACGTTATATCGATATAGTATATAACGTTTTACGTTATATCGTTATAGTATATAACGTTATACGTTACATCGATATAGTATATAACGTTTTACGTTAAATCGATATAGTATATAACGTTATACGTTATATCGTTATCGTATATAACGTTTTACGTTATATCGTTATAGTATATAACGTTATACGTTATATCGATATAGCATATCACGTTATACGTTATAACGATATAGTATATAACGTTATACGTTATAACGTTATCGTATATAACGTTATACATTATATCGATATAGTATATAACGTTATACGTTATAACGTTATCGTATATAACGCTTTACGTTATATCGTTATAGTATATAACGTTATACGTTATATCGATATAGCATAACACGTTATACGTTATAACGATATAGCTTATAACGTTATACGTTATATCGTTATCGTATATAACGTTTTACGTTATATCGTTATAGTATATAACGTTATACATTATATCGATATAGTATATAACGTTATACGTTATAACGATATAGTTTTTAACGTTATACGTTATATCGTTATCGTATATAACGTTATATGTTATATCGTTATAGTACATAACGTTATACGTTATATCGTTATAGTATATAACGTTATACGTTATATCGATATAGTATATAACGTTTTACGTTATATCGTTATAGTATATAACGTTATACGTTATATGGATATAGCATACAACGTTATACGTTATATCGTAATAATACATAACGTTATACGTTATATCGTAATACTACATAACGTTATACGTTATATCGTAATACTACATAACGTTATACGTTATATCGTTATAGTATATAACGTTATACGTTATAACGATATAGTTTATAACGTTATACGTTATATCGATATAGTATATAACGTTTTACGTTACATCGATATAGTATATAACGTTTTACGTTATATCGATATAGTATATAACGTTATACGTTATATCGTTATAGTATATAACGTTATACGTTATATCGATATAGCATATCACGTTATACGTTATAACGATATAGTATATAACGTTATACGTTATATCGTTATAGTACATAACGTTATACGTTATATCGTTATCGTATATAACGTTTTACGTTATATCGTTATAGTACATAACGTTATACGTTATATCGTTATCGTATATAACGTTATACGTTATATCGATATCGTATATAACGTTTTACGTTATATCGTTATCGTATATAACGTTTTACGTTATATCGTTATAGTATATAACGTTTTACGTTATATCGTTATAGCATAACACGTTATACGTTATAACGGTATAGCTTATAACGTTATACGTTATATCGTTATCGTATATAACGTATAACGTTATATCGTTATAGTATATAACGTTATACATTATATCGATATAGTATATAACGTTATACGTTATAACGATATAGATTTTAACGTTATACGTTATATCGTTATCGTATATAACGTTATATGTTATATCGTTATAGTACATAACGTTATACGTTATATCGTTATAGTATATAACGTTATACGTTATATCGATATAGTATATAACGTTTTACGTTATATCGTTATAGTATATAACGTTATACGTTATATGGATATAGCATACAACGTTATACGTTATATCGTAATAATACATAACGTTATACGTTATATCGTAATACTACATAACGTTATACGTTATATCGTTATAGTATATAACGTTATACGTTATAACGATATAGTTTATAACGTTATACGTTATATCGATATAGTATATGACGTTATACGTTATATCGCTATCGTATATAACGTTATACGTTATATCGTTATCGTATATAACGTTATACGGTATATCGTTATAGTATATAACGTTATACGTTATATCGTAATACTACATAACGTTATACGTTATATCGATATAGTATATAACGTTATACGTTATAACGATATAGTTTATAACGTTATGCGTTATATCGTTATCGTATATAACGTTATACGTTATATCGTAATACTACATAACGTTATACGTTATATCGTAATACTACATAACGTTATACGTTATATCGTTATAGTATATAACGTTATACGTTATATCGATATAGTATATAACGTTTTACGTTATATCGTTATAGTATATAACGTTATACGTTACATCGATATAGTATATAACGTTTTACGTTAAATCGATATAGTATATAACGTTATACGTTATATCGTTATCGTATATAACGTTATACGTTATATCGTTATAGTACATAACGTTAAACGTTATATCGTTATAGTATATAACGTTTTACGTTATATCGTTATAGCATATAACGTTATACGTTATATCGTAATAATACATAACGTTATACGTTATATCGTAATACTACATAACGTTATACGTTATATCGTAATACTACATAACGTTATACGTTATATCGTTATAGTATATAACGTTATACGTTATAACGATATAGTTTATAACGTTATACGTTATATCGATATAGTATATAACGTTTTACGTTACATCGATATAGTATATAACGTTTTACGTTAAATCGATATAGTATATAACGTTATACGTTATATCGTTATCGTATATAACGTTATACGTTATATCGTTATAGTACATAACGTTAAACGTTATATCGTTATCGTATATAACGTTATACGTTATATCGCTATCGTATATAACGTTATACGTTATATCGTTATCGTATATAACGTTATACGGTATATCGTTATAGTATATAACGTTATACGTTATATCGTAATACTACATAACGTTATACTTTATAACGATATAGTTTATAACGTTATACGTTATATCGTAATAATACATAACGTTATACGTTATATCGTAATACTACATAACGTTATACGTTATATCGTAATACTACATAACGTTATACGTTACATCGATATAGTATATAACGTTTTACGTTAAATCGATATAGTATATAACGTTATACGTTATATCGTTATCGTATATAACGTTATACGTTATATCGTTATAGTACATAACGTTAAACGTTATATCGTTATAGTATATAACGTTTTACGTTATATCGTTATAGCATATAACGTTATACGTTATATCGTAATAATACATAACGTTATACGTTATATCGTAATACTACATAACGTTATACGTTATATCGTAATACTACATAACGTTATACGTTATATCGTTATAGTATATAACGTTATACGTTATAACGATATAGTTTATAACGTTATACGTTATATCGATATAGTATATAACGTTTTACGTTATATCGTTATAGTATATAACGTTTTACGTTATATCGTTATAGTATATAACGTTATTCGTTATATCGTTATCGTATATAACGTTATACGTTATATCGTAATACTACATAACGTTATACGTTATATCGTAATACTACATAACGTTATACGTTATATCGTTATAGTATATAACGTTATACGTTATATCGACATAGTATATAACGTTTTACGTTATATCGTTATAGTATATAACGTTATACGTTACATCGATATAGTATATAACGTTTTACGTTAAATCGATATAGTATATAACGTTATACGTTATATCGTTATTGTATATAACGTTATACGTTATATCGTTATAGTACATAACGTTAAACGTTATATCGTTATAGTATATAACGTTTTACGTTATATCGTTATAGCATATAACGTTATACGTTATATCGTAATAATACATAACGTTATACGTTATATCGTAATACTACATAACGTTATACGTTATATCGTAATACTACATAACGTTATACGTTATATCGTTATAGTATATAACGTTATACGTTATAACGATATAGTTTATAACGTTATACGTTATATCGATATAGTCTATAACGTTTTACGTTACATCGATATAGTATATAACGTTTTACGTTAAATCGATATAGTATATAACGTTATACGTTATATCGTTATCGTATATAACGTTATACGTTATATCGTTATAGTACATAACGTTAAACGTTATATCGTTATCGTATATAACGTTATACGTTATATCGCTATCGTATATAACGTTATACGTTATATCGTTATCGTATATAACGTTATACGGTATATCGTTATAGTATATAACGTTATACGTTATATCGTAATACTACATAACGTTATACGTTATAACGATATAGTTTATAACGTTATACGTTATATCGTTATCGTATATAACGTTATACGTTATATCGTTATAGTACATAACGTTATACGTTATATCGTTATCGTATATAACGTTTTACATTATATCGTTATAGTACATAACGTTATACGTTATATCGTTATCGTATATAACGTTATACGTTATAACGATATAGTTTTTAACGTTATACGTTATATCGTTATCGTATATAACGTTATACGTTATATCGTTATAGTATATAACGTTTTACGTTATATCGATATAGTATATAACGTTTTACGTTATATCGTTATGGTATATAATGTTATGCGTTATATCGTTATCGTATATAACGTTATACGTTATATCGTAATACTACATAACGTTATACGTTATATCGTAATACTACATAACGTTATACGTTATATCGTTATCGTATATAACGTTATACGTTATATCGTTATAGTATATAACGTTATACGTTATATCGTTACAGTATATAACGTTATACGTTATATCGTTATAGCATATAACGTTATACGTTATATCGATATAGTATATAACGTTATACGTTATATGGATATAGCATATAACGTTATACGTTATAACGATATAGTTTATAACGTTATTCGTTATATCGTTATCGTATATAACGTTATACGTTATATCGTTATCGTATATAACGTTTTACGTTATATCGTTATAGTATATAACGTTTTACGTTATATCGTTATGGTATATAACGTTATGCGTTATATCGTTATCGTATATAACGTTATACGTTATATCGTAATACTACATAACGTTATACGTTATATCGTAATACTACATAACGTTATACGTTATATCGTAATACTACATAACGTTATACGTTATATAGTTACAGTATATAACGTTATACGTTATATCGTTATCGTATATAACGTTTTACGTTATATCGTTATAGTATATAACGTTATACGTTATATCGCTATCGTATATAACGTTATACGTTATATCGTTATCGTATATAACGTTATACGGTATATCGTTATAGTATATAACGTTATACGTTATATCGTAATACTACATAACGTTATACGTTATATCGTAATACTACATAACGTTATACGTTATAACGATATAGTTTATAACGTTAAACGTTATATCGTTATCGTATATAACGTTATACGTTATATCGTTATAGTACATAATGTTATACGATATATCGTTATCGTATATAACGTTTTACGTTATATCGTTATAGTACATAATGTTATACGATATATCGTTATCGTATATAACGTTTTACGTTATATCGTTATAGTACATAATGTTATACGATATATCGTTATCGTATATAACGTTTTACGTTATATCGTTATAGTTCATAACGTTATACGTTATATCGTTATCGTATATAACGTTATACGTTATATCGATATCGTATATAACGTTTTACGTTATATCGTTAGAGTATATAACGTTATACGTTATATCGTTATAGTACATAACGTTATACGTTATATCGTTATCGTATATAACGTTATACGTTATATCGCTATCGTATATAACGTTATACGTTATATCGTAATACTACATAACGTTATACGTTATATAGTAATACTACATAACGTTATACGTTATATCGTAATACTACATAACGTTATACGTTATAACGATATAGTTTATAACGTTATACGTTATATCGTTATCGTATATAACGCTATACGTTATATCGTTATCGTATATAACGTTATACGGTATATCGTTATAGTATATAACGTTATACGTTATATCGTTATAGTATATAACGTTATGCGTTATATCGCTATCGTATATAACGTTATACGTTATATCGTTATCGTATATAACATTATACGGTATATCGTTATAGTATATAACGTTATACGTTATATCGTAATACTACATAACGTTATACGTTATATAGTAATACTACATAACGTTATACGTTATATCGTAATACTACATAACGCTATACGTTATAACGATATAGTTTATAACGTTATACGTTATATCGTTATCGTATATAACGCTATACGTTATATCGTTATCGTATATAACGTTATACGTTATATCGATATCGTATATAACGTTATACGTTATATCGCTATCGTATATAACGTTATCCGTTATATCGTTATCGTATATAACGTTATACGTTATATCGTTATAGTACATAACGTTATACGTTATATCGTTATCGTATATAACGTTTTACGTTATATCGTTATAGTACATAACGTTATACGTTATATCGTTATCGTATATAACGTTTTACGTTATATCGTTATAGTACATAACGTTATACGTTATATCGTTATCGTATATAACGTTTTACGTTACATCGTTATAGTATATAACGTTATACGTTATATGGATATAGCATATAACGTTATACGTTATATCGTAATACTACATAACGTTATACGTTATAACGATATAGTTTATAACGTTATACGTTATATCGTTATAGCATATAACGTTATACGTTATATCGTAATAATACAAAGCGTTATACGTTATATCGTAATACTACATAACGTTATACGTTATATCGTAATACTACATAACGTTATACGTTATATCCTTATAGTATATAACGTTATACGTTATAACGATATAGTTTATAACGTTATACGTTATATCGATATAGTATATAACGTTTTACGTTACATCGATATAGTATATAACGTTTTACGTTAAATCGATATAGTATATAACGTTATACGTTATATCGTTATCGTATATAACGTTATACGTTATATCGTTATAGTACATAACGTTAAACGTTATATCGTTATAGTATATAACGTTTTACGTTATATCGTTATAGCATATAACGTTATACGTTATATCGATATCGTATATAACGTTATACGGTATATCGATATCGTATATAACGTTATACGTTATATCGCTATCGTATATAACGTTATCCGTTATATCGTTATCGTATATAACGTTATACGTTATATCGTTATAGTACATAACGTTATACGTTATATCGTTATCGTATATAACGTTATACGTTACATCGATATAGTATATAACGTTTTACGTTAAATCGATATAGTATATAACGTTATACGTTATATCGTTATCGTATATAACGTTATACGTTATATCGTTATAGTACATAACGTTAAACGTTATATCGTTATAGTATATAACGTTTTACGTTATATCGTTATAGCATATAACGTTATACGTTATATCGTAATAATACAAAGCGTTATACGTTATATCGTAATACTACATAACGTTATACGTTATATCGTAATACTACATAACGTTATACGTTATATCCTTATAGTATATAACGTTATACGTTATAACGATATAGTTTATAACGTTATACGTTATATCGATATAGTATATAACGTTTTACGTTACATCGATATAGTATATAACGTTTTACGTTAAATCGATATAGTATATAACGTTATACGTTATATCGTTATCGTATATAACGTTATACGTTATATCGTTATAGTACATAACGTTAAACGTTATATCGTTATCGTATATAACGTTGTACGGTATATCGTTATAGTATATAACGTTATACGTTATATCGTAATACTACATAACGTTATACGTTATAACGATATAGTTTATAACGTTATACGTTATATCGTAATAATACATAATTATATACGTTATATCGTAATACTACATAACGTTATACGTTATATCGTAATACTACATAACGTTATACGTTACATCGATATAGTATATAACGTTTTACGTTAAATCGATATAGTATATAACGTTATACGTTATATCGTTATAGTATATAACGTTATACGTTACATCGATATAGTATATAACGTTTTACGTTAAATCGATATAGTATATAACGTTATACATTATATCGATATAGTATATAACGTTATACGTTATAACGATATAGATTTTAACGTTACACGTTATATCGTTATCGTATATAACGTTATATGTTATATCGTTATAGTACATAACGTTATACGTTATATCGTTATAGTATATAACGTTATACGTTATATCGATATAGTATATAACGTTTTACGTTATATCGTTATAGTATATAACGTTATACGTTATATGGATATAGCATACAACGTTATACGTTATATCGTAATAATACATAACGTTATACGTTATATCGTAATACTACATAACGTTATACGTTATATCGTTATAGTATATAACGTTATACGTTATAACGATATAGTTTATAACGTTATACGTTATATCGATATAGTATATAACGTTATACGTTATATCGTAATACTACATAACGTTATACGTTATATAGTAATACTACATAACGTTATACGTTATATCGTAATACTACATAACGCTATACGTTATAACGATATAGTTTATAACGTTATACGTTATATCGTTATCGTATATAACGCTATACGTTATATCGTTATCGTATATAACGTTATACGTTATATCGATATCGTATATAACGTTATACGTTATATCGCTATCGTATATAACGTTATCCGTTATATCGTTATCGTATATAACGTTATACGTTATATCGTTATAGTACATAACGTTATACGTTATATCGTTATCGTATATAACGTTTTACGTTATATCGTTATAGTACATAACGTTATACGTTATATCGTTATCGTATATAACGTTTTACGTTATATCGTTATAGTACATAACGTTATACGTTATATCGTTATCGTATATAACGTTTTACGTTACATCGTTATAGTATATAACGTTATACGTTATATGGATATAGCATATAACGTTATACGTTATATCGTAATACTACATAACGTTATACGTTATAACGATATAGTTTATAACGTTATACGTTATATCGTTATAGCATATAACGTTATACGTTATATCGTAATAATACAAAGCGTTATACGTTATATCGTAATACTACATAACGTTATACGTTATATCGTAATACTACATAACGTTATACGTTATATCCTTATAGTATATAACGTTATACGTTATAACGATATAGTTTATAACGTTATACGTTATATCGATATAGTATATAACGTTTTACGTTACATCGATATAGTATATAACGTTTTACGTTAAATCGATATAGTATATAACGTTATACGTTATATCGTTATCGTATATAACGTTATACGTTATATCGTTATAGTACATAACGTTAAACGTTATATCGTTATAGTATATAACGTTTTACGTTATATCGTTATAGCATATAACGTTATACGTTATATCGATATCGTATATAACGTTATACGGTATATCGATATCGTATATAACGTTATACGTTATATCGCTATCGTATATAACGTTATCCGTTATATCGTTATCGTATATAACGTTATACGTTATATCGTTATAGTACATAACGTTATACGTTATATCGTTATCGTATATAACGTTATACGTTACATCGATATAGTATATAACGTTTTACGTTAAATCGATATAGTATATAACGTTATACGTTATATCGTTATCGTATATAACGTTATACGTTATATCGTTATAGTACATAACGTTAAACGTTATATCGTTATAGTATATAACGTTTTACGTTATATCGTTATAGCATATAACGTTATACGTTATATCGTAATAATACAAAGCGTTATACGTTATATCGTAATACTACATAACGTTATACGTTATATCGTAATACTACATAACGTTATACGTTATATCCTTATAGTATATAACGTTATACGTTATAACGATATAGTTTATAACGTTATACGTTATATCGATATAGTATATAACGTTTTACGTTACATCGATATAGTATATAACGTTTTACGTTAAATCGATATAGTATATAACGTTATACGTTATATCGTTATCGTATATAACGTTATACGTTATATCGTTATAGTACATAACGTTAAACGTTATATCGTTATCGTATATAACGTTATACGGTATATCGTTATAGTATATAACGTTATACGTTATATCGTAATACTACATAACGTTATACGTTATAACGATATAGTTTATAACGTTATACGTTATATCGTAATAATACATAATTATATACGTTATATCGTAATACTACATAACGTTATACGTTATATCGTAATACTACATAACGTTATACGTTACATCGATATAGTATATAACGTTTTACGTTAAATCGATATAGTATATAACGTTATACGTTATATCGTTATAGTATATAACGTTATACGTTACATCGATATAGTATATAACGTTTTACGTTAAATCGATATAGTATATAACGTTATACATTATATCGATATAGTATATAACGTTATACGTTATAACGATATAGATTTTAACGTTACACGTTATATCGTTATCGTATATAACGTTATATGTTATATCGTTATAGTACATAACGTTATACGTTATATCGTTATAGTATATAACGTTATACGTTATATCGATATAGTATATAACGTTTTACGTTATATCGTTATAGTATATAACGTTATACGTTATATGGATATAGCATACAACGTTATACGTTATATCGTAATAATACATAACGTTATACGTTATATCGTAATACTACATAACGTTATACGTTATATCGTTATAGTATATAACGTTATACGTTATAACGATATAGTTTATAACGTTATACGTTATATCGATATAGTATATAACGTTATACGTTATATCGTTATCGTATATAACGTTTTACGTTACATCGTTATAGTACATAACGTTAAACGTTATATCGTTATAGTATATAACGTTATACGTTATATGGATATAGCATACAACGTTATACGTTATATCGTAATAATACATAACGTTATACGTTATATGGATATAGTATATAACGTTATACGTTATATCGTTATAGTATATAACGTTATACGTTACATCGATATAGTATATAACGTTTTACGTTAAATCGATATAGTATATAACGTTATACGTTATATCGTTATCGTATATAACGTTATACGTTATATCGTTATAGTACATAACGTTAAACGTTATATCGTTATAGTACATAACGTTAAACGTTATATCGTTATCGTATATAACGTTATACGTTATATCGCTATCGTATATAACGTTATACGTTATATCGTTATCGTATATAACGTTATACGGTATATCGTTATAGTATATAACGTTATACGTTATATCGTAATACTACATAACGTTATACTTTATAACGATATAGTTTATAACGTTATACGTTATATCGTAATAATACATAACGTTATACGTTATATCGTAATACTACATAACGTTATACGTTATATCGTAATACTACATAACGTTATACGTTACATCGATATAGTATATAACGTTTTACGTTATATCGATATAGTATATAACGTTATACGTTATATCGTTATCGTATATAACGTTATACGTTATATCGTTATAGTACATAACGTTAAACGTTATATCGTTATAGTATATAACGTTTTACGTTATATCGTTATAGCATATAACGTTATACGTTATATCGTAATAATACATAACGTTATACGTTATATCGTAATACTACATAACGTTATACGTTATATCGTAATACTACATAACGTTATACGTTATATCGTTATAGTATATAACGTTATACGTTATAACGATATAGTTTATAACGTTATACGTTATATCGATATAGTATATAGCGTTTTACGTTATATCGTTATAGTATATAACGTTTTACGTTATATCGTTATAGTATATAACGTTATGCGTTATATCGTTATCGTATATAACGTTATACGTTATATCGTAATACTACATAACGTTATACGTTATATCGTAATACTACATAACGTTATACGTTATATCGTTATAGTATATAACGTTATACGTTATATCGACATAGTATATAACGTTTTACGTTATATCGTTATAGTATATAACGTTATACGTTACATCGATATAGTATATAACGTTTTACGTTAAATCGATATAGTATATAACGTTATACGTTATATCGTTATCGTATATAACGTTATACGTTATATCGTTATAGTACATAACGTTAAACGTTATATCGTTATAGTATATAACGTTTTACGTTATATCGTTATAGCATATAACGTTATACGTTATATCGTAATAATACATAACGTTATACGTTATATCGTAATACTACATAACGTTATACGTTATATCGTAATACTACATAACGTTATACGTTATATCGTTATAGTATATAACGTTATACGTTATAACGATATAGTTTATAACGTTATACGTTATATCGTAATAATACATAATTATATACGTTATATCGTAATACTACATAACGTTATACGTTATATCGTAATACTACATAACGTTATACGTTACATCGATATAGTATATAACGTTTTACGTTAAATCGATATAGTATATAACGTTATACGTTATATCGTTATAGTATATAACGTTATACGTTACATCGATATAGTATATAACGTTTTACGTTAAATCGATATAGTATATAACGTTATACATTATATCGATATAGTATATAACGTTATACGTTATAACGATATAGATTTTAACGTTACACGTTATATCGTTATCGTATATAACGTTATATGTTATATCGTTATAGTACATAACGTTATACGTTATATCGTTATAGTATATAACGTTATACGTTATATCGATATAGTATATAACGTTTTACGTTATATCGTTATAGTATATAACGTTATACGTTATATGGATATAGCATACAACGTTATACGTTATATCGTAATAATACATAACGTTATACGTTATATCGTAATACTACATAACGTTATACGTTATATCGTTATAGTATATAACGTTATACGTTATAACGATATAGTTTATAACGTTATACGTTATATCGATATAGTATATAACGTAAAACGTTATATCGTTATCGTATATAACGTTTTACGTTACATCGTTATAGTACATAACGTTAAACGTTATATCGTTATAGTATATAACGTTATACGTTATATGGATATAGCATACAACGTTATACGTTATATCGTAATAATACATAACGTTATACGTTATATCGATATAGTATATAACGTTTTACGTTATATCGTTATAGTATATAACGTTATACGTTACATCGATATAGTATATAACGTTTTACGTTAAATCGATATAGTATATAACGTTATACGTTATATCGTTATCGTATATAACGTTATACGTTATATCGTTATAGTACATAACGTTAAACGTTATATCGTTATAGTACATAACGTTAAACGTTATATCGTTATCGTATATAACGTTATACGTTATATCGCTATCGTATATAACGTTATACGTTATATCGTTATCGTATATAACGTTATACGGTATATCGTTATAGTATATAACGTTATACGTTATATCGTAATACTACATAACGTTATACTTTATAACGATATAGTTTATAACGTTATACGTTATATCGTAATAATACATAACGTTATACGTTATATCGTAATACTACATAACGTTATACGTTATATCGTAATACTACATAACGTTATACGTTACATCGATATAGTATATAACGTTTTACGTTAAATCGATATAGTATATAACGTTATACGTTATATCGTTATCGTATATAACGTTATACGTTATATCGTTATAGTACATAACGTTAAACGTTATATCGTTATAGTATATAACGTTTTACGTTATATCGTTATAGTATATAACGTTATACGTTATATCGTAATAATACATAACGTTATACGTTATATCGTAATACTACATAACGTTATACGTTATATCGTAATACTACATAACGTTATACGTTATATCGTTATAGTATATAACGTTATACGTTATAACGATATAGTTTATAACGTTATACGTTATATCGATATAGTATATAGCGTTTTACGTTATATCGTTATAGTATATAACGTTTTACGTTATATCGTTATAGTATATAACGTTATGCGTTATATCGTTATCGTATATAACGTTATACGTTATATCGTAATACTACATAACGTTATACGTTATATCGTAATACTACATAACGTTATACGTTATATCGTTATAGTATATAACGTTATACGTTATATCGACATAGTATATAACGTTTTACGTTATATCGTTATAGTATATAACGTTATACGTTACATCGATATAGTATATAACGTTTTACGTTAAATCGATATAGTATATAACGTTATACGTTATATCGTTATCGTATATAACGTTATACGTTATATCGTTATAGTACATAACGTTAAACGTTATATCGTTATAGTATATAACGTTTTACGTTATATCGTTATAGCATATAACGTTATACGTTATATCGTAATAATACATAACGTTATACGTTATATCGTAATACTACATAACGTTATACGTTATATCGTAATACTACATAACGTTATACGTTATATCGTTATAGTATATAACGTTATACGTTATAACGATATAGTTTATAACGTTATACGTTATATCGATATAGTCTATAACGTTTTACGTTACATCGATATAGTATATAACGTTTTACGTTAAATCGATATAGTATATAACGTTATACGTTATATCGTTATCGTATATAACGTTATACGTTATATCGTTATAGTACATAACGTTAAACGTTATATCGTTATCGTATATAACGTTATACGTTATATCGCTATCGTATATAACGTTATACGTTATATCGTTATCGTATATAACGTTATACGGTATATCGTTATAGTATATAACGTTATACGTTATATCGTAATACTACATAACGTTATACGTTATAACGATATAGTTTATAACGTTATACGTTATATCGTTATCGTATATAACGTTATACGTTATATCGTTATAGTACATAACGTTATACGTTATATCGTTATCGTATATAACGTTTTACGTTATATCGTTATAGTACATAACGTTATACGTTATATCGTTATCGTATATAACGTTATACGTTATAACGATATAGTTTTTAACGTTATACGTTATATCGTTATCGTATATAACGTTATACGTTATATCGTTATCGTATATAACGTTTTACGTTATATCGTTATAGTATATAACGTTTTACGTTATATCGTTATGGTATATAATGTTATGCGTTATATCGTTATCGTATATAACGTTATACGTTATATCGTAATACTACATAACGTTATACGTTATATCGTAATACTACATAACGTTATACGTTATATCGTTATCGTATATAACGTTATACGTTATATCGTTATAGTATATAACGTTATACGTTATATCGTTACAGTATATAACGTTATACGTTATATCGTTATAGCATATAACGTTATACGTTATATCGATATAGTATATAACGTTATACGTTATATGGATATAGCATATAACGTTATACGTTATAACGATATAGTGTATAACGTTATTCGTTATATCGTTATCGTATATAACGTTATACGTTATATCGTTATCGTATATAACGTTTTACGTTATATCGTTATAGTATATAACGTTTTACGTTATATCGTTATGGTATATAACGTTATGCGTTATATCGTTATCGTATATAACGTTATACGTTATATCGTAATACTACATAACGTTATACGTTATATCGTAATACTACATAACGTTATACGTTATATCGTAATACTACATAACGTTATACGTTATATCGTTACAGTATATAACGTTATACGTTATATCGTTATCGTATATAACGTTTTACGTTATATCGTTATAGTATATAACGTTATACGTTATATCGCTATCGTATATAACGTTATACGTTATATCGTTATCGTATATAACGTTATACGGTATATCGTTATAGAATATAACGTTATACGTTATATCGTAATACTACATAACGTTATACGTTATATCGTAATACTACATAACGTTATACGTTATAACGATATAGTTTATAACGTTATACGTTATATCGTTATCGTATATAACGTTATACGTTATATCGTTATAGTACATAACGTTATACGTTATATCGTTATCGTATATAACGTTATACGTTATATCGCTATCGTATATAACGTTATCCGTTATATCGATATAGTATATAACGTTATACGTTATATCGTTATCGTATATAACGTTTTACGTTATATCGTTATAGTATATAACGTTTTACGTTATATCGTTATGGTATATAATGTTATGCGTTATATCGTTATCGTATATAACGTTATACGTTATATCGTAATACTACATAACGTTATACGTTATATCGTAATACTACATAACGTTATACGTTATATCGTTATCGTATATAACGTTATACGTTATATCGTTATAGTATATAACGTTATACGGTATATCGTTATAGTATATAACGTTATACGTTATATCGATATAGTATATAACGTTATGCGTTATATCGCTATCGTATATAACGTTATACGTTATATCGTTATCGTATATAACATTATACGGTATATCGTTATAGTATATAACGTTATACGTTATATCGTAATACTACATAACGTTATACGTTATATAGTAATACTACATAACGTTATACGTTATATCGTAATACTACATAACGTTATACGTTATAACGATATAGTTTATAACGTTATACGTTATATCGTTATCGTATATAACGCTATACGTTATATCGTTATCGTATATAACGTTATACGTTATATCGATATCGTATATAACGTTATACGTTATATCGCTATCGTATATAACGTTATCCGTTATATCGTTATCGTATATAACGTTATACGTTATATCGTTATAGTACATAACGTTATACGTTATATCGTTATCGTATATAACGTTTTACGTTATATCGTTATAGTACATAACGTTATACGTTATATCGTTATCGTATATAACGTTTTACGTTATATCGTTATAGTACATAACGTTATACGTTATATCGTTATCGTATATAACGTTTTACGTTACATCGTTATAGTATATAACGTTATACGTTATATGGATATAGCATATAACGTTATACGTTATATCGTAATACTACATAACGTTATACGTTATAACGATATAGTTTATAACGTTATACGTTATATCGTTATCGTATATAACGCTATACGTTATATCGTTATCGTATATAACGTTATACGTTATATCGATATCGTATATAACGTTATACGGTATATCGATATCGTATATAACGTTATACGTTATATCGCTATCGTATATAACGTTATCCGTTATATCGTTATCGTATATAACGTTATACGTTATATCGTTATAGTACATAACGTTATACGTTATATCGTTATCGTATATAACGTTATACGTTATATCGTTATCGTATATAACGTTATACGTTATATCGTTATAGTACATAACGTTATACGTTATATCGTTATCGTATATAACGTTGTACGTTATATCGCTATAGTACATAACGTTATACGTTATATCGATATAGTATATAACGTTATACGTTATAACGATATAGTTTTTAACGTTATACGTTATATCGTTATCGTATATAACGTTATACGTTATATCGTTATAGTACATAACGTTATACGTTATATCGTTATCGTATATAACGTTATACATTATATCGATATAGTATATAACGTTATACGTTATAACGTTATCGTATATAACGTTTGACGTTATATCGTTATAGTATATAACGTTATACGTTATATCGATATAGCATATCACGTTATACGTTATATCGATATCGTATATAACGTTTTACGTTATATCGTTATAGTATATAACGTTATACGTTATATCGTAATACTACATAACGTTATACGTTATATCGTAATACTACATAACGTTATACGTTATATCGTTATAGTATATAACGTTATACGGTATATCGTTATAGTATATAACGTTATACGTTATATCGTAATACTACATAACGTTATACGTTATAACGATATAGTTTATAACGTTATACGTTATATCGTAATAATACATAACGTTATACGTTATATCGTAATACTACATAACGTTATACGTTATATCGTAATACTACATAACGTTATACGTTACATCGATATAGTATATAACGTTTTACGTTAAATCGATATAGTATATAACGTTATACGTTATATCGTTATAGTATATAACGTTTTACGTTACATCGATATAGTATATAACGTTTTACGTTAAATCGATATAGTATATAACGTTATACGTTATATCGTTATCGTATATAACGTTATACGTTATATCGTTATAGTACATAACGTTAAACGTTATATCGTTATCGTATATAACGTTATACGGTATATCGTTATAGTATATAACGTTATACGTTATATCGTAATACTACATAACGTTATACGTTATAACGATATAGTTTATAACGTTATACGTTATATCGTAATAATACATAACGTTATACGTTATATCGTAATACTACATAACGTTATACGTTATATCGTAATACTACATAACGTTATACGTTACATCGATATAGTATATAACGTTTTACGTTAAATCGATATAGTATATAACGTTATACGTTATATCGTTATAGTATATAACGTTATACGTTACATCGATATAGTATATAACGTTTTACGTTAAATCGATATAGTATATAACGTTATACATTATATCGATATAGTATATAACGTTATACGTTATAACGATATAGATTTTAACGTTATACGTTATATCGTTATCGTATATAACGTTATATGTTATATCGTTATAGTACATAACGTTATACGTTATATCGTTATAGTATATAACGTTATACGTTATATCGATATAGTATATAACGTTTTACGTTATATCGTTATAGTATATAACGTTATACGTTATATGGATATAGCATACAACGTTATACGTTATATCGTAATAATACATAACGTTATACGTTATATCGTAATACTACATAACGTTATACGTTATATCGTTATAGTATATAACGTTATACGTTATAACGATATAGTTTATAACGTTATACGTTATATCGATATAGTATATAACGTTATACGTTATATCGCTATCGTATATAACGTTATACGTTATATCGTTATCGTATATAACGTTATACGGTATATCGTTATAGTATATAACGTTATACGTTATATCGTAATACTACATAACGTTATACGTTATAACGATATAGTTTATAACGTTATACGTTATATCGTTATCGTATATAACGTTATACGTTATATCGTTATAGTACATAACGTTATACGTTATATCGTTATCGTATATAACGTTTTACGTTATATCGTTATAGTACATAACGTTATACGTTTTATCGTTATCGTATATAACGTTATACGTTATATCGATATCGTATATAACGTTTTACGTTATATCGTTATAGTATATAACGTTATACGTTATATCGTTATAGTACATAACGTTATACGTTATATCGTTATCGTATATAACGTTATACGTTATATCGCTATCGTATATAACGTTATCCGTTATATCGTAATACTACATAACGTTATACGTTATATCGTTATCGTATATAACGTTATACGTTATATCGTTATCGTATATAACGTTATACGTTATAACGATATATTTTATAACGTTATACGTTATATCGTTATCGTATATAACGTTATACGTTATATCGTAATACTACATAACGTTATACGTTATATCGTAATACTACATAACGTTATACGTTATATCGTTATCGTATATAACGTTATACGTTATATCGTTATAGTATACAACGTTATACGTTATAACGATATATTTTATAACGTTATACGTTATATCGTTATCGTATATAACGTTTTACGTTATATCGTTATAGTATATAACGTTTTACGTTATATCGTTATAGTATATAACGTTATGCGTTATATCGTTATCGTATATAACGTTATACGTTATATCGTAATACTACATAACGTTATACGTTATATCGTAATTCTACATAACGTTATACGTTATATCGTTATCGTATATAACGTTATACGTTATATCGTTATAGTATATAACGTTATACGTTATAACGATATATTTTATAACGTTATACGTTATATCGTTATCGTATATAACGTTTTACGTTATATCGTTATAGTATATAACGTTATACGTTATATCGATATAGTATATAACGTTATACGTTATAACGTTATCGTATATAACGCTTTACGTTATATCGTTATAGTATATAACGTTATACGTTATATCGATATAGCATAACACGTTATACGTTATAACGATATAGCTTATAACGTTATACGTTATATCGTTATCGTATATAACGTTATACGTTATATCGTTATCGTATATAACGTTTTACGTTATATCGTTATAGTATATAACGTTATACATTATATCGATATAGTATATAACGTTATACGTTATAACGATATAGTTTTTAACGTTATACGTTATATCGTTATCGTATATAACGTTATATGTTATATCGTTATAGTACATAACGTTATACGTTATATCGTTATAGTATATAACGTTATACGTTATATCGATATAGTATATAACGTTTTACGTTATATCGTTATAGTATATAACGTTATACGTTATATGGATATAGCATACAACGTTATACGTTATATCGTAATAATACATAACGTTATACGTTATATCGTAATACTACATAACGTTATACGTTATATCGTAATACTACATAACGTTATACGTTATATCGTTATAGTATATAACGTTATACGTTATAACGATATAGTTTATAACGTTATACGTTATATCGATATAGTATATAACGTTTTACGTTACATCGATATAGTATATAACGTTTTACGTTATATCGATATAGTATATAACGTTATACGTTATATCGTTATAGTATATAACGTTATACGTTATATCGATATAGCATATCACGTTATACGTTATAACGATATAGTATATAACGTTATACGTTATATCGTTATAGTACATAACGTTATACGTTATATCGTTATCGTATATAACGTTTTACGTTATATAGATATCGTATATAACGTTTTACGTTATATCGTTATCGTATATAACGTTTTACGTTATATCGTTATAGTATATAACGTTATGCGTTATATCGTTATCGTATATAACGTTATACGTTATATCGTAATACTACATAACGTTATACGTTATATCGTAATACTACATAACGTTATACGTTATATCGTTATCGTATATAACGTTATACGTTATATCGTTATAGTATACAACGTTATACGTTATAACGATATATTTTATAACGTTGTACGTTATATCGTTATCGTATATAACGTTTTACGTTATATCGTTATAGTATATAACGTTATACATTATATCGATATAGTATATAACGTTATACGTTATAACGATATAGTTTTTAACGTTATACGTTATATCGTTATCGTATATAACGTTATACGTTATATCGTTATAGTACATAACGTTATACGTTATATCGTTATCGTATATAACGTTATACATTATATCGATATAGTATATAACGTTATACGTTATATCGCTATCGTATATAACGTTATACGTTATATCGTTATCGTATATAACGTTATACGGTATATCGTTATAGTACATAACGTTATACGTTATATCGTTATAGTATATAACGTTCTACGTTATATCGATATAGTATATAACGTTTTACGTTATATCGTTATAGTATATAACGTTATACGTTATATGGATATAGCATACAACGTTATACGTTATATCGTAATAATACATAACGTTATACGTTATATCGTAATACTACATAACGTTATACGTTATATCGTTATAGTATATAACGTTATACGTTATAACGATATAGTTTATAACGTTATACGTTATATCGATATAGTATATAACGTTATACGTTATATCACTATCGTATATAACGTTATACGTTATATCGTTATCGTATATAACGTTATACGGTATATCGTTATAGTATATAACGTTATACGTTATATCGTAATACTACATAACGTTATACGTTATAACGATATAGTTTATAACGTTATACGTTATATCGTTATCGTATATAACGTTATACGTTATATCGTTATAGTACATAACGTTATACGTTATATCGTTATCGTATATAACGTTTTACGTTATATCGTTATATTACATAACGTTATACGTTATATCGTCATCGTATATAACGTTATACGTTATATCGATATCGTATATAACGTTTTACGTTATATCGTTATAGTATATAACGTTATACGTTATATCGTTACAGTACATAACGTTATACGTTATATCGTTATCGTATATAACGTTATACGTTATATCGCTATCGTATATAACGTTATCCGTTATATCGTAATACTACATAACGTTATACGTTATATCGTAATACTACATAACGTTATACGTTATATCGTTATCGTATATAACGTTATACGTTATATCGTTATCGTATATAACGTTATACGTTATAACGATATATTTTATAACGTTATACGTTATATCGTTATCGTATATAACGTTATACGTTATATCGTAATACTACATAACGTTATACGTTATATCGTAATACTACATAACGTTATACGTTATATCGTTATCGTATATAACGTTGTACGTTATATCGTTATAGTATACAACGTTATACGTTATAACGATATATTTTATAACGTTATACGTTATATCGTTATCGTATATAACGTTTTACGTTATATCGTTATAGTATATAACGTTTTACGTTATATCGTTATAGTATATAACGTTATGCGTTATATCGTTATCGTATATAACGTTATACGTTATATCGTAATACTACATAACGTTATACGTTATATCGTAATACTACATAACGTTATACGTTATATCGTTATCGTATATAACGTTATACGTTATATCGTTATAGTATACAACGTTATACGTTATAACGATATATTTTATAACGTTGTACGTTATATCGTTATCGTATATAACGTTTTACGTTATATCGTTATAGTATATAACGTTATACATTATATCGATATAGTATATAACGTTATACGTTATAACGATATAGTTTTTAACGTTATACGTTATATCGTTATCGTATATAACGTTATACGTTATATCGTTATAGTACATAACGTTATACGTTATATCGTTATCGTATATAACGTTATACATTATATCGATATAGTATATAACGTTATACGTTATAACGATATAGTTTTTAACGTTATACGTTATATCGTTATCGTATATAACGTTATACGTTATATCGTTATAGTACATAACGTTGTACGTTATATCGTTATAGTACATAACGTTATACGTTATATCGTTATCGTATATAACGTTATACATTATATCGATATAGTATATAACGTTATCCGTTATAACGATATAGTTTATAACGTTATACGTTATATCGTTATAGTATATAACGTTATACGTTATATCGCTATCGTATATAACGTTATCCGTTATATCGTTATCGTATATAACGTTATACGTTATATCGTTATAGTACATAACGTTATACGTTATATCGTTATAGTATACAACGTTATACGTTATAACGATATATTTTATAACGTTGTACGTTATATCGTTATCGTATATAACGTTTTACGTTATATCGTTATAGTATATAACGTTATACATTATATCGGTATAGTATATAACGTTATACGTTATAACGATATAGTTTTTAACGTTATACGTTATATCGTTATCGTATATAACGTTATATGTTATATCGTTATAGTACATAACGTTATACGTTATATCGTTATAGTATATAACGTTATACGTTATATCGATATAGTATATAACGTTTTACGTTATATCGTTATAGTATATAACGTTATACGTTATATGGATATAGCATACAACGTTATACGTTATATCGTAATAATACATAACGTTATACGTTATATCGTAATACTACATAACGTTATACGTTATATCGTAATACTACATAACGTTATACGTTATATCGTTATAGTATATAACGTTATACGTTATAACGATATAGTTTATAACGTTATACGTTATATCGATATAGTATATAACGTTTTACGTTACATCGATATAGTATATAACGTTTTACGTTATATCGATATAGTATATAACGTTATACGTTATATCGTTATAGTATATAACGTTATACGTTATATCGATATAGCATATCACGTTATACGTTATAACGATATAGTATATAACGTTATACGTTATATCGTTATAGTACATAACGTTATACGTTATATCGTTATCGTATATAACGTTTTACGTTATATCGATATCGTATATAACGTTTTACGTTATATCGTTATCGTATATAACGTTTTACGTTATATCGTTATAGTATATAACGTTATGCGTTATATCGTTATCGTATATAACGTTATACGTTATATCGTAATACTACATAACGTTATACGTTATATCGTAATACTACATAACGTTATACGTTATATCGTTATCGTATATAACGTTATACGTTATATCGTTATAGTATACAACGTTATACGTTATAACGATATATTTTATAACGTTGTACGTTATATCGTTATCGTATATAACGTTTTACGTTATATCGTTATAGTATATAACGTTATACATTATATCGATATAGTATATAACGTTATACGTTATAACGATATAGTTTTTAACGTTATACGTTATATCGTTATCGTATATAACGTTATACGTTATATCGTTATAGTACATAACGTTATACGTTATATCGTTATCGTATATAACGTTATACATTATATCGATATAGTATATAACGTTATACGTTATATCGCTATCGTATATAACGTTATACGTTATATCGTTATCGTATATAACGTTATACGGTATATCGTTATAGTACATAACGTTATACGTTATATCGTTATAGTATATAACGTTATACGTTATATCGATATAGTATATAACGTTTTACGTTATATCGTTATAGTATATAACGTTATACGTTATATGGATATAGCATACAACGTTATACGTTATATCGTAATAATACATAACGTTATACGTTATATCGTAATACTACATAACGTTATACGTTATATCGTTATAGTATATAACGTTATACGTTATAACGATATAGTTTATAACGTTATACGTTATATCGATATAGTATATAACGTTATACGTTATATCACTATCGTATATAACGTTATACGTTATATCGTTATCGTATATAACGTTATACGGTATATCGTTATAGTATATAACGTTATACGTTATATCGTAATACTACATAACGTTATACGTTATAACGATATAGTTTATAACGTTATACGTTATATCGTTATCGTATATAACGTTATACGTTATATCGTTATAGTACATAACGTTATACGTTATATCGTTATCGTATATAACGTTTTACGTTATATCGTTATCGTATATAACGTTATACATTATATCGATATAGTATATAACGTTATACGTTATATCGTTATAGTATACAACGTTATACGTTATAACGATATATTTTATAACGTTGTACGTTATATCGTTATCGTATATAACGTTTTACGTTATATCGTTATAGTATATAACGTTATACATTATATCGATATAGTATATAACGTTATACGTTATAACGATATAGTTTTTAACGTTATACGTTATATCGTTATCGTATATAACGTTATACGTTATATCGTTATAGTACATAACGTTATACGTTATATCGTTATCGTATATAACGTTATACATTATATCGATATAGTATATAACGTTATACGTTATAACGATATAGTTTTTAACGTTATACGTTATATCGTTATCGTATATAACGTTATACGTTATATCGTTATAGTACATAACGTTGTACGTTATATCGTTATAGTACATAACGTTATACGTTATATCGTTATCGTATATAACGTTATACATTATATCGATATAGTATATAACGTTATCCGTTATAACGATATAGTTTATAACGTTATACGTTATATCGTTATAGTATATAACGTTATACGTTATATCGCTATCGTATATAACGTTATCCGTTATATCGTTATCGTATATAACGTTATACGTTATATCGTTATAGTACATAACGTTATACGTTATATCGTTATAGTATATAACGTTATACGTTATATGGATATAGCATATAACGTTATACGTTATATCGTAATACTACATAACGTTATACGTTATATCGTAATACTACATAACGTTATACGTTATATCGTAATACTACATAACGTTATACGTTATATCGTTATCGTATATAACGTTATACGTTATATCGTTATAGCATATCACGTTATACGTTATAACGATATAGCTTATAACGTTCTACGTTATATCGTTATCGTATATAACGTTTTACGTTATATCGTTATAGTATATAACGTTATACATTATATCCATATAGTATATAACGTTATAAGTTATAACGATATAGTTTTTAACGTTATACGTTATATCGTTATCGTATATAACGTTATACGTTATATCGTTATAGTACATAACGTTATACGTTATATCGTTATCGTATATAACGTTATACATTATATCGATATAGTATATAACGTTATACGTTATAACGATATAGTTTATAACGTTATACGTTATATCGTTATCGTATACAACGTTATACGTTATATCGTTATAGTACATAACGTTATACGTTATATCGTTATAGTATATAACGTTATACGTTATATCGTTACAGTACATAACGTTATACGTTATATCGTTATCGTATATAACGTTATACGTTATATCGCTATCGTATATAACGTTATCCGTTATATCGTAATACTACATAACGTTATACGTTATATCGTAATACTACATAACGTTATACGTTATATCGTTATCGTATATAACGTTATACGTTATATCGTTATCGTATATAACGTTATACGTTATAACGATATATTTTATAACGTTATACGTTATATCGTTATCGTATATAACGTTATACGTTATATCGTAATACTACATAACGTTATACGTTATATCGTAATACTACATAACGTTATACGTTATATCGTTATCGTATATAACGTTATACGTTATATCGTTATAGTATACAACGTTATACGTTATAACGATATATTTTATAACGTTATACGTTATATCGTTATCGTATATAACGTTTTACGTTATATCGTTATAGTATATAACGTTTTACGTTATATCGTTATAGTATATAACGTTATGCGTTATATCGTTATCGTATATAACGTTATACGTTATATCGTAATACTACATAACGTTATACGTTATATCGTAATACTACATAACGTTATACGTTATATCGTTATCGTATATAACGTTATACGTTATATCGTTATAGTATACAACGTTATACGTTATAACGATATATTTTATAACGTTGTACGTTATATCGTTATCGTATATAACGTTTTACGTTATATCGTTATAGTATATAACGTTATACATTATATCGATATAGTATATAACGTTATACGTTATAACGATATAGTTTTTAACGTTATACGTTATATCGTTATCGTATATAACGTTATACGTTATATCGTTATAGTACATAACGTTATACGTTATATCGTTATCGTATATAACGTTATACATTATATCGATATAGTATATAACGTTATACGTTATAACGATATAGTTTTTAACGTTATACGTTATATCGTTATCGTATATAACGTTATACGTTATATCGTTATAGTACATAACGTTGTACGTTATATCGTTATAGTACATAACGTTATACGTTATATCGTTATCGTATATAACGTTATACATTATATCGATATAGTATATAACGTTATCCGTTATAACGATATAGTTTATAACGTTATACGTTATATCGTTATAGTATATAACGTTATACGTTATATCGCTATCGTATATAACGTTATCCGTTATATCGTTATCGTATATAACGTTATACGTTATATCGTTATAGTACATAACGTTATACGTTATATCGTTATAGTATATAACGTTATACGTTATATGGATATAGCATATAACGTTATACGTTATATCGTAATACTACATAACGTTATACGTTATATCGTAATACTACATAACGTTATACGTTATATCGTAATACTACATAACGTTATACGTTATATCGTTATCGTATATAACGTTATACGTTATATCGTTATAGCATATCACGTTATACGTTATAACGATATAGCTTATAACGTTCTACGTTATATCGTTATCGTATATAACGTTTTACGTTATATCGTTATAGTATATAACGTTATACATTATATCCATATAGTATATAACGTTATAAGTTATAACGATATAGTTTTTAACGTTATACGTTATATCGTTATCGTATATAACGTTATACGTTATATCGTTATAGTACATAACGTTATACGTTATATCGTTATCGTATATAACGTTATACATTATATCGATATAGTATATAACGTTATACGTTATAACGATATAGTTTATAACGTTATACGTTATATCGTTATCGTATACAACGTTATACGTTATATCGTTATAGTACATAACGTTATACGTTATATCGTTATAGTATATAACGTTATACGTTATATGGATATAGCATATAACGTTATACGTTATATCGTAATACTACATAACGTTGTACGTTATATCGTTATCGTATATAACGTTATACGTTATATCGTTATAGTATATAACGTTATTCGTTACATCGTTACAGTATATAACGTTATACGTTATATCGTTATAGCATATAACGTTATACGTTATATCGATATAGTATATAACGTCATACGTTATATGGATATAGCATATAACGTTATACGTTATAACGATATAGTTTATAACGTTATACGTTATATCGTTATCGTATATAACGTTATACGTTATATCGTTATCGTATATAACGTTTTACGTTATATCGATATAGTATATAACGTTAAACGTTATATCGATATAGTATATAACGTTATACGTTATATCGTTATCGTATATAACGTTTTACGTTACATCGTTATAGTATATAACGTGATACGTTATATGGATATAGCATATAACGTTATACGTTATATCGTAATACTACATAACGTTATACGTTATATCGTAATACTACATAACGTTATACGTTATATCGTAATACTACATAACGTTATACGTTATATCGTAATACTACATAACGTTATACGTTATATCGTTATCGTATATAACGTTATACGTTATATCGTTATAGTATATAACGTTATACGTTATAACGATATATTTTATAGCGTTATACGTTATATCGTTATCGTATATAACGTTTTACGTTATATCGTTATAGTATATAACGTTATACGTTATATCGATATAGCATATCACGTTATACGTTATAACGATATAGCTTATAACGTTATACGTTATATCGTTATCGTATATAACGTTATACGTTATATCGTTATAGCATATAACGTTATACGTTATATCGATATAGTATATAACGTCATACGTTATATGGATATAGCATATAACGTTATACGTTATAACGATATAGTTTATAACGTTATACGTTATATCGTTATCGTATATAACGTTATACGTTATATCGTTATCGTATATAACGTTTTACGTTATATCGTTATGGTATATAATGTTATGCGTTATATCGTTATCGTATATAACGTTATACGTTATATCGTAATACTACATAACGTTATACGTTATATCGTTATAGTATATAACGTTTTACGTTGTATCGTTATGGTATATAACGTTATGCGTTATATCGATATAGTATATAACGTTATGCGTTATATCGCTATCGTATATAACGTTATACGTTATATCGTTATCGTATATAACGTTAAACGTTATATCGATATAGTATATAACGTTATACGTTATAACGATATAGTTTATAACGTTATACGTTATATCGTTATCGTATATAACGTTATACGTTATATCGCTATCGTATATAACGTTATACGTTATATTGTTATAGTACATAACGTTATACGTTATATCGTTATCGTATATAACGTTATACGTTATATCGTTATCGTATATAACGTTATACGTTATATCGCTATCGTATATAACGTTATCCGTTATATCGATATAGTATATAACGTTATACGTTATATCGTTATCGTATATAACGTTATACGGTATATCGTTATAGTATATAACGTTATACGTTATATCGATATAGTATATAACGTTATGCGTTATATCGCTATCGTATATAACGTTATACGTTATATCGTTATCGTATATAACATTATACGGTATATCGTTATAGTATATAACGTTATACGTTATATCGTAATACTACATAACGCTATACGTTATATAGTAATACTACATAACGTTATACGTTATATCGTAATACTACATAACGTTATACGTTATAACGATATAGTTTATAACGTTATACGTTATATCGTTATCGTATATAACGTTATACGTTATATCGTTATCGTATATAACGTTATACGTTATATCGATATCGTATATAACGTTATACGTTATATCGCTATCGTATATAACGTTATCCGTTATATCGTTATCGTATATAACGTTATACGTTATATCGTTATAGTACATAACGTTATACGTTATATCGTTATCGTATATAACGTTTTACGTTATATCGTTATAGTACATAACGTTATACGTTATATCGTTATCGTATATAACGTTTTACGTTACATCGTTATAGTATATAACGTGATACGTTATATGGATATAGCATATAACGTTATACGTTATATCGTAATACTACATAACGTTATACGTTATATCGTAATACTACATAACGTTATACGTTATATCGTAATACTACATAACGTTATACGTTATATCGTAATACTACATAACGTTATACGTTATGTCGTTATCGTATATAACGTTATACGTTATATCGTTATAGTATATAACGTTATACGTTATATCGTTATAGTATATAACGTTATACGTTATAACGATATATTTTATAACGTTATACGTTATATCGTTATCGTATATAACGTTTTACGTTATATCGTTATAGTATATAACGTTATACGTTATATCGTAATACTACATAACGTTATACGTTATATCGTTATCGTATATAACGTTATACGTTATATCGTTATAGTATATAACGTTATACGTTATATCGATATAGCATATCACGTTATACGTTATAACGATATAGCTTATAACGTTATACGTTATATCGTTATCGTATATAACGTTATACGTTATATCGTTATAGCATATAACGTTATACGTTATATCGATATAGTATATAACGTCATACGTTATATGGATATAGCACATAACGTTATACGTTATAACGATATAGTTTATAACGTTATACGTTATATCGTTATCGTATATAACGTTATACGTTATATCGTTATCGTATATAACGTTTTACGTTATATCGTTATGGTATATAATGTTATGCGTTATATCGTTATCGTATATAACGTTATACGTTATATCGTTATCGTATATAACGTTTTACGTTATATCGTTACGGTATATAATGTTATGCGTTATATCGTTATCGTATATAACGTTATACGTTATATCGTAATACTACATAACGTTATACGTTATATCGTTATAGTATATAACGTTTTACGTTGTATCGTTATGGTATATAACGTTATGCGTTATATCGATATAGTATATAACGTTATGCGTTATATCGCTATCGTATATAACGTTATACGTTATATCGTTATCGTATATAACGTATAACGTTATATCGATATAGTATATAACGTTATACGTTATAACGATATAGTTTATAACGTTATACGTTATATCGTTATCGTATATAACGTTATACGTTATATCGCTATCGTATATAACGTTATACGTTATATTGTTATAGTACATAACGTTATACGTTATATCGTTATCGTATATAACGTTATACGTTATATCGTTATCGTATATAACGTTATACGTTATATCGCTATCGTATATAACGTTATCCGTTATATCGATATAGTATATAACGTTATACGTTATATCGTTATCGTATATAACGTTATACGGTATATCGTTATAGTATATAACGTTATACGTTATATCGATATAGTATATAACGTTATGCGTTATATCGCTATCGTATATAACGTTATACGTTATATCGTTATCGTATATAACATTATACGGTATATCGTTATAGTATATAACGTTATACGTTATATCGTAATACTACATAACGCTATACGTTATATAGTAATACTACATAACGTTATACGTTATAACGATATAGTTTATAACGTTATACGTTATATCGTTATCGTATATAACGTTATACGTTATATCGTTATCGTATATAACGTTATACGTTATATCGCTATCGTATATAACGTTATACGTTATATCGTTATGGTATATAACGTTATGCGTTATATCGATATAGTATATAACGTTATGCGTTATATCGCTATCGTATATAACGTTATACGTTATATCGTTATCGTATATAACGTTAAACGTTATATCGATATAGTATATAACGTTATACGTTATAACGATATAGTTTATAACGTTATACGTTATATCGATATAGTATATAGCGTTTTACGTTATATCGTTATAGTATATAACGTTTTACGTTATATCGTTATAGTATATAACGTTATGCGTTATATCGTTATCGTATATAACGTTATACGTTATATCGTAATACTACATAACGTTATACGTTATATCGTAATACTACATAACGTTATACGTTATATCGTTATAGTATATAACGTTATACGTTATATCGACATAGTATATAACGTTTTACGTTATATCGTTATAGTATATAACGTTATACGTTACATCGATATAGTATATAACGTTTTACGTTAAATCGATATAGTATATAACGTTATACGTTATATCGTTATCGTATATAACGTTATACGTTATATCGTTATAGTACATAACGTTAAACGTTATATCGTTATAGTATATAACGTTTTACGTTATATCGTTATAGCATATAACGTTATACGTTATATCGTAATAATACATAACGTTATACGTTATATCGTAATACTACATAACGTTATACGTTATATCGTAATACTACATAACGTTATACGTTATATCGTTATAGTATATAACGTTATACGTTATAACGATATAGTTTATAACGTTATACGTTATATCGATATAGTCTATAACGTTTTACGTTACATCGATATAGTATATAACGTTTTACGTTAAATCGATATAGTATATAACGTTATACGTTATATCGTTATCGTATATAACGTTATACGTTATATCGTTATAGTACATAACGTTAAACGTTATATCGTTATCGTATATAACGTTATACGTTATATCGCTATCGTATATAACGTTATACGTTATATCGTTATCGTATATAACGTTATACGGTATATCGTTATAGTATATAACGTTATACGTTATATCGTAATACTACATAACGTTATACGTTATAACGATATAGTTTATAACGTTATACGTTATATCGTTATCGTATATAACGTTATACGTTATATCGTTATAGTACATAACGTTATACGTTATATCGTTATCGTATATAACGTTTTACGTTATATCGTTATAGTACATAACGTTATACGTTATATCGTTATCGTATATAACGTTATACGTTATAACGATATAGTTTTTAACGTTATACGTTATATCGTTATCGTATATAACGTTATACGTTATATCGTTATCGTATATAACGTTTTACGTTATATCGTTATAGTATATAACGTTTTACGTTATATCGTTATGGTATATAATGTTATGCGTTATATCGTTATCGTATATAACGTTATACGTTATATCGTAATACTACATAACGTTATACGTTATATCGTAATACTACATAACGTTATACGTTATATCGTTATCGTATATAACGTTATACGTTATATCGTTATAGTATATAACGTTATACGTTATATCGTTACAGTATATAACGTTATACGTTATATCGTTATAGCATATAACGTTATACGTTATATCGATATAGTATATAACGTTATACGTTATATGGATATAGCATATAACGTTATACGTTATAACGATATAGTGTATAACGTTATTCGTTATATCGTTATCGTATATAACGTTATACGTTATATCGTTATCGTATATAACGTTTTACGTTATATCGTTATAGTATATAACGTTTTACGTTATATCGTTATGGTATATAACGTTATGCGTTATATCGTTATCGTATATAACGTTATACGTTATATCGTAATACTACATAACGTTATACGTTATATCGTAATACTACATAACGTTATACGTTATATCGTAATACTACATAACGTTATACGTTATATCGTTACAGTATATAACGTTATACGTTATATCTTTATCGTATATAACGTTTTACGTTATATCGTTATAGTATATAACGTTATACGTTATATCGCTATCGTATATAACGTTATACGTTATATCGTTATCGTATATAACGTTATACGGTATATCGTTATAGTATATAACGTTATACGTTATATCGTAATACTACATAACGTTATACGTTATATCGTAATACTACATAACGTTATACGTTATAACGATATAGTTTATAACGTTATACGTTATATCGTTATCGTATATAACGTTATACGTTATATCGTTATAGTACATAATGTTATACGATATATCGTTATCGTATATAACGTTTTACGTTATATCGTTATAGTACATAATGTTATACGATATATCGTTATCGTATATAACGTTTTACGTTATATCGTTATAGTACATAATGTTATACGATATATCGTTATCGTATATAACGTTTTACGTTATATCGTTATAGTTCATAACGTTATACGTTATATCGTTATCGTATATAACGTTATACGTTATATCGATATCGTATATAACGTTTTACGTTATATCGTTAGAGTATATAACGTTATACGTTATATCGTTATAGTACATAACGTTATACGTTATATCGTTATCGTATATAACGTTATACGTTATATCGCTATCGTATATAACGTTATCCGTTATATCGATATAGTATATAACGTTATACGTTATATCGTTATCGTATATAACGTTATACGGTATATCGTTATAGTATATAACGTTATACGTTATATCGATATAGTATATAACGTTATGCGTTATATCGCTATCGTATATAACGTTATACGTTATATCGTTATCGTATATAACATTATACGGTATATCGTTATAGTATATAACGTTATACGTTATATCGTAATACTACATAACGTTATACGTTATATAGTAATACTACATAACGTTATACGTTATATCGTAATACTACATAACGTTATACGTTATAACGATATAGTTTATAACGTTATACGTTATATCGTTATCGTATATAACGCTATACGTTATATCGTTATCGTATATAACGTTATACGTTATATCGATATCGTATATAACGTTATACGTTATATCGCTATCGTATATAACGTTATCCGTTATATCGTTATCGTATATAACGTTATACGTTATATCGTTATAGTACATAACGTTATACGTTATATCGTTATCGTATATAACGTTTTACGTTATATCGTTATAGTACATAACGTTATACGTTATATCGTTATCGTATATAACGTTTTACGTTATATCGTTATAGTACATAACGTTATACGTTATATCGTTATCGTATATAACGTTTTACGTTACATCGTTATAGTATATAACGTTATACGTTATATGGATATAGCATATAACGTTATACGTTATATCGTAATACTACATAACGTTATACGTTATAACGATATAGTTTATAACGTTATACGTTATATCGTTATCGTATATAACGCTATACGTTATATCGTTATCGTATATAACGTTATACGTTATATCGATATCGTATATAACGTTATACGGTATATCGATATCGTATATAACGTTATACGTTATATCGCTATCGTATATAACGTTATCCGTTATATCGTTATCGTATATAACGTTATACGTTATATCGTTATAGTACATAACGTTATACGTTATATCGTTATCGTATATAACGTTATACGTTATATCGTTATCGTATATAACGTTATACGTTATATCGTTATAGTACATAACGTTATACGTTATATCGTTATCGTATATAACGTTGTACGTTATATCGCTATAGTACATAACGTTATACGTTATATCGATATAGTATATAACGTTATACGTTATAACGATATAGTTTTTAACGTTATACGTTATATCGTTATCGTATATAACGTTATACGTTATATCGTTATAGTACATAACGTTATACGTTATATCGTTATCGTATATAACGTTATACATTATATCGATATAGTATATAACGTTATACGTTATAACGTTATCGTATATAACGTTTGACGTTATATCGTTATAGTATATAACGTTATACGTTATATCGATATAGCATATCACGTTATACGTTATATCGATATCGTATATAACGTTTTACGTTATATCGTTATAGTATATAACGTTATACGTTATATCGTAATACTACATAACGTTATACGTTATATCGTAATACTACATAACGTTATACGTTATATCGTTATAGTATATAACGTTATACGGTATATCGTTATAGTATATAACGTTATACGTTATATCGTAATACTACATAACGTTATACGTTATAACGATATAGTTTATAACGTTATACGTTATATCGTAATAATACATAACGTTATACGTTATATCGTAATACTACATAACGTTATACGTTATATCGTAATACTACATAACGTTATACGTTACATCGATATAGTATATAACGTTTTACGTTAAATCGATATAGTATATAACGTTATACGTTATATCGTTATAGTATATAACGTTTTACGTTACATCGATATAGTATATAACGTTTTACGTTAAATCGATATAGTATATAACGTTATACGTTATATCGTTATCGTATATAACGTTATACGTTATATCGTTATAGTACATAACGTTAAACGTTATATCGTTATCGTATATAACGTTATACGGTATATCGTTATAGTATATAACGTTATACGTTATATCGTAATACTACATAACGTTATACGTTATAACGATATAGTTTATAACGTTATACGTTATATCGTAATAATACATAACGTTATACGTTATATCGTAATACTACATAACGTTATACGTTATATCGTAATACTACATAACGTTATACGTTACATCGATATAGTATATAACGTTTTACGTTAAATCGATATAGTATATAACGTTATACGTTATATCGTTATAGTATATAACGTTATACGTTACATCGATATAGTATATAACGTTTTACGTTAAATCGATATAGTATATAACGTTATACATTATATCGATATAGTATATAACGTTATACGTTATAACGATATAGATTTTAACGTTATACGTTATATCGTTATCGTATATAACGTTATATGTTATATCGTTATAGTACATAACGTTATACGTTATATCGTTATAGTATATAACGTTATACGTTATATCGATATAGTATATAACGTTTTACGTTATATCGTTATAGTATATAACGTTATACGTTATATGGATATAGCATACAACGTTATACGTTATATCGTAATAATACATAACGTTATACGTTATATCGTAATACTACATAACGTTATACGTTATATCGTTATAGTATATAACGTTATACGTTATAACGATATAGTTTATAACGTTATACGTTATATCGATATAGTATATAACGTTATACGTTATATCGCTATCGTATATAACGTTATACGTTATATCGTTATCGTATATAACGTTATACGGTATATCGTTATAGTATATAACGTTATACGTTATATCGTAATACTACATAACGTTATACGTTATAACGATATAGTTTATAACGTTATACGTTATATCGTTATCGTATATAACGTTATACGTTATATCGTTATAGTACATAACGTTATACGTTATATCGTTATCGTATATAACGTTTTACGTTATATCGTTATAGTACATAACGTTATACGTTTTATCGTTATCGTATATAACGTTATACGTTATATCGATATCGTATATAACGTTTTACGTTATATCGTTATAGTATATAACGTTATACGTTATATCGTTATAGTACATAACGTTATACGTTATATCGTTATCGTATATAACGTTATACGTTATATCGCTATCGTATATAACGTTATCCGTTATATCGTAATACTACATAACGTTATACGTTATATCGTTATCGTATATAACGTTATACGTTATATCGTTATCGTATATAACGTTATACGTTATAACGATATATTTTATAACGTTATACGTTATATCGTTATCGTATATAACGTTATACGTTATATCGTAATACTACATAACGTTATACGTTATATCGTAATACTACATAACGTTATACGTTATATCGTTATCGTATATAACGTTATACGTTATATCGTTATAGTATACAACGTTATACGTTATAACGATATATTTTATAACGTTATACGTTATATCGTTATCGTATATAACGTTTTACGTTATATCGTTATAGTATATAACGTTTTACGTTATATCGTTATAGTATATAACGTTATGCGTTATATCGTTATCGTATATAACGTTATACGTTATATCGTAATACTACATAACGTTATACGTTATATCGTAATTCTACATAACGTTATACGTTATATCGTTATCGTATATAACGTTATACGTTATATCGTTATAGTATATAACGTTATACGTTATAACGATATATTTTATAACGTTATACGTTATATCGTTATCGTATATAACGTTTTACGTTATATCGTTATAGTATATAACGTTATACGTTATATCGATATAGTATATAACGTTATACGTTATAACGTTATCGTATATAACGCTTTACGTTATATCGTTATAGTATATAACGTTATACGTTATATCGATATAGCATAACACGTTATACGTTATAACGATATAGCTTATAACGTTATACGTTATATCGTTATCGTATATAACGTTATACGTTATATCGTTATCGTATATAACGTTTTACGTTATATCGTTATAGTATATAACGTTATACATTATATCGATATAGTATATAACGTTATACGTTATAACGATATAGTTTTTAACGTTATACGTTATATCGTTATCGTATATAACGTTATATGTTATATCGTTATAGTACATAACGTTATACGTTATATCGTTATAGTATATAACGTTATACGTTATATCGATATAGTATATAACGTTTTACGTTATATCGTTATAGTATATAACGTTATACGTTATATGGATATAGCATACAACGTTATACGTTATATCGTAATAATACATAACGTTATACGTTATATCGTAATACTACATAACGTTATACGTTATATCGTAATACTACATAACGTTATACGTTATATCGTTATAGTATATAACGTTATACGTTATAACGATATAGTTTATAACGTTATACGTTATATCGATATAGTATATAACGTTTTACGTTACATCGATATAGTATATAACGTTTTACGTTATATCGATATAGTATATAACGTTATACGTTATATCGTTATAGTATATAACGTTATACGTTATATCGATATAGCATATCACGTTATACGTTATAACGATATAGTATATAACGTTATACGTTATATCGTTATAGTACATAACGTTATACGTTATATCGTTATCGTATATAACGTTTTACGTTATATCGATATCGTATATAACGTTTTACGTTATATCGTTATCGTATATAACGTTTTACGTTATATCGTTATAGTATATAACGTTATGCGTTATATCGTTATCGTATATAACGTTATACGTTATATCGTAATACTACATAACGTTATACGTTATATCGTAATACTACATAACGTTATACGTTATATCGTTATCGTATATAACGTTATACGTTATATCGTTATAGTATACGACGTTATACGTTATAACGATATATTTTATAACGTTGTACGTTATATCGTTATCGTATATAACGTTTTACGTTATATCGTTATAGTATATAACGTTATACATTATATCGATATAGTATATAACGTTATACGTTATAACGATATAGTTTTTAACGTTATACGTTATATCGTTATCGTATATAACGTTATACGTTATATCGTTATAGTACATAACGTTATACGTTATATCGTTATCGTATATAACGTTATACATTATATCGATATAGTATATAACGTTATACGTTATATCGCTATCGTATATAACGTTATACGTTATATCGTTATCGTATATAACGTTATACGGTATATCGTTATAGTACATAACGTTATACGTTATATCGTTATAGTATATAACGTTATACGTTATATCGATATAGTATATAACGTTTTACGTTATATCGTTATAGTATATAACGTTATACGTTATATGGATATAGCATACAACGTTATACGTTATATCGTAATAATACATAACGTTATACGTTATATCGTAATACTACATAACGTTATACGTTATATCGTTATAGTATATAACGTTATACGTTATAACGATATAGTTTATAACGTTATACGTTATATCGATATAGTATATAACGTTATACGTTATATCACTATCGTATATAACGTTATACGTTATATCGTTATCGTATATAACGTTATACGGTATATCGTTATAGTATATAACGTTATACGTTATATCGTAATACTACATAACGTTATACGTTATAACGATATAGTTTATAACGTTATACGTTATATCGTTATCGTATATAACGTTATACGTTATATCGTTATAGTACATAACGTTATACGTTATATCGTTATCGTATATAACGTTTTACGTTATATCGTTATAGTACATAACGTTATACGTTATATCGTCATCGTATATAACGTTATACGTTATATCGATATCGTATATAACGTTTTACGTTATATCGTTATAGTATATAACGTTATACGTTATATCGTTACAGTACATAACGTTATACGTTATATCGTTATCGTATATAACGTTATACGTTATATCGCTATCGTATATAACGTTATCCGTTATATCGTAATACTACATAACGTTATACGTTATATCGTAATACTACATAACGTTATACGTTATATCGTTATCGTATATAACGTTATACGTTATATCGTTATCGTATATAACGTTATACGTTATAACGATATATTTTATAACGTTATACGTTATATCGTTATCGTATATAACGTTATACGTTATATCGTAATACTACATAACGTTATACGTTATATCGTAATACTACATAACGTTATACGTTATATCGTTATCGTATATAACGTTATACGTTATATCGTTATAGTATACAACGTTATACGTTATAACGATATATTTTATAACGTTATACGTTATATCGTTATCGTATATAACGTTTTACGTTATATCGTTATAGTATATAACGTTTTACGTTATATCGTTATAGTATATAACGTTATGCGTTATATCGTTATCGTATATAACGTTATACGTTATATCGTAATACTACATAACGTTATACGTTATATCGTAATACTACATAACGTTATACGTTATATCGTTATCGTATATAACGTTATACGTTATATCGTTATAGTATACAACGTTATACGTTATAACGATATATTTTATAACGTTGTACGTTATATCGTTATCGTATATAACGTTTTACGTTATATCGTTATAGTATATAACGTTATACATTATATCGATATAGTATATAACGTTATACGTTATAACGATATAGTTTTTAACGTTATACGTTATATCGTTATCGTATATAACGTTATACGTTATATCGTTATAGTACATAACGTTATACGTTATATCGTTATCGTATATAACGTTATACATTATATCGATATAGTATATAACGTTATACGTTATAACGATATAGTTTTTAACGTTATACGTTATATCGTTATCGTATATAACGTTATACGTTATATCGTTATAGTACATAACGTTGTACGTTATATCGTTATAGTACATAACGTTATACGTTATATCGTTATCGTATATAACGTTATACATTATATCGATATAGTATATAACGTTATCCGTTATAACGATATAGTTTATAACGTTATACGTTATATCGTTATAGTATATAACGTTATACGTTATATCGCTATCGTATATAACGTTATCCGTTATATCGTTATCGTATATAACGTTATACGTTATATCGTTATAGTACATAACGTTATACGTTATATCGTTATAGTATATAACGTTATACGTTATATGGATATAGCATATAACGTTATACGTTATATCGTAATACTACATAACGTTATACGTTATATCGTAATACTACATAACGTTATACGTTATATCGTAATACTACATAACGTTATACGTTATATCGTTATCGTATATAACGTTATACGTTATATCGTTTAGCATATCACGTTATACGTTATAACGATATAGCTTATAACGTTCTACGTTATATCGTTATCGTATATAACGTTTTACGTTATATCGTTATAGTATATAACGTTATACATTATATCCATATAGTATATAACGTTATAAGTTATAACGATATAGTTTTTAACGTTATACGTTATATCGTTATCGTATATAACGTTATACGTTATATCGTTATAGTACATAACGTTATACGTTATATCGTTATCGTATATAACGTTATACATTATATCGATATAGTATATAACGTTATACGTTATAACGATATAGTTTATAACGTTATACGTTATATCGTTATCGTATACAACGTTATACGTTATATCGTTATAGTACATAACGTTATACGTTATATCGTTATAGTATATAACGTTATACGTTATATCGTTACAGTACATAACGTTATACGTTATATCGTTATCGTATATAACGTTATACGTTATATCGCTATCGTATATAACGTTATCCGTTATATCGTAATACTACATAACGTTATACGTTATATCGTAATACTACATAACGTTATACGTTATATCGTTATCGTATATAACGTTATACGTTATATCGTTATCGTATATAACGTTATACGTTATAACGATATATTTTATAACGTTATACGTTATATCGTTATCGTATATAACGTTATACGTTATATCGTAATACTACATAACGTTATACGTTATATCGTAATACTACATAACGTTATACGTTATATCGTTATCGTATATAACGTTATACGTTATATCGTCATAGTATACAACGTTATACGTTATAACGATATATTTTATAACGTTATACGTTATATCGTTATCGTATATAACGTTTTACGTTATATCGTTATAGTATATAACGTTTTACGTTATATCGTTATAGTATATAACGTTATGCGTTATATCGTTATCGTATATAACGTTATACGTTATATCGTAATACTACATAACGTTATACGTTATATCGTAATACTACATAACGTTATACGTTATATCGTTATCGTATATAACGTTATACGTTATATCGTTATAGTATACAACGTTATACGTTATAACGATATATTTTATAACGTTGTACGTTATATCGTTATCGTATATAACGTTTTACGTTATATCGTTATAGTATATAACGTTATACATTATATCGATATAGTATATAACGTTATACGTTATAACGATATAGTTTTTAACGTTATACGTTATATCGTTATCGTATATAACGTTATACGTTATATCGTTATAGTACATAACGTTATACGTTATATCGTTATCGTATATAACGTTATACATTATATCGATATAGTATATAACGTTATACGTTATAACGATATAGTTTTTAACGTTATACGTTATATCGTTATCGTATATAACGTTATACGTTATATCGTTATCGTATATAACGTTATACGTTATATCGTTATAGTACATAACGTTGTACGTTATATCGTTATAGTACATAACGTTATACGTTATATCGTTATCGTATATAACGTTATACATTATATCGATATAGTATATAACGTTATCCGTTATAACGATATAGTTTATAACGTTATACGTTATATCGTTATAGTATATAACGTTATACGTTATATCGCTATCGTATATAACGTTATCCGTTATATCGTTATCGTATATAACGTTATACGTTATATCGTTATAGTACATAACGTTATACGTTATATCGTTATAGTATATAACGTTATACGTTATATGGATATAGCATATAACGTTATACGTTATATCGTAATACTACATAACGTTATACGTTATATCGTAATACTACATAACGTTATACGTTATATCGTAATACTACATAACGTTATACGTTATATCGTTATCGTATATAACGTTATACGTTATATCGTTATAGCATATCACGTTATACGTTATAACGATATAGCTTATAACGTTCTACGTTATATCGTTATCGTATATAACGTTTTACGTTATATCGTTATAGTATATAACGTTATACATTATATCCATATAGTATATAACGTTATAAGTTATAACGATATAGTTTTTAACGTTATACGTTATATCGTTATCGTATATAACGTTATACGTTATATCGTTATAGTACATAACGTTATACGTTATATCGTTATCGTATATAACGTTATACATTATATCGATATAGTATATAACGTTATACGTTATAACGATATAGTTTATAACGTTATACGTTATATCGTTATCGTATACAACGTTATACGTTATATCGTTATAGTACATAACGTTATACGTTATATCGTTATAGTATATAACGTTATACGTTATATGGATATAGCATATAACGTTATACGTTATATCGTAATACTACATAACGTTGTACGTTATATCGTTATCGTATATAACGTTATACGTTATATCGTTATAGTATATAACGTTATTCGTTACATCGTTACAGTATATAACGTTATACGTTATATCGTTATAGCATATAACGTTATACGTTATATCGATATAGTATATAACGTCATACGTTATATGGATATAGCATATAACGTTATACGTTATAACGATATAGTTTATAACGTTATACGTTATATCGTTATCGTATATAACGTTATACGTTATATCGTTATCGTATATAACGTTTTACGTTATATCGATATAGTATATAACGTTAAACGTTATATCGATATAGTATATAACGTTATACGTTATATCGTTATCGTATATAACGTTTTACGTTACATCGTTATAGTATATAACGTGATACGTTATATGGATATAGCATATAACGTTATACGTTATATCGTAATACTACATAACGTTATACGTTATATCGTAATACTACATAACGTTATACGTTATATCGTAATACTACATAACGTTATACGTTATATCGTAATACTACATAACGTTATACGTTATATCGTTATCGTATATAACGTTATACGTTATATCGTTATAGTATATAACGTTATACGTTATAACGATATATTTTATAGCGTTATACGTTATATCGTTATCGTATATAACGTTATACGTTATATCGTTATAGCATATAACGTTATACGTTATATCGATATAGTATATAACGTCATACGTTATATGGATATAGCATATAACGTTATACGTTATAACGATATAGTTTATAACGTTATACGTTATATCGTTATCGTATATAACGTTATACGTTATATCGTTATAGCATATAACGTTATACGTTATATCGATATAGTATATAACGTCATACGTTATATGGATATAGCATATAACGTTATACGTTATAACGATATAGTTTATAACGTTATACGTTATATCGTTATCGTATATAACGTTATACGTTATATCGTTATCGTATATAACGTTTTACGTTATATCGTTATGGTATATAATGTTATGCGTTATATCGTTATCGTATATAACGTTATACGTTATATCGTAATACTACATAACGTTATACGTTATATCGTTATAGTATATAACGTTTTACGTTGTATCGTTATGGTATATAACGTTATGCGTTATATCGATATAGTATATAACGTTATGCGTTATATCGCTATCGTATATAACGTTATACGTTATATCGTTATCGTATATAACGTTAAACGTTATATCGATATAGTATATAACGTTATACGTTATAACGATATAGTTTATAACGTTATACGTTATATCGTTATCGTATATAACGTTATACGTTATATCGCTATCGTATATAACGTTATACGTTATATTGTTATAGTACATAACGTTATACGTTATATCGTTATCGTATATAACGTTATACGTTATATCGTTATCGTATATAACGTTATACGTTATATCGCTATCGTATATAACGTTATCCGTTATATCGATATAGTATATAACGTTATACGTTATATCGTTATCGTATATAACGTTATACGGTATATCGTTATAGTATATAACGTTATACGTTATATCGATATAGTATATAACGTTATGCGTTATATCGCTATCGTATATAACGTTATACGTTATATCGTTATCGTATATAACATTATACGGTATATCGTTATAGTATATAACGTTATACGTTATATCGTAATACTACATAACGCTATACGTTATATAGTAATACTACATAACGTTATACGTTATATCGTAATACTACATAACGTTATACGTTATAACGATATAGTTTATAACGTTATACGTTATATCGTTATCGTATATAACGTTATACGTTATATCGTTATCGTATATAACGTTATACGTTATATCGATATCGTATATAACGTTATACGTTATATCGCTATCGTATATAACGTTATCCGTTATATCGTTATCGTATATAACGTTATACGTTATATCGTTATAGTACATAACGTTATACGTTATATCGTTATCGTATATAACGTTTTACGTTATATCGTTATAGTACATAACGTTATACGTTATATCGTTATCGTATATAACGTTTTACGTTACATCGTTATAGTATATAACGTGATACGTTATATGGATATAGCATATAACGTTATACGTTATATCGTAATACTACATAACGTTATACGTTATATCGTAATACTACATAACGTTATACGTTATATCGTAATACTACATAACGTTATACGTTATATCGTAATACTACATAACGTTATACGTTATGTCGTTATCGTATATAACGTTATACGTTATATCGTTATAGTATATAACGTTATACGTTATATCGTTATAGTATATAACGTTATACGTTATAACGATATATTTTATAACGTTATACGTTATATCGTTATCGTATATAACGTTTTACGTTATATCGTTATAGTATATAACGTTATACGTTATATCGTAATACTACATAACGTTATACGTTATATCGTTATCGTATATAACGTTATACGTTATATCGTTATAGTATATAACGTTATACGTTATATCGATATAGCATATCACGTTATACGTTATAACGATATAGCTTATAACGTTATACGTTATATCGTTATCGTATATAACGTTATACGTTATATCGTTATAGCATATAACGTTATACGTTATATCGATATAGTATATAACGTCATACGTTATATGGATATAGCATATAACGTTATACGTTATAACGATATAGTTTATAACGTTATACGTTATATCGTTATCGTATATAACGTTATACGTTATATCGTTATCGTATATAACGTTTTACGTTATATCGTTATGGTATATAATGTTATGCGTTATATCGTTATCGTATATAACGTTATACGTTATATCGTTATCGTATATAACGTTTTACGTTATATCGTTACGGTATATAATGTTATGCGTTATATCGTTATCGTATATAACGTTATACGTTATATCGTAATACTACATAACGTTATACGTTATATCGTTATAGTATATAACGTTTTACGTTGTATCGTTATGGTATATAACGTTATGCGTTATATCGATATAGTATATAACGTTATGCGTTATATCGCTATCGTATATAACGTTATACGTTATATCGTTATCGTATATAACGTTAAACGTTATATCGATATAGTATATAACGTTATACGTTATAACGATATAGTTTATAACGTTATACGTTATATCGTTATCGTATATAACGTTATACGTTATATCGCTATCGTATATAACGTTATACGTTATATTGTTATAGTACATAACGTTATACGTTATATCGTTATCGTATATAACGTTATACGTTATATCGTTATCGTATATAACGTTATACGTTATATCGCTATCGTATATAACGTTATCCGTTATATCGATATAGTATATAACGTTATACGTTATATCGTTATCGTATATAACGTTATACGGTATATCGTTATAGTATATAACGTTATACGTTATATCGATATAGTATATAACGTTATGCGTTATATCGCTATCGTATATAACGTTATACGTTATATCGTTATCGTATATAACATTATACGGTATATCGTTATAGTATATAACGTTATACGTTATATCGTAATACTACATAACGCTATACGTTATATAGTAATACTACATAACGTTATACGTTATAACGATATAGTTTATAACGTTATACGTTATATCGTTATCGTATATAACGTTATACGTTATATCGTTATCGTATATAACGTTATACGTTATATCGATATCGTATATAACGTTATACGTTATATCGCTATCGTATATAACGTTATCCGTTATATCGTTATCGTATATAACGTTATACGTTATATCGTTATAGTACATAACGTTATACGTTATATCGTTATCGTATATAACGTTTTACGTTATATCGTTATAGTACATAACGTTATACGTTATATCGTTATCGTATATAACGTTATACGTTATATCGTTATAGTACATAACGTTATACGTTATATCGTTATCGTATATAACGTTTTACGTTATATCGTAATACTACATAACGTTATACGTTATATCGTTATCGTATATAACGTTTTACGTTATATCGTTATAGTATATAACGTTTTACGTTATATCGTTATAGTATATAACGTTATACGTTATATCGATATAGCATATCACGTTATACGTTATAACGATATAGCTTATAACGTTATACGTTATATAGTTATCGTATATAACGTTATACGTTATATCGTTATAGTACATAACGTTGTACGTTATATCGTTATCGTATATAACGTTGTACGTTATATCGTTATAGTACATGACGTTATACGTTATATCGTTATCGTATATAACGTTATACGTTATATCGTTATCGTATATAACGTTATACATTATATCGATATAGTATATAACGTTATCCGTTATAACGATATAGTTTATAACGTTATACGTTATATCGTTATCGTATACAACGTTATACGTTATATCGTTATAGTACATGACGTTATACGTTATATCGTTATCGTATATAACGATATACGTTATATCGCTATCGTATATAACGTTATACGTTATATCGTTATCGTATATAACGTTATACGTTATATGGATATAGCATATAACGTTATACGTTATAACGATATAGTTTATAACGTTATACGTTATATCGTTATCGTATATAACGTTATACGTTATATCGTTATCGTATATAACGTTTTACGTTATATCGTTATAGTATATAACGTTTTACGTTATATCGTTATAGTGTATAACGTTATGCGTTATATCGTTATCGTATATAACGTTATACGTTATATCGTAATACTACATAACGATATACGTTATATCGTTATAGTATATAACGTTATACGTTATATCGATATAGTATATAACGTTTTACGTTATATCGTTATAGTATATAACGTTATACGTTACATCGTTATAGTACATAATGTTATACGATATATCGTTATCGTATATAACGTTTTACGTTATATCGTTATAGTTCATAACGTTATACGTTATATCGTTATCGTATATAACGTTATACGTTATATCGATATCGTATATAACGTTTTACGTTATATCGTTATAGTATATAACGTTTTACGTTATATCGTTATAGTATATAACGTTATACGTTATATCGATATAGCATATCACGTTATACGTTATAACGATATAGCTTATAACGTTATACGTTATATAGTTATCGTATATAACGTTATACGTTATATCGTTATAGTACATAACGTTGTACGTTATATCGTTATCGTATATAACGTTGTACGTTATATCGTTATAGTACATGACGTTATACGTTATATCGTTATCGTATATAACGTTATACGTTATATCGTTATCGTATATAACGTTATACATTATATCGATATAGTATATAACGTTATCCGTTATAACGATATAGTTTATAACGTTATACGTTATATCGTTATCGTATACAACGTTATACGTTATATCGTTATAGTACATGACGTTATACGTTATATCGTTATCGTATATAACGATATACGTTATATCGCTATCGTATATAACGTTATACGTTATATCGTTATCGTATATAACGTTATACGTTATATGGATATAGCATATAACGTTATACGTTATAACGATATAGTTTATAACGTTATACGTTATATCGTTATCGTATATAACGTTATACGTTATATCGTTATCGTATATAACGTTTTACGTTATATCGTTATAGTATATAACGTTTTACGTTATATCGTTATAGTGTATAACGTTATGCGTTATATCGTTATCGTATATAACGTTATACGTTATATCGTAATACTACATAACGATATACGTTATATCGTTATAGTATATAACGTTATACGTTATATCGATATAGTATATAACGTTTTACGTTATATCGTTATAGTATATAACGTTATACGTTACATCGTTATAGTACATAATGTTATACGATATATCGTTATCGTATATAACGTTTTACGTTATATCGTTATAGTTCATAACGTTATACGTTATATCGTTATCGTATATAACGTTATACGTTATATCGATATCGTATATAACGTTTTACGTTATATCGTTAGAGTATATAACGTTATACGTTATATCGTTATAGTACATAACGTTATACGTTATATCGTTATCGCATATAACGTTATACGTTATATCGCTATCGTATATAACGTTATCCGTTATATCGATATAGTATATAACGTTATACGTTATAACGATATAGTTTATAACGTTATACGTTATATCGTTATCGTATATAACGTTATACGTTATATCGCTATCGTATATAACGTTATACGTTATATTGTTATAGTACATAACGTTATACGTTATATCGTTATCGTATATAACGTTATACGTTATATCGTTATCGTATATAACGTTATACGTTATATCGCTATCGTATATAACGTTATCCGTTATATCGATATAGTATATAACGTTATACGTTATATCGTTATCGTATATAACGTTATACGGTATATCGTTATAGTATATAACGTTATACGTTATATCGATATAGTATATAACGTTATGCGTTATATCGCTATCGTATATAACGTTATACGTTATATCGTTATCGTATATAACATTATACGGTATATCGTTATAGTATATAACGTTATACGTTATATCGTAATACTACATAACGTATAACGTTATATAGTAATACTACATAACGTTATACGTTATATCGTAATACTACATAACGTTATACGTTATAACGATATAGTTTATAACGTTATACGTTATATCGTTATCGTATATAACGTTATACGTTATATCGTTATCGTATATAACGTTATACGTTATATCGATATCGTATATAACGTTATACGTTATATCGCTATCGTATATAACGTTATCCGTTATATCGTTATCGTATATAACGTTATACGTTATATCGTTATAGTACATAACGTTATACGTTATATCGTTATCGTATATAACGTTTTACGTTATATCGTTATAGTACATAACGTTATACGTTATATCGTTATCGTATATAACGTTTTACGTTACATCGTTATAGTATATAACGTGATACGTTATATGGATATAGCATATAACGTTATACGTTATATCGTAATACTACATAACGTTATACGTTATATCGTAATACTACATAACGTTATACGTTATATCGTAATACTACATAACGTTATACGTTATATCGTAATACTACATAACGTTATACGTTATGTCGTTATCGTATATAACGTTATACGTTATATCGTTATAGTATATAACGTTATACGTTATATCGTTATAGTATATAACGTTATACGTTATAACGATATATTTTATAACGTTATACGTTATATCGTTATCGTATATAACGTTTTACGTTATATCGTTATAGTATATAACGTTATACGTTATATCGTAATACTACATAACGTTATACGTTATATCGTTATCGTATATAACGTTATACGTTATATCGTTATAGTATATAACGTTATACGTTATATCGATATAGCATATCACGTTATACGTTATAACGATATAGCTTATAACGTTATACGTTATATCGTTATCGTATATAACGTTATACGTTATATCGTTATAGCATATAACGTTATACGTTATATCGATATAGTATATAACGTCATACGTTATATGGATATAGCATATAACGTTATACGTTATAACGATATAGTTTATAACGTTATACGTTATATCGTTATCGTATATAACGTTATACGTTATATCGTTATCGTATATAACGTTTTACGTTATATCGTTATGGTATATAATGTTATGCGTTATATCGTTATCGTATATAACGTTATACGTTATATCGTTATCGTATATAACGTTTTACGTTATATCGTTACGGTATATAATGTTATGCGTTATATCGTTATCGTATATAACGTTATACGTTATATCGTAATACTACATAACGTTATACGTTATATCGTTATAGTATATAACGTTTTACGTTGTATCGTTATGGTATATAACGTTATGCGTTATATCGATATAGTATATAACGTTATGCGTTATATCGCTATCGTATATAACGTTATACGTTATATCGTTATCGTATATAACGTTAAACGTTATATCGATATAGTATATAACGTTATACGTTATAACGATATAGTTTATAACGTTATACGTTATATCGTTATCGTATATAACGTTATACGTTATATCGCTATCGTATATAACGTTATACGTTATATTGTTATAGTACATAACGTTATACGTTATATCGTTATCGTATATAACGTTATACGTTATATCGTTATCGTATATAACGTTATACGTTATATCGCTATCGTATATAACGTTATCCGTTATATCGATATAGTATATAACGTTATACGTTATATCGTTATCGTATATAACGTTATACGGTATATCGTTATAGTATATAACGTTATACGTTATATCGATATAGTATATAACGTTATGCGTTATATCGCTATCGTATATAACGTTATACGTTATATCGTTATCGTATATAACATTATACGGTATATCGTTATAGTATATAACGTTATACGTTATATCGTAATACTACATAACGCTATACGTTATATAGTAATACTACATAACGTTATACGTTATAACGATATAGTTTATAACGTTATACGTTATATCGTTATCGTATATAACGTTATACGTTATATCGTTATCGTATATAACGTTATACGTTATATCGATATCGTATATAACGTTATACGTTATATCGCTATCGTATATAACGTTATCCGTTATATCGTTATCGTATATAACGTTATACGTTATATCGTTATAGTACATAACGTTATACGTTATATCGTTATCGTATATAACGTTTTACGTTATATCGTTATAGTACATAACGTTATACGTTATATCGTTATCGTATATAACGTTATACGTTATATCGTTATAGTACATAACGTTATACGTTATATCGTTATCGTATATAACGTTTTACGTTATATCGTAATACTACATAACGTTATACGTTATATCGTTATCGTATATAACGTTTTACGTTATATCGTTATAGTATATAACGTTTTACGTTATATCGTTATAGTATATAACGTTATACGTTATATCGATATAGCATATCACGTTATACGTTATAACGATATAGCTTATAACGTTATACGTTATATAGTTATCGTATATAACGTTATACGTTATATCGTTATAGTACATAACGTTGTACGTTATATCGTTATCGTATATAACGTTGTACGTTATATCGTTATAGTACATGACGTTATACGTTATATCGTTATCGTATATAACGTTATACGTTATATCGTTATCGTATATAACGTTATACATTATATCGATATAGTATATAACGTTATCCGTTATAACGATATAGTTTATAACGTTATACGTTATATCGTTATCGTATACAACGTTATACGTTATATCGTTATAGTACATGACGTTATACGTTATATCGTTATCGTATATAACGATATACGTTATATCGCTATCGTATATAACGTTATACGTTATATCGTTATCGTATATAACGTTATACGTTATATGGATATAGCATATAACGTTATACGTTATAACGATATAGTTTATAACGTTATACGTTATATCGTTATCGTATATAACGTTATACGTTATATCGTTATCGTATATAACGTTTTACGTTATATCGTTATAGTATATAACGTTTTACGTTATATCGTTATAGTGTATAACGTTATGCGTTATATCGTTATCGTATATAACGTTATACGTTATATCGTAATACTACATAACGATATACGTTATATCGTTATAGTATATAACGTTATACGTTATATCGATATAGTATATAACGTTTTACGTTATATCGTTATAGTATATAACGTTATACGTTACATCGTTATAGTACATAATGTTATACGATATATCGTTATCGTATATAACGTTTTACGTTATATCGTTATAGTTCATAACGTTATACGTTATATCGTTATCGTATATAACGTTATACGTTATATCGATATCGTATATAACGTTTTACGTTATATCGTTAGAGTATATAACGTTATACGTTATATCGTTATAGTACATAACGTTATACGTTATATCGTTATCGCATATAACGTTATACGTTATATCGCTATCGTATATAACGTTATCCGTTATATCGATATAGTATATAACGTTATACGTTATATCGTTATCGTATATAACGTTATACGGTATATCGTTATAGTATATAACGTTATACGTTATATCGTAATACTACATAACGTTATACGTTATATCGTAATACTACATAACGTTATACGTTATAACGATATAGTTTATAACGTTATAGGTTATATCGTTATCGTATATAACGTTATACGTTATATCGATATCGTATATAACGTTTTACGTTATATCGTTAGAGTATATAACGTTATACGTTATATCGTTATAGTACATAACGTTATACGTTATATCGTTATCGTATATAACGTTATACGTTATATCGCTATCGTATATAACGTTATCCGTTATATCGATATAGTATATAACGTTATACGTTATATCGTTATCGTATATAACGTTATACGGTATATCGTTATAGTATATAACGTTATACGGTATATCGTTATAGTATATAACGTTATACGTTATATCGATATAGTATATAACGTTATGCGTTATATCGCTATCGTATATAACGTTATACGTTATATCGTTATCGTATATAACATTATACGGTATATCGTTATAGTATATAACGTTATACGTTATATCGTAATACTACATAACGTTATACGTTATATAGTAATACTACATAACGTTATACGTTATATCGTAATACTACATAACGTTATACGTTATAACGATATAGTTTATAACGTTATACGTTATATCGTTATCGTATATAACGCTATACGTTATATCGTTATCGTATATAACGTTATACGTTATATCGATATCGTATATAACGTTATACGTTATATCGCTATCGTATATAACGTTATCCGTTATATCGTTATCGTATATAACGTTATACGTTATAACGATATAGTTTTTAACGTTATACGTTATATCGTTATCGTATATAACGTTATACGTTATATCGTTATAGTACATAACGTTATACGTTATATCGTTATCGTATATAACGTTGTACGTTATATCGTTATAGTACATAACGTTATACGTTATATCGATATAGTATATAACGTTATACGTTATAACGATATAGTTTTTAACGTTATACGTTATAACGTTATCGTATATAACGTTATACGGTATATCGTTATAGTATATAACGTTATACGTTATATCGTAATACTACATAACGTTATACGTTATATAGTAATACTACATAACGTTATACGTTATATCGTAATACTACATAACGTTATACGTTATAACGATATAGTTTATAACGTTATACGTTATATCGTTATAGTACATAACGTTATACGTTATATCGATATAGTATATAACGTTATACGTTATAACGATATAGTTTTTAACGTTATACGTTATATCGTTATCGTATATAACGTTATACGTTATATCGTTATAGTACATAACGTTATACGTTATATCGTAATACTACATAACGTTATACGTTATATAGTAATACTACATAACGTTATACGTTATATCGTAATACTACATAACGTTATACGTTATAACGATATAGTTTATAACGTTATACGTTATATCGTTATCGTATATAACGTTATACGTTATATCGTTATAGTACATAACGTTATACGTTATATCGTTATCGTATATAACGTTTTACGTTACATCGTTATAGTATATAACGTTATACGTTATATGGATATAGCATATAACGTTATACGTTATATCGTAATAGTACATAACGTTATACGTTATATCGATATGGTATATAACGTTATACGTTATAACGATATAGTTTTTAACGTTATACGTTATATCGTTATCGTATATAACGTTATACGTTATATCGTTATAGTACATAACGTTATACGTTATATCGTTATCGTATATAACGTTTTACGTTACATCGATATAGTATATAACGTTTTACGTTAAATCGATATAGTATATAACGTTATACGTTATATCGTTATCGTATATAACGTTATACGTTATATCGTTATAGTATATAACGTTATACGTTATAACGATATATTTTATAACGTTATACGTTAAATCGTTATCGTATATAACGTTTTACGTTATATCGTTATAGTATATAACGTTATACGTTATATCGAAATAGCATATCACGTTATACGTTATAACGATATAGCTTATAACGTTATACGTTATATCGTTATCGTATATAACGTTATACGTTATATCGTTATAGTACATAACGTTATACGTTATATCGTTATCGTATATAACGTTGTACGTTATATCGTTATAGTACATAACGTTATACGTTATATCGATATGGTATATAACGTTATACGTTATAACGATATAGTTTTTAACGTTATACGTTATATCGTTATCGTATATAACGTTATACGTTATATCGTTATAGTACATAACGTTATACGTTATATCGTTATCGTATATAACGTTTTACGTTACATCGATATAGTATATAACGTTTTACGTTAAATCGATATAGTATATAACGTTATACGTTATATCGTTATCGTATATAACGTTATACGGTATATCGTTATAGTATATAACGTTATACGTTATATCGTAATACTACATAACGTTATACGTTATAACGATATAGTTTATAACGTTATACGTTATATCGTAATAATACATAACGTTATACGTTATATCGTAATACTACATAACGTTATACGTTATATCGTAATACTACATAACGTTATACGTTACATCGATATAGTATATAACGTTTTACGTTAAATCGATATAGTATATAACGTTATACGTTATATCGTTATCGTATATAACGTTATACGTTATATCGTTATAGTACATAACGTTAAACGTTATATCGTTATAGTATATAACGTTTTACGTTATATCGTTATAGCATATAACGTTATACGTTATATCGTAATAATACATAACGTTATACGTTATATCGTAATACTACATAACGTTATACGTTATATCGTAATACTACACAACGTTATACGTTATATCGTTATAGTATATAACGTTATACGTTATAACGATATAGTTTATAACGTTATACGTTATATCGATATAGTATATAACGTTTTACGTTATATCGTTATAGTATATAACGTTTTACGTTATATCGTTATAGTATATAACGTTATGCGTTATATCGTTATCGTATATAACGTTATACGTTATATCGTAATACTACATAACGTTATACGTTATATCGTAATACTACATAACGTTATACGTTATATCGTTATAGTATATAACGTTATACGTTATATCGATATAGTATATAACGTTTTACGTTATATCGTTATAGTATATAACGTTATACGTTACATCGATATAGTATATAACGTTATACGTTAAATCGATATAGTATATAACGTTATACGTTATATCGTTATAGTATATAACGTTATACGTTATATCGATATAGTATATAACGTTATACGTTATAACGATATAGTTTATAACGTTATACGTTATATCGATATAGTATATAACGTTTTACGTTACATCGATATAGTATATAACGTTTTACGTTAAATCGATATAGTATATAACGTTATACGTTATATCGTTATCGTATATAACGTTATACGTTATATCGTTATAGTACATAACGTTAAACGTTATATCGTTATCGTATATAACGTTATACGTTATATCGCTATCGTATATAACGTTATACGTTATATCGTTATCGTATATAACGTTATACGGTATATCGTTATAGTATATAACGTTATACGTTATATCGTAATACTACATAACGTTATACGTTATAACGATATAGTTTATAACGTTATACGTTATATCGTTATCGTATATAACGTTATAGGTTATATCGTTATAGTACATAACGTTATACGTTATATCGTTATCGTATATAACGTTTTACGTTATATCGTTATAGTACATAACGTTATACGTTATATCGTTATCGTATATAACGTTATACGTTATAACGATATAGTTTTTAACGTTATACGTTATATCGTTATCGTATATAACGTTATACGTTATATCTTTATAGTACATAACGTTATACGTTATATCGTTATCGTATATAACGTTATACGTTATATCGTTATCGTATATAACGTTATACGTTATATCGATATAGTATATAACGTTTTACGTTACATCGATATAGTATATAACGTTATACGTTATATCGTTATAGTATATAACGTTATACGTTATAACGATATATTTTATAACGTTATACGTTATATCGTTATCGTATATAACGTTTTACGTTATATCGTTATAGTATATAACGTTATACATTATATCGATATAGTATATAACGTTATACGTTATAACGATATAGTTTTTAACGTTATACGTTATATCGTTATCGTATATAACGTTATATGTTATATCGTTATAGTACATAACGTTATACGTTATATCGTTATAGTATATAACGTTATACGTTATATCGATATAGTATATAACGTTTTACGTTACATCGATATAGTATATAACGTTTTACGTTATATCGATATAGTATATAACGTTATACGTTATATCGTTATAGTATATAACGTTATACGTTATATGGATATAGCATACAACGTTATACGTTATATCGTAATAATACATAACGTTATACGTTATAACGATATATTTTATAACGTTATACGTTATATCGTTATCGTATATAACGTTTTACGTTATATCGTTATAGTATATAACGTTATACGTTATATCGATATAGCATATCACGTTATACGTTATATCGTTATAGTACATAACGTTATACGTTATATCGTTATCGTATATAACGTTTTACGTTATATCGTTATAGTACATAACGTTATACGTTATATCGTTTTCGTATATAACGTTATACGTTATATCGATATCGTATATAACGTTTTACGTTATATCGTTATCGTATATAACGTTTTACGTTATATCGTTATAGTATATAACGTTTTACGTTATATCGTTATAGCATAACACGTTATACGTTATGACGGTATAGCTTATAACGTTATACGTTATATCGTTATCGTATATAACGTTTTACGTTATATCGTTATAGTATATAACGTTATACATTATATCGATATAGTATATAACGTTATACGTTATAACGATATAGTTTTTAACGTTATACGTTATATCGTTATCGTATATAACGTTATATGTTATATCGTTATAGTACATAACGTTATACGTTATATCGTTATAGTATATAACGTTATACGTTATATCGATATAGTATATAACGTTTTACGTTATATCGTTATAGTATATAACGTTATACGTTATATGGATATAGCATACAACGTTATACGTTATATCGTAATAATACATAACGTTATACGTTATATCGTAATACTACATAACGTTATACGTTATATCGTTATAGTATATAACGTTATACGTTATAACGATATAGTTTATAACGTTATACGTTATATCGATATAGTATATAACGTTATACGTTATATCGTAATACTACATAACGTTATACGTTATAACGATATAGTTTATAACGTTATACGTTATATCGTTATCGTATATAACGTTATACGTTATATCGTTATAGTACATAACGTTATACGTTATATCGTTATCGTATATAACGTTTTACGTTATATCGTTATAGTACATAACGTTATACGTTATATCGTTATCGTATATAACGTTATACGTTATATCGATATCGTATATAACGTTTTACGTTATATCGTTATAGTATATAACGTTATACGTTATATCGTTATAGTACATAACGTTATACGTTATATCGTTATCGTATATAACGTTATACGTTATATCGTTATCGTATATAACGTTATACGTTATATCGCTATCGTATATAACGTTATACGTTATATCGTAATACTACATAACGATATACGTTATATCGTTATCGTATATAACGTTATACGTTATATCGTTATAGTATACAACGTTATACGTTATAACGATATATTTTATAACGTTATACGTTATATCGTTATCGTATATAGCGTTTTACGTTATATCGTTATAGTATATAACGTTTTACGTTATATCGTTATAGTATATAACGTTATGCGTTATATCGTTATCGTATATAACGTTATACGTTATATCGTAATACTACATAACGTTATACGTTATATCGTAATACTACATAACGTTTTACGTTATATCGTTATAGTATATAACGTTATACATTATATCGATATAGTATATAACGTTATACGTTATAACGATATAGTTTTTAACGTTATACGTTATATCGTTATCGTATATAACGTTATACGTTATATCGTTATAGTACATAACGTTATACGTTATATCGTTATCGTATATAACGTTATACATTATATCGATATAGTATATAACGTTATACGTTATAACGATATAGTTTTTAACGTTATACGTTATATCGTTATCGTATATAACGTTATACGTTATATCGTTATAGTACATAAAGTTATACGTTATATCGTTATCGTATATAACGTTATACGTTATATCGTTATCGTATATAACGTTATACATTATATCGATATAGTATATAACGTTATCCGTTATAACGATATAGTTTATAACGTTATACGTTATATCGTTATCGTATACAACGTTATACGTTATATCGTTATAGTACATGACGTTATACGTTATATCGTTATCGTATATAACGATATACGTTATATCGCTATCGTATATAACGTTATACGTTATATCGTTATCGTATATAACGTTATACGTTATATGGATATAGCATATAACGTTATACGTTATAACGATATAGTTTATAACGTTATACGTTATATCGTTATCGTATATAACGTTATACGTTATATCGTTATCGTATATAACGTTTTACGTTATATCGTTATAGTATATAACGTTTTACGTTATATCGTTATAGTGTATAACGTTATGCGTTATATCGTTATCGTATATAACGTTATACGTTATATCGTAATACTACATAACGATATACGTTATATCGTTATAGTATATAACGTTATACGTTATATCGATATAGTATATAACGTTTTACGTTATATCGTTATAGTATATAACGTTATACGTTACATCGTTATAGTACATAATGTTATACGATATATCGTTATCGTATATAACGTTTTACGTTATATCGTTATAGTTCATAACGTTATACGTTATATCGTTATCGTATATAACGTTATACGTTATATCGATATCGTATATAACGTTTTACGTTATATCGTTAGAGTATATAACGTTATACGTTATATCGTTATAGTACATAACGTTATACGTTATATCGTTATCGCATATAACGGTATACGTTATATCGCTATCGTATATAACGTTATCCGTTATATCGATATAGTATATAACGTTATACGTTATATCGTTATCGTATATAACGTTATACGGTATATCGTTATAGTATATAACGTTATACGTTATATCGTAATACTACATAACGTTATACGTTATATCGTAATACTACATAACGTTATACGTTATAACGATATAGTTTATAACGTTATAGGTTATATCGTTATCGTATATAACGTTATACGTTATATCGATATCGTATATAACGTTTTACGTTATATCGTTAGAGTATATAACGTTATACGTTATATCGTTATAGTACATAACGTTATACGTTATATCGTTATCGTATATAACGTTATACGTTATATCGCTATCGTATATAACGTTATCCGTTATATCGATATAGTATATAACGTTATACGTTATATCGTTATCGTATATAACGTTATACGGTATATCGTTATAGTATATAACGTTATACGGTATATCGTTATAGTATATAACGTTATACGTTATATCGATATAGTATATAACGTTATGCGTTATATCGCTATCGTATATAACGTTATACGTTATATCGTTATCGTATATAACATTATACGGTATATCGTTATAGTATATAACGTTATACGTTATATCGTAATACTACATAACGTTATACGTTATATAGTAATACTACATAACGTTATACGTTATATCGTAATACTACATAACGTTATACGTTATAACGATATAGTTTATAACGTTATACGTTATATCGTTATCGTATATAACGCTATACGTTATATCGTTATCGTATATAACGTTATACGTTATATCGATATCGTATATAACGTTATACGTTATATCGCTATCGTATATAACGTTATCCGTTATATCGTTATCGTATATAACGTTATACGTTATAACGATATAGTTTTTAACGTTATACGTTATATCGTTATCGTATATAACGTTATACGTTATATCGTTATAGTACATAACGTTATACGTTATATCGTTATCGTATATAACGTTGTACGTTATATCGTTATAGTACATAACGTTATACGTTATATCGATATAGTATATAACGTTATACGTTATAACGATATAGTTTTTAACGTTATACGTTATAACGTTATCGTATATAACGTTATACGGTATATCGTTATAGTATATAACGTTATACGTTATATCGTAATACTACATAACGTTATACGTTATATAGTAATACTACATAACGTTATACGTTATATCGTAATACTACATAACGTTATACGTTATAACGATATAGTTTATAACGTTATACGTTATATCGTTATAGTACATAACGTTATACGTTATATGGATATAGCATATAACGTTATACGTTATATCGTAATACTACATAACGTTATACGTTATATCGTAATACTACATAACGTTATACGTTATATCGTAATACTACATAACGTTATACGCTATATCGTAATACTACATAACGTTATACGTTATATCGTTATCGTATATAACGTTATACGTTATATCGTTATAGTATATAACGTTATACGTTATAACGATATATTTTATAACGTTATACGTTAAATCGTTATCGTATATAACGTTTTACGTTATATCGTTATAGTATATAACGTTATACGTTATATCGAAATAGCATATCACGTTATACGTTATAACGATATAGCTTATAACGTTATACGTTATATCGTTATCGTATATAACGTTATACGTTATATCGTTATAGTACATAACGTTATACGTTATATCGTTATCGTATATAACGTTGTACGTTATATCGTTATAGTACATAACGTTATACGTTATATCGATATGGTATATAACGTTATACGTTATAACGATATAGTTTTTAACGTTATACGTTTTATCGTTATCGTATATAACGTTATACGTTATATCGTTATAGTACATAACGTTATACGTTATATCGTTATCGTATATAACGTTTTACGTTACATCGATATAGTATATAACGTTTTACGTTAAATCGATATAGTATATAACGTTATACGTTATATCGTTATCGTATATAACGTTATACGGTATATCGTTATAGTATATAACGTTATACGTTATATCGTAATACTACATAACGTTATACGTTATAACGATATAGTTTATAACGTTATACGTTATATCGTAATAATACATAACGTTATACGTTATATCGTAATACTACATAACGTTATACGTTATATCGTAATACTACATAACGTTATACGTTACATCGATATAGTATATAACGTTTTACGTTAAATCGATATAGTATATAACGTTATACGTTATATCGTTATCGTATATAACGTTATACGTTATATCGTTATAGTACATAACGTTAAACGTTATATCGTTATAGTATATAACGTTTTACGTTATATCGTTATAGCATATAACGTTATACGTTATATCGTAATAATACATAACGTTATACGTTATATCGTAATACTACATAACGTTATACGTTATATCGTAATACTACATAACGTTATACGTTATATCGTTATAGTATATAACGTTATACGTTATAACGATATAGTTTATAACGTTATACGTTATATCGATATAGTATATAACGTTTTACGTTATATCGTTATAGTATATAACGTTTTACGTTATATCGATATAGTATATAACGTTTTACGTTATATCGTTATAGTATATAACGTTATACGTTACATCGATATAGTATATAACGTTTTACGTTAAATCGATATAGTTTTTAACGTTATACGTTATATCGTTATCGTATATAACGTTATACGTTATATCGTTATAGTACATAACGTTATACGTTATATCGTTATCGTATATAACGTTGTACGTTATATCGTTATAGTACATAACGTTATACGTTATATCGATATAGTATATAACGTTATACGTTATAACGATATAGTTTTTAACGTTATACGTTATAACGTTATCGTATATAACGTTATACGGTATATCGTTATAGTATATAACGTTATACGTTATATCGTAATACTACATAACGTTATACGTTATATAGTAATACTACATAACGTTATACGTTATATCGTAATACTACATAACGTTATACGTTATAACGATATAGTTTATAACGTTATACGTTATATCGTTATAGTACATAACGTTATACGTTATATGGATATAGCATATAACGTTATACGTTATATCGTAATACTACATAACGTTATACGTTATATCGTAATACTACATAACGTTATACGTTATATCGTAATACTACATAACGTTATACGCTATATCGTAATACTACATAACGTTATACGTTATATCGTTATCGTATATAACGTTATACGTTATATCGTTATAGTATATAACGTTATACGTTATAACGATATATTTTATAACGTTATACGTTAAATCGTTATCGTATATAACGTTTTACGTTATATCGTTATAGTATATAACGTTATACGTTATATCGAAATAGCATATCACGTTATACGTTATAACGATATAGCTTATAACGTTATACGTTATATCGTTATCGTATATAACGTTATACGTTATATCGTTATAGTACATAACGTTATACGTTATATCGTTATCGTATATAACGTTGTACGTTATATCGTTATAGTACATAACGTTATACGTTATATCGATATGGTATATAACGTTATACGTTATAACGATATAGTTTTTAACGTTATACGTTATATCGTTATCGTATATAACGTTATACGTTATATCGTTATAGTACATAACGTTATACGTTATATCGTTATCGTATATAACGTTTTACGTTACATCGATATAGTATATAACGTTTTACGTTAAATCGATATAGTATATAACGTTATACGTTATATCGTTATCGTATATAACGTTATACGGTATATCGTTATAGTATATAACGTTATACGTTATATCGTAATACTACATAACGTTATACGTTATAACGATATAGTTTATAACGTTATACGTTATATCGTAATAATACATAACGTTATACGTTATATCGTAATACTACATAACGTTATACGTTATATCGTAATACTACATAACGTTATACGTTACATCGATATAGTATATAACGTTTTACGTTAAATCGATATAGTATATAACGTTATACGTTATATCGTTATCGTATATAACGTTATACGTTATATCGTTATAGTACATAACGTTAAACGTTATATCGTTATAGTATATAACGTTTTACGTTATATCGTTATAGCATATAACGTTATACGTTATATCGTAATAATACATAACGTTATACGTTATATCGTAATACTACATAACGTTATACGTTATATCGTAATACTACATAACGTTATACGTTATATCGTTATAGTATATAACGTTATACGTTATAACGATATAGTTTATAACGTTATACGTTATATCGATATAGTATATAACGTTTTACGTTATATCGTTATAGTATATAACGTTTTACGTTATATCGTTATAGTATATAACGTTATGCGTTATATCGTTATCGTATATAACGTTATACGTTATATCGTAATACTACATAACGTTATACGTTATATCGTAATACTACATAACGTTATACGTTATATCGTTATAGTATATAACGTTATACGTTATATCGATATAGTATATAACGTTTTACGTTATATCGTTATAGTATATAACGTTATACGTTACATCGATATAGTATATAACGTTTTACGTTACATCGATATAGTATATAACGTTTTACGTTATATCGATATAGTATATAACGTTATACGTTATATCGTTATAGTATATAACGTTATACGTTATAACGATATAGTTTATAACGTTATACGTTATATCGATATAGTATATAACGTTTTACGTTACATCGATATAGTATATAACGTTTTACGTTAAATCGATATAGTATATAACGTTATACGTTATATCGTTATCGTATATAACGTTATACGTTATATCGTTATAGTACATAACGTTAAACGTTATATCGTTATCGTATATAACGTTATACGTTATATCGCTATCGTATATAACGTTATACGTTATATCGTTATCGTATATAACGTTATACGGTATATCGTTATAGTACATAACGTTATACGTTATATCGTTATCGTATATAACGTTATACGTTATAACGATATAGTTTTTAACGTTATACGTTATATCGTTATCGTATATAACGTTATACGTTATATCTTTATAGTACATAACGTTATACGTTATATCGTTATCGTATATAACGTTATACGTTATATCGTTATCGTATATAACGTTATACGTTATATCGATATAGTATATAACGTTTTACGTTACATCGATATAGTATATAACGTTTTACGTTATATCGTTATAGTACATAACGTTATACGTTATATCGTTATCGTATATAACGTTATACGTTATAACGATATAGTTTTTAACGTTATACGTTATATCGCTATCGTATATAACGTTATCCGTTATATCGATATAGTATATAACGTTATACGTTATATCGTTATCGTATATAACGTTATACGGTATATCGTTATAGTATATAACGTTATACGGTATATCGTTATAGTATATAACGTTATACGTTATATCGATATAGTATATAACGTTATGCGTTATATCGCTATCGTATATAACGTTATACGTTATATCGTTATCGTATATAACATTATACGGTATATCGTTATAGTATATAACGTTATACGTTATATCGTAATACTACATAACGTTATACGTTATATAGTAATACTACATAACGTTATACGTTATATCGTAATACTACATAACGTTATACGTTATAACGATATAGTTTATAACGTTATACGTTATATCGTTATCGTATATAACGCTATACGTTATATCGTTATCGTATATAACGTTATACGTTATATCGATATCGTATATAACGTTATACGTTATATCGCTATCGTATATAACGTTATCCGTTATATCGTTATCGTATATAACGTTATACGTTATAACGATATAGTTTTTAACGTTATACGTTATATCGTTATCGTATATAACGTTATACGTTATATCGTTATAGTACATAACGTTATACGTTATATCGTTATCGTATATAACGTTGTACGTTATATCGTTATAGTACATAACGTTATACGTTATATCGATATAGTATATAACGTTATACGTTATAACGATATAGTTTTTAACGTTATACGTTATAACGTTATCGTATATAACGTTATACGGTATATCGTTATAGTATATAACGTTATACGTTATATCGTAATACTACATAACGTTATACGTTATATAGTAATACTACATAACGTTATACGTTATATCGTAATACTACATAACGTTATACGTTATAACGATATAGTTTATAACGTTATACGTTATATCGTTATAGTACATAACGTTATACGTTATATGGATATAGCATATAACGTTATACGTTATATCGTAATACTACATAACGTTATACGTTATATCGTAATACTACATAACGTTATACGTTATATCGTAATACTACATAACGTTATACGCTATATCGTAATACTACATAACGTTATACGTTATATCGTTATCGTATATAACGTTATACGTTATATCGTTATAGTATATAACGTTATACGTTATAACGATATATTTTATAACGTTATACGTTAAATCGTTATCGTATATAACGTTTTACGTTATATCGTTATAGTATATAACGTTATACGTTATATCGAAATAGCATATCACGTTATACGTTATAACGATATAGCTTATAACGTTATACGTTATATCGTTATCGTATATAACGTTATACGTTATATCGTTATAGTACATAACGTTATACGTTATATCGTTATCGTATATAACGTTGTACGTTATATCGTTATAGTACATAAAGTTATACGTTATATCGATATGGTATATAACGTTATACGTTATAACGATATAGTTTTTAACGTTATACGTTATATCGTTATCGTATATAACGTTATACGTTATATCGTTATAGTACATAACGTTATACGTTATATCGTTATCGTATATAACGTTTTACGTTACATCGATATAGTATATAACGTTTTACGTTAAATCGATATAGTATATAACGTTATACGTTATATCGTTATCGTATATAACGTTATACGGTATATCGTTATAGTATATAACGTTATACGTTATATCGTAATACTACATAACGTTATACGTTATAACGATATAGTTTATAACGTTATACGTTATATCGTAATAATACATAACGTTATACGTTATATCGTAATACTACATAACGTTATACGTTATATCGTAATACTACATAACGTTATACGTTACATCGATATAGTATATAACGTTTTACGTTAAATCGATATAGTATATAACGTTATACGTTATATCGTTATCGTATATAACGTTATACGTTATATCGTTATAGTACATAACGTTAAACGTTATATCGTTATAGTATATAACGTTTTACGTTATATCGTTATAGCATATAACGTTATACGTTATATCGTAATAATACATAACGTTATACGTTATATCGTAATACTACATAACGTTATACGTTATATCGTAATACTACATAACGTTATACGTTATATCGTTATAGTATATAACGTTATACGTTATAACGATATAGTTTATAACGTTATACGTTATATCGATATAGTATATAACGTTTTACGTTATATCGTTATAGTATATAACGTATAACGTTATATCGTTATAGTATATAACGTTATGCGTTATATCGTTATCGTATATAACGTTATACGTTATATCGTAATACTACATAACGTTATACGTTATATCGTAATACTACATAACGTTATACGTTATATCGTTATAGTATATAACGTTATACGTTATATCGATATAGTATATAACGTTTTACGTTATATCGTTATAGTATATAACGTTATACGTTACATCGATATAGTATATAACGTTTTACGTTATATCGATATAGTATATAACGTTATACGTTATATCGTTATAGTATATAACGTTATACGTTATATCGTAATACTACATAACGTTATACGTTATAACGATATGATATAACGTAAAACGTTATATACGTTATATCGATATAGTATATAACGTTTTACGTTACATCGATATAGTATATAACGTTTTACGTTAAATCGATATAGTATATAACGTTATACGTTATATCGTTATCGTATATAACGTTATACGTTATATCGTTATAGTACATAACGTTAAACGTTATATCGTTATCGTATATAACGTTATACGTTATATCGCTATCGTATATAACGTTATACGTTATATCGTTATCGTATATAACGTTATACGGTATATCGTTATAGTACATAACGTTATACGTTATATCGTTATCGTATATAACGTTATACGTTATAACGATATAGTTTTTAACGTTATACGTTATATCGTTATCGTATATAACGTTATACGTTATATCTTTATAGTACATAACGTTATACGTTATATCGTTATCGTATATAACGTTATACGTTATATCGTTATCGTATATAACGTTATACGTTATATCGATATAGTATATAACGTTTTACGTTACATCGATATAGTATATAACGTTTTACGTTATATCGTTATAGTACATAACGTTATACGTTATATCGTTATCGTATATAACGTTATACGTTATAACGATATAGTTTTTAACGTTATACGTTATATCGTTATCGTATATAACGTTATACGTTATATCGTTATAGTACATAACGTTATACGTTATATCGTTATCGTATATAACGTTTTACGTTACATCGATATAGTATATAACGTTTTACGTTAAATCGATATAGTATATAACGTTATACGTTATATCGTTATCGTATATAACGTTATACGGTATATCGTTATAGTATATAACGTTATACGTTATATCGTAATACTACATAACGTTATACGTTATAACGATATAGTTTATAACGTTATACGTTATATCGTAATAATACATAACGTTATACGTTATATCGTAATACTACATAACGTTATACGTTATATCGTAATACTACATAACGTTATACGTTACATCGATATAGTATATAACGTTTTACGTTAAATCGATATAGTATATAACGTTATACGTTATATCGTTATCGTATATAACGTTATACGTTATATCGTTATAGTACATAACGTTAAACGTTATATCGTTATAGTATATAACGTTTTACGTTATATCGTTATAGCATATAACGTTATACGTTATATCGTAATAATACATAACGTTATACGTTATATCGTAATACTACATAACGTTATACGTTATATCGTAATACTACATAACGTTATACGTTATATCGTTATAGTATATAACGTTATACGTTATAACGATATAGTTTATAACGTTATACGTTATATCGATATAGTATATAACGTTTTACGTTATATCGTTATAGTATATAACGTTTTACGTTATATCGTTATAGTATATAACGTTATGCGTTATATCGTTATCGTATATAACGTTATACGTTATATCGTAATACTACATAACGTTATACGTTATATCGTAATACTACATAACGTTATACGTTATATCGTTATAGTATATAACGTTATACGTTATATCGATATAGTATATAACGTTTTACGTTATATCGTTATAGTATATAACGTTATACGTTACATCGATATAGTATATAACGTTTTACGTTAAATCGATATAGTATATAACGTTATACGTTATATCGTTATAGTATATAACGTTATACGTTATATCGTTATAGTATATAACGTTATACGTTATAACGATATAGTTTATAACGTTATACGTTATATCGATATAGTATATAACGTTTTACGTTACATCGATATAGTATATAACGTTTTACGTTAAATCGATATAGTATATAACGTTATACGTTATATCGTTATCGTATATAACGTTATACGTTATATCGTTATAGTACATAACGTTAAACGTTATATCGTTATCGTATATAACGTTATACGTTATATCGCTATCGTATATAACGTTATACGTTATATCGTTATCGTATATAACGTTATACGGTATATCGTTATAGTACATAACGTTATACGTTATATCGTTATCGTATATAACGTTATACGTTATAACGATATAGTTTTTAACGTTATACGTTATATCGTTATCGTATATAACGTTATACGTTATATCTTTATAGTACATAACGTTATACGTTATATCGTTATCGTATATAACGTTATACGTTATATCGTTATCGTATATAACGTTATACGTTATATCGATATAGTATATAACGTTTTACGTTACATCGATATAGTATATAACGTTTTACGTTATATCGTTATAGTACATAACGTTGTACGTTATATCGTTATCGTATATAACGTTATACGTTATAACGATATAGTTTTTAACGTTATACGTTATATCGTTATCGTATATAACGTTATACGTTATATCGTTATAGTACATAACGTTATACGTTATATCGTTATCGTATATAACGTTGTACGTTATATCGTTATAGTACATAACGTTATACGTTATATCGATATAGTATATAACGTTATACGTTATAACGATATAGTTTTTAACGTTATACGTTATAACGTTATCGTATATAACGTTATACGGTATATCGTTATAGTATATAACGTTATACGTTATATCGTAATACTACATAACGTTATACGTTATATAGTAATACTACATAACGTTATACGTTATATCGTAATACTACATAACGTTATACGTTATAACGATATAGTTTATAACGTTATACGTTATATCGTTATAGTACATAACGTTATACGTTATATGGATATAGCATATAACGTTATACGTTATATCGTAATACTACATAACGTTATACGTTATATCGTAATACTACATAACGTTATACGTTATATCGTAATACTACATAACGTTATACGCTATATCGTAATACTACATAACGTTATACGTTATATCGTTATCGTATATAACGTTATACGTTATATCGTTATAGTATATAACGTTATACGTTATAACGATATATTTTATAACGTTATACGTTAAATCGTTATCGTATATAACGTTTTACGTTATATCGTTATAGTATATAACGTTATACGTTATATCGAAATAGCATATCACGTTATACGTTATAACGATATAGCTTATAACGTTATACGTTATATCGTTATCGTATATAACGTTATACGTTATATCGTTATAGTACATAACGTTATACGTTATATCGTTATCGTATATAACGTTGTACGTTATATCGTTATAGTACATAACGTTATACGTTATATCGATATGGTATATAACGTTATACGTTATAACGATATAGTTTTTAACGTTATACGTTATATCGTTATCGTATATAACGTTATACGTTATATCGTTATAGTACATAACGTTATACGTTATATCGTTATCGTATATAACGTTTTACGTTACATCGATATAGTATATAACGTTTTACGTTAAATCGATATAGTATATAACGTTATACGTTATATCGTTATAGTATATAACGTTATACGGTATATCGTTATAGTATATAACGTTATACGTTATATCGTAATACTACATAACGTTATACGTTATAACGATATAGTTTATAACGTTATACGTTATATCGTAATAATACATAACGTTATACGTTATATCGTAATACTACATAACGTTATACGTTATATCGTAATACTACATAACGTTATACGTTACATCGATATAGTATATAACGTTTTACGTTAAATCGATATAGTATATAACGTTATACGTTATATCGTTATCGTATATAACGTTATACGTTATATCGTTATAGTACATAACGTTAAACGTTATATCGTTATAGTATATAACGTTTTACGTTATATCGTTATAGCATATAACGTTATACGTTATATCGTAATAATACATAACGTTATACGTTATATCGTAATACTACATAACGTTATACGTTATATCGTAATACTACATAACGTTATACGTTATATCGTTATAGTATATAACGTTATACGTTATAACGATATAGTTTATAACGTTATACGTTATATCGATATAGTATATAACGTTTTACGTTATATCGTTATAGTATATAACGTTTTACGTTATATCGTTATAGTATATAACGTTATGCGTTATATCGTTATCGTATATAACGTTATACGTTATATCGTAATACTACATAACGTTATACGTTATATCGTAATACTACATAACGTTATACGTTATATCGTTATAGTATATAACGTTATACGTTATATCGATATAGTATATAACGTTTTACGTTATATCGTTATAGTATATAACGTTATACGTTACATCGATATAGTATATAACGTTTTACGTTAAATCGATATAGTATATAACGTTATACGTTATATCGTTATAGTATATAACGTTATACGTTATATCGTTATAGTATATAACGTTATACGTTATATCGATATAGTTTATAACGTTATACGTTATATCGATATAGTATATAACGTTTTACGTTACATCGATATAGTATATAACGTTTTACGTTAAATCGATATAGTATATAACGTTATACGTTATATCGTTATCGTATATAACGTTATACGTTATATCGTTATAGTACATAACGTTAAACGTTATATCGTTATCGTATATAACGTTATACGTTATATCGCTATCGTATATAACGTTATACGTTATATCGTTATCGTATATAACGTTATACGGTATATCGTTATAGTACATAACGTTATACGTTATATCGTTATCGTATATAACGTTATACGTTATAACGATATAGTTTTTAACGTTATACGTTATATCGTTATCGTATATAACGTTATACGTTATATCTTTATAGTACATAACGTTATACGTTATATCGTTATCGTATATAACGTTATACGTTATATCGTTATCGTATATAACGTTATACGTTATATCGATATAGTATATAACGTTTTACGTTACATCGATATAGTATATAACGTTTTACGTTATATCGTTATAGTACATAACGTTATACGTTATATCGTTATCGTATATAACGTTATACGTTATAACGATATAGTTTTTAACGTTATACGTTATATCGCTATCGTATATAACGTTATCCGTTATATCGATATAGTATATAACGTTATACGTTATATCGTTATCGTATATAACGTTATACGGTATATCGTTATAGTATATAACGTTATACGGTATATCGTTATAGTATATAACGTTATACGTTATATCGATATAGTATATAACGTTATGCGTTATATCGCTATCGTATATAACGTTATACGTTATATCGTTATCGTATATAACATTATACGGTATATCGTTATAGTATATAACGTTATACGTTATATCGTAATACTACATAACGTTATACGTTATATAGTAATACTACATAACGTTATACGTTATATCGTAATACTACATAACGTTATACGTTATAACGATATAGTTTATAACGTTATACGTTATATCGTTATCGTATATAACGCTATACGTTATATCGTTATCGTATATAACGTTATACGTTATATCGATATCGTATATAACGTTATACGTTATATCGCTATCGTATATAACGTTATCCGTTATATCGTTATCGTATATAACGTTATACGTTATAACGATATAGTTTTTAACGTTATACGTTATATCGTTATCGTATATAACGTTATACGTTATATCGTTATAGTACATAACGTTATACGTTATATCGTTATCGTATATAACGTTGTACGTTATATCGTTATAGTACATAACGTTATACGTTATATCGATATAGTATATAACGTTATACGTTATAACGATATAGTTTTTAACGTTATACGTTATAACGTTATCGTATATAACGTTATACGGTATATCGTTATAGTATATAACGTTATACGTTATATCGTAATACTACATAACGTTATACGTTATATAGTAATACTACATAACGTTATACGTTATATCGTAATACTACATAACGTTATACGTTATAACGATATAGTTTATAACGTTATACGTTATATCGTTATAGTACATAACGTTATACGTTATATGGATATAGCATATAACGTTATACGTTATATCGTAATACTACATAACGTTATACGTTATATCGTAATACTACATAACGTTATACGTTATATCGTAATACTACATAACGTTATACGCTATATCGTAATACTACATAACGTTATACGTTATATCGTTATCGTATATAACGTTATACGTTATATCGTTATAGTATATAACGTTATACGTTATAACGATATATTTTATAACGTTATACGTTAAATCGTTATCGTATATAACGTTTTACGTTATATCGTTATAGTATATAACGTTATACGTTATATCGAAATAGCATATCACGTTATACGTTATAACGATATAGCTTATAACGTTATACGTTATATCGTTATCGTATATAACGTTATACGTTATATCGTTATAGTACATAACGTTATACGTTATATCGTTATCGTATATAACGTTTTACGTTATATCGTTATAGTACATAACGTTATACGTTATATCGATATGGTATATAACGTTATACGTTATAACGATATAGTTTTTAACGTTATACGTTATATCGTTATCGTATATAACGTTATACGTTATATCGTTATAGTACATAACGTTATACGTTATATCGTTATCGTATATAACGTTTTACGTTACATCGATATAGTATATAACGTTTTACGTTAAATCGATATAGTATATAACGTTATACGTTATATCGTTATCGTATATAACGTTATACGGTATATCGTTATAGTATATAACGTTATACGTTATATCGTAATACTACATAACGTTATACGTTATAACGATATAGTTTATAACGTTATACGTTATATCGTAATAATACATAACGTTATACGTTATATCGTAATACTACATAACGTTATACGTTATATCGTAATACTACATAACGTTATACGTTACATCGATATAGTATATAACGTTTTACGTTAAATCGATATAGTATATAACGTTATACGTTATATCGTTATCGTATATAACGTTATACGTTATATCGTTATAGTACATAACGTTAAACGTTATATCGTTATAGTATATAACGTTTTACGTTATATCGTTATAGCATATAACGTTATACGTTATATCGTAATAATACATAACGTTATACGTTATATCGTAATACTACATAACGTTATACGTTATATCGTAATACTACATAACGTTATACGTTATATCGTTATAGTATATAACGTTATACGTTATAACGATATAGTTTATAACGTTATACGTTATATCGATATAGTATATAACGTTTTACGTTATATCGTTATAGTATATAACGTTTTACGTTATATCGATATAGTATATAACGTTTTACGTTATATCGTTATAGTATATAACGTTATACGTTACATCGATATAGTATATAACGTTTTACGTTAAATCGATATAGTTTTTAACGTTATACGTTATATCGTTATCGTATATAACGTTATACGTTATATCGTTATAGTACATAACGTTATACGTTATATCGTTATCGTATATAACGTTGTACGTTATATCGTTATAGTACATAACGTTATACGTTATATCGATATAGTATATAACGTTATACGTTATAACGATATAGTTTTTAACGTTATACGTTATAACGTTATCGTATATAACGTTATACGGTATATCGTTATAGTATATAACGTTATACGTTATATCGTAATACTACATAACGTTATACGTTATATAGTAATACTACATAACGTTATACGTTATATCGTAATACTACATAACGTTATACGTTATATCGTAATACTACATAACGTTATACGTTATATCGTAATACTACATAACGTTATACGCTATATCGTAATACTACATAACGTTATACGTTATATCGTTATCGTATATAACGTTATACGTTATATCGTTATAGTATATAACGTTATACGTTATAACGATATATTTTATAACGTTATACGTTAAATCGTTATCGTATATAACGTTTTACGTTATATCGTTATAGTATATAACGTTATACGTTATATCGAAATAGCATATCACGTTATACGTTATAACGATATAGCTTATAACGTTATACGTTATATCGTTATCGTATATAACGTTATACGTTATATCGTTATAGTACATAACGTTATACGTTATATCGTTATCGTATATAACGTTGTACGTTATATCGTTATAGTACATAACGTTATACGTTATATCGTTATGGTATATAACGTTATACGTTATAACGATATAGTTTTTAACGTTATACGTTATATCGTTATCGTATATAACGTTATACGTTATATCGTTATAGTACATAACGTTATACGTTATATCGTTATCGTATATAACGTTTTACGTTACATCGATATAGTATATAACGTTTTACGTTAAATCGATATAGTATATAACGTTATACGTTATATCGTTATCGTATATAACGTTATACGGTATATCGTTATAGTATATAACGTTATACGTTATATCGTAATACTACATAACGTTATACGTTATAACGATATAGTTTATAACGTTATACGTTATATCGTAATAATACATAACGTTATACGTTATATCGTAATACTACATAACGTTATACGTTATATCGTAATACTACATAACGTTATACGTTACATCGATATAGTATATAACGTTTTACGTTAAATCGATATAGTATATAACGTTATACGTTATATCGTTATCGTATATAACGTTATACGTTATATCGTTATAGTACATAACGTTAAACGTTATATCGTTATAGTATATAACGTTTTACGTTATATCGTTATAGCATATAACGTTATACGTTATATCGTAATAATACATAACGTTATACGTTATATCGTAATACTACATAACGTTATACGTTATATCGTAATACTACATAACGTTATACGTTATATCGTTATAGTATATAACGTTATACGTTATAACGATATAGTTTATAACGTTATACGTTATATCGATATAGTATATAACGTTTTACGTTATATCGTTATAGTATATAACGTTTTACGTTATATCGTTATAGTATATAACGTTATGCGTTATATCGTTATCGTATATAACGTTATACGTTATATCGTAATACTACATAACGTTATACGTTATATCGTAATACTACATAACGTTATACGTTATATCGTTATAGTATATAACGTTATACGTTATATCGATATAGTATATAACGTTTTACGTTATATCGTTATAGTATATAACGTTATACGTTACATCGATATAGTATATAACGTTTTACGTTAAATCGATATAGTATATAACGTTATACGTTATATCGTTATAGTATATAACGTTATACGTTATATCGTTATAGTATATAACGTTATACGTTATAACGATATAGTTTATAACGTTATACGTTATATCGATATAGTATATAACGTTTTACGTTACATCGATATAGTATATAACGTTTTACGTTAAATCGATATAGTATATAACGTTATACGTTATATCGTTATCGTATATAACGTTATACGTTATATCGTTATAGTACATAACGTTAAACGTTATATCGTTATCGTATATAACGTTATACGTTATATCGCTATCGTATATAACGTTATACGTTATATCGTTATCGTATATAACGTTATACGGTATATCGTTATAGTATATAACGTTATACGTTATATCGTAATACTACATAACGTTATACGTTATAACGATATAGTTTATAACGTTATACGTTATATCGTTATCGTATATAACGTTATAGGTTATATCGTTATAGTACATAACGTTATACGTTATATCGTTATCGTATATAACGTTTTACGTTATATCGTTATAGTACATAACGTTATACGTTATATCGTTATCGTATATAACGTTATACGTTATAACGATATAGTTTTTAACGTTATACGTTATATCGTTATCGTATATAACGTTATACGTTATATCTTTATAGTACATAACGTTATACGTTATATCGTTATCGTATATAACGTTATACGTTATATCGTTATCGTATATAACGTTATACGTTATATCGATATAGTATATAACGTTTTACGTTACATCGATATAGTATATAACGTTATACGTTATATCGTTATAGTATATAACGTTATACGTTATAACGATATATTTTATAACGTTATACGTTATATCGTTATCGTATATAACGTTTTACGTTATATCGTTATAGTATATAACGTTATACATTATATCGATATAGTATATAACGTTATACGATATAACGATATAGTTTTTAACGTTATACGTTATATCGTTATCGTATATAACGTTATATGTTATATCGTTATAGTACATAACGTTATACGTTATATCGTTATAGTATATAACGTTATACGTTATATCGATATAGTATATAACGTTTTACGTTACATCGATATAGTATATAACGTTTTACGTTATATCGATATAGTATATAACGTTATACGTTATATCGTTATAGTATATAACGTTATACGTTATATGGATATAGCATACAACGTTATACGTTATATCGTAATAATACATAACGTTATACGTTATAACGATATATTTTATAACGTTATACGTTATATCGTTATCGTATATAACGTTTTACGTTATATCGTTATAGTATATAACGTTATACGTTATATCGATATAGCATATCACGTTATACGTTATATCGTTATAGTACATAACGTTATACGTTATATCGTTATCGTATATAACGTTTTACGTTATATCGTTATAGTACATAACGTTATACGTTATATCGTTTTCGTATATAACGTTATACGTTATATCGATATCGTATATAACGTTTTACGTTATATCGTTATCGTATATAACGTTTTACGTTATATCGTTATAGTATATAACGTTTTACGTTATATCGTTATAGCATAACACGTTATACGTTATGACGGTATAGCTTATAACGTTATACGTTATATCGTTATCGTATATAACGTTTTACGTTATATCGTTATAGTATATAACGTTATACATTATATCGATATAGTATATAACGTTATACGTTATAACGATATAGTTTTTAACGTTATACGTTATATCGTTATCGTATATAACGTTATATGTTATATCGTTATAGTACATAACGTTATACGTTATATCGTTATAGTATATAACGTTATACGTTATATCGATATAGTATATAACGTTTTACGTTATATCGTTATAGTATATAACGTTATACGTTATATGGATATAGCATACAACGTTATACGTTATACCGTAATAATACATAACGTTATACGTTATATCGTAATACTACATAACGTTATACGTTATATCGTTATAGTATATAACGTTATACGTTATAACGATATAGTTTATAACGTTATACGTTATATCGATATAGTATATAACGTTATACGTTATATCGTAATACTACATAACGTTATACGTTATAACGATATAGTTTATAACGTTATACGTTATATCGTTATCGTATATAACGTTATACGTTATATCGTTATAGTACATAACGTTATACGTTATATCGTTATCGTATATAACGTTTTACGTTATATCGTTATAGTACATAACGTTATACGTTATATCGTTATCGTATATAACGTTATACGTTATATCGATATCGTATATAACGTTTTACGTTATATCGTTATAGTATATAACGTTATACGTTATATCGTTATAGTACATAACGTTATACGTTATATCGTTATCGTATATAACGTTATACGTTATATCGTTATCGTATATAACGTTATACGTTATATCGCTATCGTATATAACGTTATACGTTATATCGTAATACTACATAACGTTATACGTTATATCGTTATCGTATATAACGTTATACGTTATATCGTTATAGTATACAACGTTATACGTTATAACGATATATTTTATAACGTTATACGTTATATCGTTATCGTATATAGCGTTTTACGTTATATCGTTATAGTATATAACGTTTTACGTTATATCGTTATAGTATATAACGTTATGCGTTATATCGTTATCGTATATAACGTTATACGTTATATCGTAATACTACATAACGTTATACGTTATATCGTAATACTACATAACGTTTTACGTTATATCGTTATAGTATATAACGTTATACATTATATCGATATAGTATATAACGTTATACGTTATAACGATATAGTTTTTAACGTTATACGTTATATCGTTATCGTATATAACGTTATACGTTATATCGTTATAGTACATAACGTTATACGTTATATCGTTATCGTATATAACGTTATACATTATATCGATATAGTATATAACGTTATACGTTATAACGATATAGTTTTTAACGTTATACGTTATATCGTTATCGTATATAACGTTATACGTTATATCGTTATAGTACATAACGTTATACGTTATATCGTTATAGTACATAAAGTTATACGTTATATCGTTATAGTATATAACGTTATACATTATATCGATATAGTATATAACGTTATCCGTTATAACGATATAGTTTATAACGTTATACGTTATATCGTTATAGTATATAACGTTATACGTTATATCGCTATCGTATATAACGTTATCCGTTATATCGTTATCGTATATAACGTTATACGTTATATCGTTATAGTACATAACGTTATACGTTATATCGTTATAGTATATAACGTTATACGTTATATGGATATAGCATATAACGTTATACGTTATATCGTAATACTACATAACGTTATACGTTATATCGTAATACTACATAACGTTATACGTTGTATCGTAATACTACATAACGTTATACGTTATATCGTTATCGTATATAACGTTCTACGTTATATCGTTATCGTATATAACGTTTTACGTTATATCGTTATAGTATATAACGTTATACATTATATCCATATAGTATATAACGTTATAAGTTATAACGATATAGTTTTTAACGTTATACGTTATATCGTTATCGTATATAACGTTATACGTTATATCGTTATAGTACATAACGTTATACGTTATATCGTTATCGTATATAACGTTATACATTATATCGATATAGTATATAACGTTATACGTTATAACGATATAGTTTATAACGTTATACGTTATATCGTTATCGTATACAACGTTATACGTTATATCGTTATAGCATATAACGTTATACGTTATATCGATATAGTATATAACGTCATACGTTATATGGATATAGCATATAACGTTATACGTTATAACGATATAGTTTATAACGTTATACGTTATATCGTTATCGTATATAACGTTATACGTTATATCGTTATCGTACATAACGTTTTACGTTATATCGATATAGTATATAACGTTAAACGTTATATCGATATAGTATATAACGTTATACGTTATATCGTTATAGTACATAACGTTAAACGTTATATCGTTATCGTATATAACGTTTTACGTTATATCGTTATGGTATATAATGTTATGCGTTATATCGTTATCGTATATAACGTTATACGTTATATCGTAATACTACATAACGTTATACGTTATATCGTAATACTACATAACGTTATACGTTATATCGTTATAGTATATAACGTTTTACGTTATATCGTTATGGTATATAACGTTATGCGTTATATCGAGATAGTATATAACGTTATGCGTTATATCGCTATCGTATATAACGTTATACGTTATATCGTTATCGTATATAACGTTAAACGTTATATCGATATAGTATATAACGTTATACGTTATAACGATATAGTTTATAACGTTATACGTTATATCGTTATCGTATATAACGTTATACGTTATATCGCTATCGTATATAACGTTATACGTTATATTGTTATAGTACATAACGTTATACGTTATATCGTTATCGTATATAACGTTATACGTTATATCGCTATCGTATATAACGTTATCCGTTATATCGATATAGTATATAACGTTATACGTTATATCGTTATCGTATATAACGTTATACCTTATATCGTTATAGTATATAACGTTATACGTTATATCGATATAGTATATAACGTTATGCGTTATATCGCTATCGTATATAACGTTATACGTTATATCGTTATCGTATATAACATTATACGGTATATCGTTATAGTATATAACGTTATACGTTATATCGTAATACTACATAACGTTATACGTTATATAGTAATACTACATAACGTTATACGTTATATCGTAATACTACATAACGTTATACGTTATAACGATATAGTTTATAACGTTATACGTTATATCGTTATCGTATATAACGTTATACGTTATATCGTTATAGTACATAACGTTATACGTTATATCGTTATCGTATATAACGTTTTACGTTACATCGTTATAGTATATAACGTGATACGTTATATGGATATAGCATATAACGTTATACGTTATATCGTAATACTACATAACGTTATACGTTATATCGTAATACTACATAACGTTATACGTTATATCGTAATACTACATAACGTTATACGTTATATCGTAATACTACATAACGTTATACGTTATATCGTTATCGTATATAACGTTATACGTTATATCGTTATCGTATATAACGTTATACGTTATATCGCTATCGTATATAACGTTATACGTTATATTGTTATAGTACATAACGTTATACGTTATATCGCTATCGTATATAACGTTATCCGTTATATCGTTATCGTATATAACGTTATACGTTATATCGTTATAGTACATAACGTTATACGTTATATCGTTATCGTATATAACGTTTTACGTTATATCGTTATAGTACATAACGTTATACGTTATATCGTTATCGTATATAACGTTTTACGTTACATCGTTATAGTATATAACGTGATACGTTATATGGATATAGCATATAACGTTATACGTTATATCGTAATACTACATAACGTTATACGTTATATCGTAATACTACATAACGTTATACGTTATATCGTAATACTACATAACGTTATACGTTATATCGTAATACTACATAACGTTATACGTTATATCGTTATCGTATATAACGTTATACGTTATATCGTTATAGTATATAACGTTATACGTTATAACGATATATTTTATAACGTTATACGTTATATCGTTATCGTATATAACGTTTTACGTTATATCGTTATAGTATATAACGTTATAAGTTATATCGATATAGCATATCACGTTATACGTTATAACGTTATCGTATATAACGTTTGACGTTATATCGTTATAGTATATAACGTTATACGTTATATCGATATAGCATATCACGTTATACGTTATATCGTTATCGTATATAACGTTGTACGTTATATCGTTATAGTACATAACGTTATACGTTATATCGATATAGTATATAACGTTATACGTTATAACGATATAGTTTTTAACGTTATACGTTATATGGTTATCGTATATAACGTTATACGTTATATCGTTATAGTACATAACGTTATACGTTATATCGTTATCGTATATAACGTTATACATTATATCGATATAGTATATAACGTTATACGTTATAACGTTATCGTATATAACGTTTGACGTTATATCGTTATAGTATATAACGTTATACGTTATATCGATATAGCATATCACGTTATACGTTATAACGATATAACGTATAACGTTATACGTTATATCGTTATCGTATATAACGTTTTACGTTATATCGTTATAGTATATAACGTTATACATTATATCGATATAGTATATAACGTTATACGTTATAACGATATAGTTTTTAACGTTATGCGTTATATCGTTATCGTATATAACGTTATACGTTATATCGTTATAGTACATAACGTTATACGTTATATCGTTATCGTATATAACGTTATACATTATATCGATATAGTATATAACGTTATCCGTTATAACGATATAGTTTATAACGTTATACGTTATATCGTTATCGTATACAACGTTATACGTTATATCGTTATAGTACATGACGTTATACGTTATAACGATATAGTTTATAACGTTATACGTTATATCGTTATCGTATATAACATTATACGTTATATCGTTATCGTATATAACGTTTTACGTTATATCGTTATAGTATATAACGTTTTACGTTATATCGTTATAGTATATAACGTTATGCGTTATATCGTTATCGTATATAACGTTATACGTTATATCGTAATACTACATAACGTTATACGTTATATCGTTATAGTATATAACGTTATACGTTATATCGATATAGTATATAACGTTTTACGTTATATCGTTATAGTATATAACGTTATACGTTACATCGTTATAGTACATAATGTTATACGATATATCGTTATCGTATATAACGTTTTACGTTATATCGTTATAGTTCATAACGTTATACGTTATATCGTTATCGTATATAACGTTATACGTTATATCGATATCGTATATAACGTTTTACGTTATATCGTTAGAGTATATAACGTTATACGTTATATCGTTATAGTACATAACGTTATACGTTATATCGTTGTCGTATATAACGTTATACGTTATATCGCTATCGTATATAACGTTATCCGTTATATCGATATAGTATATAACGTTATACGTTATATCGTTATCGTATATAACGTTATGCGTTATATCGTTATCGTATATAACGTTATACGTTATATCGTAATACTACATAACGTTATACGTTATATCGTAATACTACATAACATTATACGTTATAACGATACAGTTTATAACGTTATACGTTATATCGTTATCGTATATAACGTTATACGTTATATCGTTATAGTACATAATGTTATACGATATATCGTTATCGTATATAACGTTTTACGTTATATCGTTATAGTTCATAACGTTATACGTTATATCGTTATCGTATATAACGTTATACGTTATATCGTAATACTACATAACGTTATACGTTATAACGATACAGTTTATAACGTTATACGTTATATCGTTATCGTATATAACGTAATACGTTATAACGATATAGTTTTTAACGTTATACGTTATATCGTTATCGTATATAACGTTTTACGTTATATCGTTATAGTATATAACGTTTTACGTTATATCGTTATAGTATATAACGTTTTACGTTATATCGTTATAGTATATAACGTTATGCGTTATATCGTTATCGTATATAACGTTATACGTTATATCGTAATACTACATAACGTTATACGTTATATCGTAATACTACATAACGTTATACGTTATATCGTTATAGTATATAACGTTATACGTTATATCGATATAGTATATAACGTTTTACGTTATATCGTTATAGTATATAACGTTATACGTTACATCGATATAGTATATAACGTTTTACGTTAAATCGATATAGTATATAACGTTATACGTTATATCGTTATCGTATATAACGTTATACGTTATATCGTTATAGTACATAACGTTAAACGTTATATCGTTATCGTATATAACGTTATACGTTATATCGCTGTCGTATATAACGTTATACGTTATATCGTTATCGTATATAACGTTATACGGTATATCGTTATAGTATATAACGTTATACGTTATATCGTAATACTACATAACGTTATACGTTATATCGTTATAGTATATAACGTTATACGTTATATCGTTATCGTATATAACGTTAAACGTTATATCGTTATAGTATATAACGTTATACGTTATAACGATATATTTTATAACGTTATACGTTATATCGTTATCGTATATAACGTTTTACGTTATATCGTTATAGTATATAACGTTATACGTTATATCGATATAGCATATCACGTTATACGTTATAACGATATAGTATATAACGTTATACGTTATAACGTTATCGTATATAACGTTATACATTTTATCGATATAGTATATAACGTTATACGTTATAACGTTATCGTATATAACGTTTTACGTTATATCGTTATAGTATATAACGTTATACGTTATATCGATATAGCATAACACGTTATACGTTATAACGATATAGCTTATAACGTTATACGTTATATCGTTATCGTATATAACGTTATATGTTATATCGTTATAGTACATAACGTTATACGTTATATCGTTATAGTATATAACGTTATACGTTATATCGATATAGTATATAACGTTTTACGTTATATCGTTATAGTATATAACGTTATACGTTATATGGATATAGCATACAACGTTATACGTTATATCGTAATAATACATAACGTTATACGTTATATCGTAATACTACATAACGTTATACGTTATATCGTAATACTACATAACGTTATACGTTATATCGTTATAGTATATAACGTTATACGTTATAACGATATAGTTTATAACGTTATACGTTATATCGATATAGTATATAACGTTTTACGTTACATCGATATAGTATATAACGTTTTACGTTATATCGATATAGTATATAACGTTATACGTTATATCGTTATCGTATATAACGTTATACGTTATATCGTTATAGTACATAACGTTAAACGTTATATCGTTATCGTATATAACGTTATACGTTATATCGCTATCGTATATAACGTTATACGTTATATCGTTATCGTATATAACGTTATACGGTATATCGTTATAGTATATAACGTTATACGTTGTATCGTAATACTACATAACGTTATACGTTATAACGATATAGTTTATAACGTTATACGTTATATCGTTATCGTATATAACGTTATACGTTATATCGTTATAGTACATAACGTTATACGTTATATCGTTATCGTATATAACGTTTTACGTTATATCGTTATAGTATATAACGTTATACATTATATCGATATAGTATATAACGTTATACGTTATAACGATATAGTTTTTAACGTTATACGTTATATCGTTATCGTATATAACGTTATATGTTATATCGTTATAGTACATAACGTTATACGTTATATCGTTATAGTATATAACGTTATACGTTATATCGATATAGTATATAACGTTTTACGTTATATCGTTATAGTATATAACGTTATACGTTATAACGATATAGTTTATAACGTTATACGTTATATCGTTATCGTATATAACGTTATACGTTATATCGTAATACTACATAACGTTATACGTTATAACGATATAGTTTATAACGTTATACGTTATATCGTTATCGTATATAACGTTATACGTTATATCGTTATAGTACATAACGTTATACGTTATATCGTTATCGTATATAACGTTTTACGTTATATCGTTATAGTACATAACGTTATACGTTATAACGATATAGTTTTTAACGTTATACGTTATATCGTTATCGTATATAACGTTATACGTTATATCTTTATAGTACATAACGTTATACGTTATATCGTTATCGTATATAACGTTATACGTTATATCGTTATCGTATATAACGTTATACGTTATATCGTTATCGTATATAACGTTATACGTTATAACGTTATCGTATATAACGTTTTACGTTATATCGTTATAGTATATAACGTTATACGTTATATCGATATAGCATAACACGTTATACGTTATAACGATATAGCTTATAACGTTATACGTTATATCGTTATCGTATATAACGTTTTACGTTATATCGTTATCGTATATAACGTTTTACGTTATATCGTTATAGTATATAACGTTATACATTATATCGATATAGTATATAACGTTATACGTTATAACGATATAGTTTTTAACGTTATACGTTATATCGTTATCGTATATAACGTTATATGTTATATCGTTATAGTACATAACGTTATACGTTATATCGTTATAGTATATAACGTTATACGTTATATCGATATAGTATATAACGTTTTACGTTATATCGTTATAGTATATAACGTTATACGTTATATGGATATAGCATGCAACGTTATACGTTATATCGTAATAATACATAACGTTATACGTTATATCGTAATACTACATAACGTTATACGTTATATCGTAATACTACATAACGTTATACGTTATATCGTTATAGTATATAACGTTATACGTTATAACGATATAGTTTATAACGTTATACGTTATATCGATATAGTATATAACGTTTTACGTTACATCGATATAGTATATAACGTTTTACGTTATATCGATATAGTATATAACGTTATACGTTATATCGTTATCGTATATAACGTTATACGTTATATCGTTATAGTACATAACGTTAAACGTTATATCGTTATCGTATATAACGTTATACGTTATATCGCTATCGTATATAACGTTATACGTTATATCGTTATCGTATATAACGTTATACGGTATATCGTTATAGTATATAACGTTATACGTTATATCGTAATACTACATAACGTTATACGTTATAACGATATAGTTTATAACGTTATACGTTATATCGTTATCGTATATAACGTTATACGTTATATCGTTATAGTTCATAACGTTATACGTAGTATCGTTATCGTATATAACGTTATACGTTATATCGTTATAGTATATAACGTTATACGTTATATCGTTATAGTACATAACGTTATACGTTATATCGTTATCGTATATAACGTTATACGTTATATCGCTATCGTATATAACGTTATCCGTTATATCGTAATACTACATAACGTTATACGTTATATCGTAATACTACATAACGTTATACGTTATATCGTTATCGTATATAACGTTATACGTTATATCGTTATCGTATATAACGTTATACGTTATATCGATATAGCATAACACGTTATACGTTATAACGATATAGCTTATAACGTTATACGTTATATCGATATAGCATATCACGTTATACGTTATAACGATATAGTATATAACGTTATACGTTATAACGTTATCGTATATAACGTTATACATTATATCGATATAGTATATAACGTTATACGTTATAACGTTATCGTATATAACGTTTTACGTTATATCGTTATAGTATATATCGTTATACGTTATATCGATATAGCATAACACGTTATACGTTATAACGATATAGCTTATAACGTTATACGTTATATCGTTATCGTATATAACGTTTTACGTTATATCGTTATAGTATATAACGTTATACATTATATCGATATAGTATATAACGTTATACGTTATAACGATATAGTTTTTAACGTTATACGTTATATCGTTATCGTATATAACGTTATATGTTATATCGTTATAGTACATAACGTTATACGTTATATCGTTATAGTATATAACGTTATACGTTATATCGATATAGTATATAACGTTTTACGTTATATCGTTATAGTATATAACGTTATACGTTATATGGATATAGCATGCAACGTTATACGTTATATCGTAATAATACATAACGTTATACGTTATATCGTAATACTACATAACGTTATACGTTATATCGTAATACTACATAACGTTATACGTTATATCGTTATAGTATATAACGTTATACGTTATAACGATATAGTTTATAACGTTATACGTTATATCGATATAGTATATAACGTTTTACGTTACATCGATATAGTATATAACGTTTTACGTTATATCGATATAGTATATAACGTTATACGTTATATCGTTATCGTATATAACGTTATACGTTATATCGTTATAGTACATAACGTTAAACGTTATATCGTTATCGTATATAACGTTATACGTTATATCGCTATCGTATATAACGTTATACGTTATATCGTTATCGTATATAACGTTATACGGTATATCGTTATAGTATATAACGTTATACGTTATATCGTAATACTACATAACGTTATACGTTATAACGATATAGTTTATAACGTTATACGTTATATCGTTATCGTATATAACGTTATACGTTATATCGTTATAGTTCATAACGTTATACGTAGTATCGTTATCGTATATAACGTTATACGTTATATCGTTATAGTATATAACGTTATACGTTATATCGTTATAGTACATAACGTTATACGTTATATCGTTATCGTATATAACGTTATACGTTATATCGCTATCGTATATAACGTTATCCGTTATATCGTAATACTACATAACGTTATACGTTATATCGTAATACTACATAACGTTATACGTTATATCGTTATCGTATATAACGTTATACGTTATATCGTTATCGTATATAACGTTATACGTTATATCGATATAGCATAACACGTTATACGTTATAACGATATAGCTTATAACGTTATACGTTATATCGATATAGCATATCACGTTATACGTTATAACGATATAGTATATAACGTTATACGTTATAACGTTATCGTATATAACGTTTTACGTTATATCGTTATAGTATATATCGTTATACGTTATATCGATATAGCATAACACGTTATACGTTATAACGATATAGCTTATAACGTTATACGTTATATCGTTATCGTATATAACGTTTTACGTTATATCGTTATAGTATATAACGTTATACATTATATCGATATAGTATATGACGTTATACGTTATAACGATATAGTTTTTAACGTTATACGTTATATCGTTATCGTATATAACGTTATATGTTATATCGTTATAGTACATAACGTTATACGTTATATCGTTATAGTATATAACGTTATACGTTATATCGATATAGTATATAACGTTTTACGTTATATCGTTATAGTATATAACGTTATACGTTATATGGATATAGCATACAACGTTATACGTTATATCGTAATAATACATAACGTTATACGTTATATCGTAATACTACATAACGTTATACGTTATATCGTAATACTACATAACGTTATACGTTATATCGTAATACTACATAACGTTATACGTTATATCGTTATAGTATATAACGTTATACGTTATAACGATATAGTTTATAACGTTATACGTTATATCGATATAGTATATAACGTTTTACGTTACATCGATATAGTATATAACGTTTTACGTTATATCGATATAGTATATAACGTTATACGTTATATCGTTATCGTATATAACGTTATACGTTATATCGTTATAGTACATAACGTTAAACGTTATATCGTTATCGTATATAACGTTATACGTTATATCGCTATCGTATATAACGTTATACGTTATATCGTTATCGTATATAACGTTATACGGTATATCGTTATAGTATATAACGTTATACGTTATATCGTAATACTACATAACGTTATACGTTATAACGATATAGTTTATAACGTTATACGTTATATCGTTATCGTATATAACGTTTTACGTTATATCGCTATCGTATATAACGTTATACGTTATATCGTTATCGTATATAACGTTATACGGTATATCGTTATAGTATATAACGTTATACGTTATATCGTAATACTACATAACGTTATACGTTATAACGATATAGTTTATAACGTTATACGTTATATCGTTATCGTATATAACGTTATACGTTATATCGTTATAGTATATAACGTTATACGTTATAACGATATATTTTATAACGTTATACGTTATATCGTTATCGTATATAACGTTTTACGTTATATCGTTATAGTATATAACGTTATACGTTATATCGATATAGCATATCACGTTATACGTTATAACGATATAGTATATAACGTTATACGTTATATCGTTATAGTACATAACGTTATACGTTATATCGTTATCGTATATAACGTTTTACGTTATATCGTTATAGTACATAACGTTATACGTTATATCGTTATCGTATATAACGTTATACGTTATATCGATATCGTATATAACGTTTTACGTTATATCGTTATCGTATATAACGTTTTACGTTATATCGTTATAGTATATAACGTTTTACGTTATATCGTTATCGTATATAACGTTATACGTTATATCGTTATCGTATATAACGTTATACGTTATATCGTTATAGTACATAACGTTATACGTTATTTCGTTTTAGCATATAACATTATACGTTATATCGTTATAGTATATAAAGCTATACATCATATCGTTATAGTATATAACGTTAGACGTTATATCGTGGTACTACATAACGTCATACGATATATCGTAATAGTATATAACGTTATACGATATATAGTAATAGTATGTAACGTTATACGTTATATCGTTATAGTATATAACGTTATACGTTATATCGTAATACTATATAACTTTTTACCTTATATCGTTATAGTACATAACGTTATACGCTATATCGTTATCGTATATAACGTTATACGTTATATCGATATCGTATATAACGTTTTACGTTATATCGTTATAGTATATAACGTTATACGTTATATCGTTATAGTACATAACGTTATACGTTATATCGTTATCGTATATAACGTTTTACGTTATATCGTTATAGTATATAACGTTATACATTATATCGATATAGTATATAACGTTATACGTTATAACGATATAGTTTTTAACGTTATACGTTATATCGTTATCGTATATAACGTTATATGTTATATCGTTATAGTACATAACGTTATACGTTATATCGTTATAGTATATAACGTTATACGTTATATCGATATAGTATATAACGTTTTACGTTATATCGTTATAGTATATAACGTTATACGTTATATGGATATAGCATACAACGTTATACGTTATATCGTAATAATACATAACGTTATACGTTATATCGTAATACTACATAACGTTATACGTTATATCGTAATACTACAGAACGTTATACGTTATATCGTTATAGTATATAACGTTATACGTTATATCGTAATACTACATAACGTTATACGTTATAACGATATAGTTTATAACGTTATACGTTATATCGTTATCGTATATAACGTTATACGTTATATCGTTATAGTACATAACGTTATACGTTATATCGTTATCGTATATAACGTTATACGTTATATCGCTATCGTATATAACGTTATCCGTTATATCGTAATACTACATAACGTTATACGTTATATCGTAATACTACATAACGTTATACGTTATATCGTTATCGTATATAACGTTATACGTTATATCGCTATCGTATATAACGTTATCCGTTATATCGTAATACTACATAACGTTATACGTTATATCGTAATACTACATAACGTTATACGTTATATCCTTATCGTATATAACGTTATACGTTATATCGTTATAGTATATAACGTTATACGTTATAACGATATATTTTATAACGTTATACGTTATATCGTTATCGTATATAACGTTTTACGTTATATCGTTATAGTATATAACGTTATACGTTATATCGATATAGCATATCACGTTATACGTTATAACGATATAGTATATAACGTTATACGTTATATCGTTATAGTACATAACGTTATACGTTATATCGTTATAGTATATAACGTTATACGTTATATCGTTATAGTACATAACGTTATACGTTATATCGTTATCGTATATAACGTTATACGTTATATCGCTATCGTATATAACGTTATCCGTTATATCGTAATACTACATAACGTTATACGTTATATCGTAATACTACATAACGTTATACGTTATATCGTTATCGTATATAACGTTATACGTTATATCGTTATCGTATATAACGTTATACGTTATATCGTTATAGTACATAACGTTATACGTTATATCGTTATCGTATATAACGTTATACGTTATATCGCTATCGTATATAACGTTATCCGTTATATCGTAATACTACATAACGTTATACGTTATATCGTAATACTACATAACGTTATACGTTATATCGTTATCGTATATAACGTTATACGTTATGTCGTTATAGTATATAACGTTATACGTTATAACGATATATTTTATAACGTTATACGTTATATCGTTATCGTATATAACGTTTTACGTTATATCGTTATAGTACATAACGTTATACGTTATATCGTTATCGTATATAACGTTTTACGTTATATCGTTATAGTTCATAACGTTATACGTAGTATCGTTATCGTATATAACGTTATACGTTATATCGTTATAGTATATAACGTTATACGTTATATCGTTATAGTACATAACGTTATACGTTATATCGTTATCGTATATAACGTTATACGTTATATCGCTATCGTATATAACGTTATCCGTTATATCGTAATACTACATAACGTTATACGTTATATCGTAATACTACATAACGTTATACGTTATATCGTTATCGTATATAACGTTATACGTTATATCGTTATCGTATATAACGTTATACGTTATATCGTTATAGTACATAACGTTATACGTTACATCGTTATCGTATATAACGTTTTACGTTATATCGTTATAGTACATAACGTTATACGTTATATCGTTATCGTATATAACGTTATACGTTATATCGATATCGTATATAACGTTTTACGTTATATCGTTATAGTATATAACGTTATACGTTATATCGTTATAGTACATAACGTTATACGTTATATGGATATAGCATACAACGTTATACGTTATATCGTAATAATACATAACGTTATACGTTATATCGTAATACTACATAACGTTATACGTTATATCGTAATACTACAGAACGTTATACGTTATATCGTTATAGTATATAACGTTATACGTTATATCGTAATACTACATAACGTTATACGTTATAACGATATAGTTTATAACGTTATACGTTATATCGTTATCGTATATAACGTTATACGTTATATCGTTATAGTACATAACGTTATACGTTATATCGTTATAGTATATAACGTTATACGTTATATCGTTATCGTATATAACGTTATACGTTATATCGTTATAGTATATAACGTTATACGTTATAACGATATATATTATAACGTTATACGTTATATCGTTATCGTATATAACGTTTTACGTTATATCGTTATAGTATATAACGTTATACGTTATATCGATATAGCATATCACGTTATACGTTATAACGATATAGTATATAACGTTATACGTTATAACGTTATCGTATATAACGTTATACATTATATCGATATAGTATATAACGTTATACGTTATAACGTTATCGTATATAACGTTCTACGTTATATCGTTATAGTATATAACGTTATACGTTATATCGATATAGCATATCACGTTATACGTTATAACGATATAGCTTATAACGTTATACGTTATATCGTTATCGTATATAACGTTTTACGTTATATCGTTATCGTATATAACGTTTTACGTTATATCGTTATAGTATATAACGTTATACATTATATCGATATAGTATATAACGTTATACGTTATAACGATATAGTTTTTAACGTTATACGTTATATCGTTATCGTATATAACGTTATACGTTATATCGTTATAGTACATAACGTTATACGTTATATCGTTATCGTATATAACGTTATACATTATATCGATATAGTATATAACGTTATCCGTTATAACGATATAGTTTATAACGTTATACGTTATATCGTTATCGTATACAACGTTATACGTTATATCGTTACAGTACATGACGTTATACGTTATATCGTTATCGTATATAACGTTATACGTTATATCGTTATCGTATATAACGTTTTACGTTATATCGTTATAGTACATAACGTTATACGTTATATCGCTATCGTATATAACGTTATCCGTTATATCGTTATCGTATATAACGTTATACGTTATATCGTTATAGTACATAACGTTATACGTTATATCGTTATCGTATATAACGTTTTACGTTATATCGTTATAGTACATAACGTTATACGTTATATCGTTATCGTATATAACGTTTTACGTTACATCGTTATAGTATATAACGTGATACGTTATATGGATATAGCATATAACGTTATACGTTATATCGTAATACTACATAACGTTATACGTTATATCGTAATACTACATAACGTTATACGTTATATCGTAATACTACATAACGTTATACGTTATATCGTAATACTACATAACGTTATACGTTATATCGTTATCGTATATAACGTTATACGTTATATCGTTATAGTATATAACGTTATACGTTATAACGATATATTTTATAACGTTATACGTTATATCGTTATCGTATATAACGTTTTACGTTATATCGTTATAGTATATAACGTTATAAGTTATATCGATATAGCATATCACGTTATACGTTATAACGATATAGCTTATAACGTTATACGTTATATCGTTATCGTATATAACGTTATACGTTATATCGTTATAGTACATAACGTTATACGTTATATCGTTATCGTATATAACGTTGTACGTTATATCGTTATAGTACATAACGTTATACGTTATATCGATATAGTATATAACGTTATACGTTATAACGATATAGTTTTTAACGTTATACGTTATATGGTTATCGTATATAACGTTATACGTTATATCGTTATAGTACATAACGTTATACGTTATATCGTTATCGTATATAACGTTATACATTATATCGATATAGTATATAACGTTATACGTTATAACGTTATCGTATATAACGTTTGACGTTATATCGTTATAGTATATAACGTTATACGTTATATCGATATAGCATATCACGTTATACGTTATAACGATATAACGTATAACGTTATACGTTATATCGTTATCGTATATAACGTTTTACGTTATATCGTTATAGTATATAACGTTATACATTATATCGATATAGTATATAACGTTATACGTTATAACGATATAGTTTTTAACGTTATGCGTTATATCGTTATCGTATATAACGTTATACGTTATATCGTTATAGTACATAACGTTATACGTTATATCGTTATCGTATATAACGTTATACATTATATCGATATAGTATATAACGTTATCCGTTATAACGATATAGTTTATAACGTTATACGTTATATCGTTATCGTATACAACGTTATACGTTATATCGTTATAGTACATGACGTTATACGTTATAACGATATAGTTTATAACGTTATACGTTATATCGTTATCGTATATAACATTATACGTTATATCGTTATCGTATATAACGTTTTACGTTATATCGTTATAGTATATAACGTTTTACGTTATATCGTTATAGTATATAACGTTATGCGTTATATCGTTATCGTATATAACGTTATACGTTATATCGTAATACTACATAACGTTATACGTTATATCGTTATAGTATATAACGTTATACGTTATATCGATATAGTATATAACGTTTTACGTTATATCGTTATAGTATATAACGTTATACGTTACATCGTTATAGTACATAATGTTATACGATATATCGTTATCGTATATAACGTTTTACGTTATATCGTTATAGTTCATAACGTTATACGTTATATCGTTATCGTATATAACGTTATACGTTATATCGATATCGTATATAACGTTTTACGTTATATCGTTAGAGTATATAACGTTATACGTTATATCGTTATAGTACATAACGTTATACGTTATATCGTTGTCGTATATAACGTTATACGTTATATCGCTATCGTATATAACGTTATCCGTTATATCGATATAGTATATAACGTTATACGTTATATCGTTATCGTATATAACGTTATGCGTTATATCGTTATCGTATATAACGTTATACGTTATATCGTAATACTACATAACGTTATACGTTATATCGTAATACTACATAACATTATACGTTATAACGATACAGTTTATAACGTTATACGTTATATCGTTATCGTATATAACGTTATACGTTATATCGTTATAGTACATAATGTTATACGATATATCGTTATCGTATATAACGTTTTACGTTATATCGTTATAGTTCATAACGTTATACGTTATATCGTTATCGTATATAACGTTATACGTTATATCGTAATACTACATAACGTTATACGTTATAACGATACAGTTTATAACGTTATACGTTATATCGTTATCGTATATAACGTAATACGTTATAACGATATAGTTTTTAACGTTATACGTTATATCGTTATCGTATATAACGTTTTACGTTATATCGTTATAGTATATAACGTTTTACGTTATATCGTTATAGTATATAACGTTTTACGTTATATCGTTATAGTATATAACGTTATGCGTTATATCGTTATCGTATATAACGTTATACGTTATATCGTAATACTACATAACGTTATACGTTATATCGTAATACTACATAACGTTATACGTTATATCGTTATAGTATATAACGTTATACGTTATATCGATATAGTATATAACGTTTTACGTTATATCGTTATAGTATATAACGTTATACGTTACATCGATATAGTATATAACGTTTTACGTTAAATCGATATAGTATATAACGTTATACGTTATATCGTTATCGTATATAACGTTATACGTTATATCGTTATAGTACATAACGTTAAACGTTATATCGTTATCGTATATAACGTTATACGTTATATCGCTGTCGTATATAACGTTATACGTTATATCGTTATCGTATATAACGTTATACGGTATATCGTTATAGTATATAACGTTATACGTTATATCGTAATACTACATAACGTTATACGTTATATCGTTATAGTATATAACGTTATACGTTATATCGTTATCGTATATAACGTTAAACGTTATATCGTTATAGTATATAACGTTATACGTTATAACGATATATTTTATAACGTTATACGTTATATCGTTATCGTATATAACGTTTTACGTTATATCGTTATAGTATATAACGTTATACGTTATATCGATATAGCATATCACGTTATACGTTATAACGATATAGTATATAACGTTATACGTTATAACGTTATCGTATATAACGTTATACATTTTATCGATATAGTATATAACGTTATACGTTATAACGTTATCGTATATAACGTTTTACGTTATATCGTTATAGTATATAACGTTATACGTTATATCGATATAGCATAACACGTTATACGTTATAACGATATAGCTTATAACGTTATACGTTATATCGTTATCGTATATAACGTTATATGTTATATCGTTATAGTACATAACGTTATACGTTATATCGTTATAGTATATAACGTTATACGTTATATCGATATAGTATATAACGTTTTACGTTATATCGTTATAGTATATAACGTTATACGTTATATGGATATAGCATACAACGTTATACGTTATATCGTAATAATACATAACGTTATACGTTATATCGTAATACTACATAACGTTATACGTTATATCGTAATACTACATAACGTTATACGTTATATCGTTATAGTATATAACGTTATACGTTATAACGATATAGTTTATAACGTTATACGTTATATCGATATAGTATATAACGTTTTACGTTACATCGATATAGTATATAACGTTTTACGTTATATCGATATAGTATATAACGTTATACGTTATATCGTTATCGTATATAACGTTATACGTTATATCGTTATAGTACATAACGTTAAACGTTATATCGTTATCGTATATAACGTTATACGTTATATCGCTATCGTATATAACGTTATACGTTATATCGTTATCGTATATAACGTTATACGGTATATCGTTATAGTATATAACGTTATACGTTGTATCGTAATACTACATAACGTTATACGTTATAACGATATAGTTTATAACGTTATACGTTATATCGTTATCGTATATAACGTTATACGTTATATCGTTATAGTACATAACGTTATACGTTATATCGTTATCGTATATAACGTTTTACGTTATATCGTTATAGTATATAACGTTATACATTATATCGATATAGTATATAACGTTATACGTTATAACGATATAGTTTTTAACGTTATACGTTATATCGTTATCGTATATAACGTTATATGTTATATCGTTATAGTACATAACGTTATACGTTATATCGTTATAGTATATAACGTTATACGTTATATCGATATAGTATATAACGTTTTACGTTATATCGTTATAGTATATAACGTTATACGTTATAACGATATAGTTTATAACGTTATACGTTATATCGTTATCGTATATAACGTTATACGTTATATCGTAATACTACATAACGTTATACGTTATAACGATATAGTTTATAACGTTTTACGTTAAATCGATATAGTATATAACGTTATACGTTATATCGTTATCGTATATAACGTTATACGTTATATCGTTATAGTACATAACGTTAAACGTTATATCGTTATCGTATATAACGTTATACGTTATATCGCTGTCGTATATAACGTTATACGTTATATCGTTATCGTATATAACGTTATACGGTATATCGTTATAGTATATAACGTTATACGTTATATCGTAATACTACATAACGTTATACGTTATATCGTTATAGTATATAACGTTATACGTTATATCGTTATCGTATATAACGTTAAACGTTATATCGTTATAGTATATAACGTTATACGTTATAACGATATATTTTATAACGTTATACGTTATATCGTTATCGTATATAACGTTTTACGTTATATCGTTGTAGTATATAACGTTATACGTTATATCGATATAGCATATCACGTTATACGTTATAACGATATAGTATATAACGTTATACGTTATAACGTTATCGTATATAACGTTATACATTTTATCGATATAGTATATAACGTTATACGTTATAACGTTATCGTATATAACGTTTTACGTTATATCGTTATAGTATATAACGTTATACGTTATATCGATATAGCATAACACGTTATACGTTATAACGATATAGCTTATAACGTTATACGTTATATCGTTATCGTATATAACGTTATATGTTATATCGTTATAGTACATAACGTTATACGTTATATCGTTATAGTATATAACGTTATACGTTATATCGATATAGTATATAACGTTTTACGTTATATCGTTATAGTATATAACGTTATACGTTATATGGATATAGCATACAACGTTATACGTTATATCGTAATAATACATAACGTTATACGTTATATCGTAATACTACATAACGTTATACGTTATATCGTAATACTACATAACGTTATACGTTATATCGTTATAGTATATAACGTTATACGTTATAACGATATAGTTTATAACGTTATACGTTATATCGATATAGTATATAACGTTTTACGTTACATCGATATAGTATATAACGTTTTACGTTATATCGATATAGTATATAACGTTATACGTTATATCGTTATCGTATATAACGTTATACGTTATATCGTTATAGTACATAACGTTAAACGTTATATCGTTATCGTATATAACGTTATACGTTATATCGCTATCGTATATAACGTTATACGTTATATCGTTATCGTATATAACGTTATACGGTATATCGTTATAGTATATAACGTTATACGTTGTATCGTAATACTACATAACGTTATACGTTATAACGATATAGTTTATAACGTTATACGTTATATCGTTATCGTATATAACGTTATACGTTATATCGTTATAGTACATAACGTTATACGTTATATCGTTATCGTATATAACGTTTTACGTTATATCGTTATAGTATATAACGTTATACATTATATCGATATAGTATATAACGTTATACGTTATAACGATATAGTTTTTAACGTTATACGTTATATCGTTATCGTATATAACGTTATATGTTATATCGTTATAGTACATAACGTTATACGTTATATCGTTATAGTATATAACGTTATACGTTATATCGATATAGTATATAACGTTTTACGTTATATCGTTATAGTATATAACGTTATACGTTATAACGATATAGTTTACAACGTTATACGTTATATCGTTATCGTATATAACGTTATACGTTATATCGTAATACTACATAACGTTATACGTTATAACGATATAGTTTATAACGTTATACGTTATATCGTTATCGTATATAACGTTATACGTTATATCGTTATAGTACATAACGTTATACGTTATATCGTTATCGTATATAACGTTTTACGTTATATCGTTATAGTACATAACGTTATACGTTATAACGATATAGTTTTTAACGTTATACGTTATATCGTTATCGTATATAACGTTATACGTTATATCTTTATAGTACATAACGTTATACGTTATATCGTTATCGTATATAACGTTATACGTTATATCGTTATCGTATATAACGTTATACGTTATATCGTTATCGTATATAACGTTATACGTTATAACGTTATCGTATATAACGTTTTACGTTATATCGTTATAGTATATAACGTTATACGTTATATCGATATAGCATAACACGTTATACGTTATAACGATATAGCTTATAACGTTATACGTTATATCGATATAGCATATCACGTTATACGTTATAACGATATAGTATATAACGTTATACGTTATAACGTTATCGTATATAACGTTATACATTATATCGATATAGTATATAACGTTATACGTTATAACGTTATCGTATATAACGTTTTACGTTATATCGTTATAGTATATAACGTTATACGTTATATCGATATAGCATAACACGTTATACGTTATAACGATATAGCTTATAACGTTATACGTTATATCGTTATCGTATATAACGTTTTACGTTATATCGTTATAGTATATAACGTTATACATTATATCGATATAGTATATAACGTTATACGTTATAACGATATAGTTTTTAACGTTATACGTTATATCGTTATCGTATATAACGTTATATGTTATATCGTTATAGTACATAACGTTATACGTTATATCGTTATAGTATATAACGTTATACGTTATATCGATATAGTATATAACGTTTTACGTTATATCGTTATAGTATATAACGTTATACGTTATATGGATATAGCATGCAACGTTATACGTTATATCGTAATAATACATAACGTTATACGTTATATCGTAATACTACATAACGTTATACGTTATATCGTAATACTACATAACGTTATACGTTATATCGTTATAGTATATAACTTTATACGTTATAACGATATAGTTTATAACGTTATACGTTATATCGATATAGTATATAACGTTTTACGTTACATCGATATAGTATATAACGTTTTACGTTATATCGATATAGTATATAACGTTATACGTTATATCGTTATCGTATATAACGTTATACGTTATATCGTTATAGTACATAACGTTAAACGTTATATCGTTATCGTATATAACGTTATACGTTATATCGCTATCGTATATAACGTTATACGTTATATCGTTATCGTATATAACGTTATACGGTATATCGTTATAGTATATAACGTTATACGTTATATCGTAATACTACATAACGTTATACGTTATAACGATATAGTTTATAACGTTATACGTTATATCGTTATCGTATATAACGTTATACGTTATATCGTTATAGTTCATAACGTTATACGTAGTATCGTTATCGTATATAACGTTATACGTTATATCGTTATAGTATATAACGTTATACGTTATATCGTTATAGTACATAACGTTATACGTTATATCGTTATCGTATATAACGTTATACGTTATATCGCTATCGTATATAACGTTATCCGTTATATCGTAATACTACATAACGTTATACGTTATATCGTAATACTACATAACGTTATACGTTATATCGTTATCGTATATAACGTTATACGTTATATCGTTATAGTATATAACGTTATACGTTATATCGATATAGCATAACACGTTATACGTTATAACGATATAGCTTATAACGTTATACGTTATATCGATATAGCATATCACGTTATACGTTATAACGATATAGTATATAACGTTATACGTTATAACGTTATCGTATATAACGTTATACATTATATCGATATAGTATATAACGTTATACGTTATAACGTTATCGTATATAACGTTTTACGTTATATCGTTATAGTATATATCGTTATACGTTATATCGATATAGCATAACACGTTATACGTTATAACGATATAGCTTATAACGTTATACGTTATATCGTTATCGTATATAACGTTTTACGTTATATCGTTATAGTATATAACGTTATACATTATATCGATATAGTATATAACGTTATACGTTATAACGATATAGTTTTTAACGTTATACGTTATATCGTTATCGTATATAACGTTATATGTTATATCGTTATAGTACATAACGTTATACGTTATATCGTTATAGTATATAACGTTATACGTTATATCGATATAGTATATAACGTTTTACGTTATATCGTTATAGTATATAACGTTATACGTTATATGGATATAGCATGCAACGTTATACGTTATATCGTAATAATACATAACGTTATACGTTATATCGTAATACTACATAACGTTATACGTTATATCGTAATACTACATAACGTTATACGTTATATCGTTATAGTATATAACGTTATACGTTATAACGATATAGTTTATAACGTTATACGTTATATCGATATAGTATATAACGTTTTACGTTACATCGATATAGTATATAACGTTTTACGTTATATCGATATAGTATATAACGTTATACGTTATATCGTTATCGTATATAACGTTATACGTTATATCGTTATAGTACATAACGTTAAACGTTATATCGTTATCGTATATAACGTTATACGTTATATCGCTATCGTATATAACGTTATACGTTATATCGTTATCGTATATAACGTTATACGGTATATCGTTATAGTATATAACGTTATACGTTATATCGTAATACTACATAACGTTATACGTTATAACGATATAGTTTATAACGTTATACGTTATATCGTTATCGTATATAACGTTATACGTTATATCGTTATAGTTCATAACGTTATACGTAGTATCGTTATCGTATATAACGTTATACGTTATATCGTTATAGTATATAACGTTATACGTTATATCGTTATAGTACATAACGTTATACGTTATATCGTTATCGTATATAACGTTATACGTTATATCGCTATCGTATATAACGTTATCCGTTATATCGTAATACTACATAACGTTATACGTTATATCGTAATACTACATAACGTTATACGTTATATCGTTATCGTATATAACGTTATACGTTATATCGTTATCGTATATAACGTTATACGTTATATCGATATAGCATAACACGTTATACGTTATAACGATATAGCTTATAACGTTATACGTTATATCGATATAGCATATCACGTTATACGTTATAACGATATAGTATATAACGTTATACGTTATAACGTTATCGTATATAACGTTATACATTATATCGATATAGTATATAACGTTATACGTTATAACGTTATCGTATATAACGTTTTACGTTATATCGTTATAGTATATATCGTTATACGTTATATCGATATAGCATAACACGTTATACGTTATAACGATATAGCTTATAACGTTATACGTTATATCGTTATCGTATATAACGTTTTACGTTATATCGTTATAGTATATAACGTTATACATTATATCGATATAGTATATGACGTTATACGTTATAACGATATAGTTTTTAACGTTATACGTTATATCGTTATCGTATATAACGTTATATGTTATATCGTTATAGTACATAACGTTATACGTTATATCGTTATAGTATATAACGTTATACGTTATATCGATATAGTATATAACGTTTTACGTTATATCGTTATAGTATATAACGTTATACGTTATATGGATATAGCATACAACGTTATACGTTATATCGTAATAATACATAACGTTATACGTTATATCGTAATACTACATAACGTTATACGTTATATCGTAATACTACATAACGTTATACGTTATATCGTAATACTACATAACGTTATACGTTATATCGTTATAGTATATAACGTTATACGTTATAACGATATAGTTTATAACGTTATACGTTATATCGATATAGTATATAACGTTTTACGTTACATCGATATAGTATATAACGTTTTACGTTATATCGATATAGTATATAACGTTATACGTTATATCGTTATCGTATATAACGTTATACGTTATATCGTTATAGTACATAACGTTAAACGTTATATCGTTATCGTATATAACGTTATACGTTATATCGCTATCGTATATAACGTTATACGTTATATCGTTATCGTATATAACGTTATACGGTATATCGTTATAGTATATAACGTTATACGTTATATCGTAATACTACATAACGTTATACGTTATAACGATATAGTTTATAACGTTATACGTTATATCGTTATCGTATATAACGTTTTACGTTATATCGCTATCGTATATAACGTTATACGTTATATCGTTATCGTATATAACGTTATACGGTATATCGTTATAGTATATAACGTTATACGTTATATCGTAATACTACATAACGTTATACGTTATAACGATATCGTATATAACGTTTTACGTTATATCGTTATAGTACATAACGTTATACGTTATATCGTTATCGTATATAACGTTATACGTTATATCGATATCGTATATAACGTTTTACGTTATATCGTTATCGTATATAACGTTTTACGTTATATCGTTATAGTATATAACGTTTTACGTTATATCGTTATCGTATATAACGTTATACGTTATATCGTTATCGTATATAACGTTATACGTTATATCGTTATAGTACATAACGTTATACGTTATTTCGTTTTAGCATATAACATTATACGTTATATCGTTATAGTATATAAAGCTATACATCATATCGTTATAGTATATAACGTTAGACGTTATATCGTGGTACTACATAACGTCATACGATATATCGTAATAGTATATAGCGTTATACGTTATAACGTAATAGTATGTAACGTTATACGTTATATCGTTATAGTATATAACGTTATACGTTATATCGTTATAGTATATAACGTTATACGTTATATCGTAATACTATATAACTTTTTACCTTATATCGTTATAGTACATAACGTTATACGCTATATCGTTATCGTATATAACGTTATACGTTATATCGATATCGTATATAACGTTTTACGTTATATCGTTATAGTATATAACGTTATACGTTATATCGTTATAGTACATAACGTTATACGTTATATCGTTATCGTATATAACGTTTTACGTTATATCGTTATAGTATATAACGTTATACATTATATCGATATAGTATATAACGTTATACGTTATAACGATATAGTTTTTAACGTTATACGTTATATCGTTATCGTATATAACGTTATATGTTATATCGTTATAGTACATAACGTTATACGTTATATCGTTATAGTATATAACGTTATACGTTATATCGATATAGTATATAACGTTTTACGTTATATCGTTATAGTATATAACGTTATACGTTATATGGATATAGCATACAACGTTATACGTTATATCGTAATAATACATAACGTTATACGTTATATCGTAATACTACATAACGTTATACGTTATATCGTAATACTACAGAACGTTATACGTTATATCGTTATAGTATATAACGTTATACGTTATATCGTAATACTACATAACGTTATACGTTATAACGATATAGTTTATAACGTTATACGTTATATCGTTATCGTATATAACGTTATACGTTATATCGTTATAGTACATAACGTTATACGTTATATCGTTATCGTATATAACGTTATACGTTATATCGCTATCGTATATAACGTTATCCGTTATATCGTAATACTACATAACGTTATACGTTATATCGTAATACTACATAACGTTATACGTTATATCGTTATCGTATATAACGTTATACGTTATATCGCTATCGTATATAACGTTATCCGTTATATCGTAATACTACATAACGTTATACGTTATATCGTAATACTACATAACGTTATACGTTATATCGTTATCGTATATAACGTTATACGTTATATCGTTATAGTATATAACGTTATACGTTATAACGATATATTTTATAACGTTATACGTTATATCGTTATCGTATATAACGTTTTACGTTATATCGTTATAGTATATAACGTTATACGTTATATCGACATAGCATATCACGTTATACGTTATAACGATATAGTATATAACGTTATACGTTATATCGTTATAGTACATAACGTTATACGTTATATCGTTATAGTATATAACGTTATACGTTATATCGTTATAGTACATAACGTTATACGTTATATCGTTATCGTATATAACGTTATACGTTATATCGCTATCGTATATAACGTTATCCGTTATATCGTAATACTACATAACGTTATACGTTATATCGTAATACTACATAACGTTATACGTTATATCGTTATCGTATATAACGTTATACGTTATATCGTTATCGTATATAACGTTATACGTTATATCGTTATAGTACATAACGTTATACGTTATATCGTTATCGTATATAACGTTATACGTTATATCGCTATCGTATATAACGTTATCCGTTATATCGTAATACTACATAACGTTATACGTTATATCGTAATACTACATAACGTTATACGTTATATCGTTATCGTATATAACGTTATACGTTATGTCGTTATAGTATATAACGTTATACGTTATAACGATATATTTTATAACGTTATACGTTATATCGTTATCGTATATAACGTTTTACGTTATATCGTTATAGTACATAACGTTATACGTTATATCGTTATCGTATATAACGTTTTACGTTATATCGTTATAGTTCATAACGTTATACGTAGTATCGTTATCGTATATAACGTTATACGTTATATCGTTATAGTATATAACGTTATACGTTATATCGTTATAGTACATAACGTTATACGTTATATCGTTATCGTATATAACGTTATACGTTATATCGCTATCGTATATAACGTTATCCGTTATATCGTAATACTACATAACGTTATACGTTATATCGTAATACTACATAACGTTATACGTTATATCGTTATCGTATATAACGTTATACGTTATATCGTTATCGTATATAACGTTATACGTTATATCGTTATAGTACATAACGTTATACGTTACATCGTTATCGTATATAACGTTTTACGTTATATCGTTATAGTACATAACGTTATACGTTATATCGTTATCGTATATAACGTTATACGTTATATCGATATCGTATATAACGTTTTACGTTATATCGTTATAGTATATAACGTTATACGTTATATCGTTATAGTACATAACGTTATACGTTATATGGATATAGCATACAACGTTATACGTTATATCGTAATAATACATAACGTTATACGTTATATCGTAATACTACATAACGTTATACGTTATATCGTAATACTACAGAACGTTATACGTTATATCGTTATAGTATATAACGTTATACGTTATATCGTAATACTACATAACGTTATACGTTATAACGATATAGTTTATAACGTTATACGTTATATCGTTATCGTATATAACGTTTTACGTTATATCGTTATAGTACATAACGTTATACGTTATATCGTTATAGTATATAACGTTATACGTTATATCGTTATCGTATATAACGTTATACGTTATATCGTTATAGTATATAACGTTATACGTTATAACGATATATATTATAACGTTATACGTTATATCGTTATCGTATATAACGTTTTACGTTATATCGTTATAGTATATAACGTTATACGTTATATCGATATAGCATATCACGTTATACGTTATAACGATATAGTATATAACGTTATACGTTATAACGTTATCGTATATAACGTTATACATTATATCGATATAGTATATAACGTTATACGTTATAACGTTATCGTATATAACGTTCTACGTTATATCGTTATAGTATATAACGTTATACGTTATATCGATATAGCATATCACGTTATACGTTATAACGATATAGCTTATAACGTTATACGTTATATCGTTATCGTATATAACGTTTTACGTTATATCGTTATCGTATATAACGTTTTACGTTATATCGTTATAGTATATAACGTTATACATTATATCGATATAGTATATAACGTTATACGTTATAACGATATAGTTTTTAACGTTATACGTTATATCGTTATCGTATATAACGTTATACGTTATATCGTTATAGTACATAACGTTATACGTTATATCGTTATCGTATATAACGTTATACATTATATCGATATAGTATATAACGTTATCCGTTATAACGATATAGTTTATAACGTTATACGTTATATCGTTATCGTATACAACGTTATACGTTATATCGTTACAGTACATGACGTTATACGTTATATCGTTATCGTATATAACGTTATACGTTATATCGTTATCGTATATAACGTTTTACGTTATATCGTTATAGTACATAACGTTATACGTTATATCGTTATCGTATATAACGTTATACGTTATATCGCTATCGTATATAACGTTATCCGTTATATCGTTATCGTATATAACGTTATACGTTATATCGTTATAGTACATAACGTTATACGTTATATCGTTATCGTATATAACGTTTTACGTTATATCGTTATAGTACATAACGTTATACGTTGTATCGTTATCGTATATAACGTTTTACGTTATATCGTTATAGTATATAACGTTATACGTTATATCGTAATACTACATAACGTTATACGTTATATCGTAATACTACATAACGTTATACGTTATATCGTAATACTACATAACGTTATACGTTATATCGTTATCGTATATAACGTTATACGTTATATCGTTATAGCATATCACGTTATACGTTATAACGATATAGCTTATAACGTTCTACGTTATATCGTTATCGTATATAACGTTTTCCGTTATATCGTTATAGTATATAACGTTATACATTATATCCATATAGTATATAACGTTATAAGTTATAACGATATAGTTTTTAACGTTATACGTTATATCGTTATCGTATATAACGTTATACGTTATATCGTTATAGTACATAACGTTATACGTTATATCGTTATAGTACATAACGTTAAACGTTATATCGATATAGTATATAACGTTATACGTTATAACGATATAGTTTATAACGTTATACGTTATATCGTTATCGTATATAACGTTATACATTATATCGATATAGTATATAACGTTATACGTTATAACGATATAGTATATAACGTTATACGTTATATGGATATAGCATATAACGTTATACGTTATATCGTAATACTACATAACGTTGTACGTTATATCGTTATCGTATATAACGTTATACGTTATATCGTTATAGTATATAACGTTATTCGTTATATCGTTACAGTATATAACGTTATACGTTATATCGTTATAGCATATAACGTTATACGTTATATCGATATAGTATATAACGTCATACGTTATATGGATATAGCATATAACGTTATACGTTATAACGATATAGTTTATAACGTTATACGTTATATCGTTATCGTATATAACGTTATACGTTATATCGTTATAGTACATAACGTTAAACGTTATATCGTTAACGTATATAACGTTTTACGTTATATCGTTATGGTATATAATGTTATGCGTTATATCGTTATCGTATATAACGTTATACGTTATATCGTAAAACTACATAACGTTATACGTTATATCGTAATACTACATAACGTTATACGTTATATCGTTATAGTATATAACGTTTTACGTTATATCGTTATGGTATATAACGTTATGCGTTATATCGATATAGTATATAACGTTATGCGTTATATCGCTATCGTATATAACGTTATACGTTATATCGTTATCGTATATAACGTTAAACGTTATATCGATATAGTATATAACGTTATACGTTATAACGATATAGTTTATAACGTTATACGTTATATCGTTATCGTATATAACGTTATACGTTATATCGCTATCGTATATAACGTTATACGTTATATTGTTATCATATATAACGTTATACGTTATATCGATATAGTATATAACGTTATACGTTATATCGTTATAGTACATAACGTTATACGTTATATCGTAATACTACATAACGTTATACGTTATAACGATATAGTTTATAACGTTATACGTTATAACGATATAGTTTATAACGTTATACGTTATATCGTTATCGTATATAACGTTATACGTTATATCGTTATAGTACATAACGTTATACGTTATATCGTTATCGTATATAACGTTTTACGTTATATCGTTATAGTACATATCGTTATACGTTATATCGTTATCGTATATAACGTTATACGTTATATCGTTATAGTACATAACGTTATACGTTATATCGTTATCGTATATAACGTTTTGCGTTATATCGTTATAGTACATAACGTTATACGTTATATCGTTATCGTATATAACGTTATACGTTATATCGTTATAGTACATAACGTTATACGTTATATCGTTATAGTATATAACGTTATACGTTATATGGATATAGCATATAACGTTATACGTTATATCGTAATACTACATAACGTTATACGTTATATCGTTATCGTATATAACGTTATACGTTATATCGTTATAGTATATAACGTTATACGTTATATCGTTACAGTATATAACGTTATACGTTATATCGTTATGGTATATAATGTTATGCGTTATATCGTTATCGTATATAACGTTATACGTTATATCGTAATACTACATAACGTTATACGTTATATCGTAATACTACATAACGTTATACGTTATATCGTAATACTACATAACGTTATACGTTATATCGTTATCGTATATAACGTTATACGTTATATCGTTATAGTATATAACGTTATACGTTATATCGTTACAGTATATAACGTTATACGTTATATCGTTATAGCATATAACGTTATACGTTATATCGATATAGTATATAACGTTATACGTTATATGGATATAGCATATAACGTTATACGTTATAACGATATAGTTTATAACGTTATACGTTATATCGTTATCGTATATAACGTTATACGTTATATCGTTATCGTATATAACGTTTGACGTTATATCGTTATAGTATATAACGTTATACGTTATATCGTTATAGCATATCACGTTATACGTTATATCGTTATAGTACATAACGTTATACGTTATATCGTTATAGTATACAACTTTATACGTTATATCGTTATAGTACATAACGTTATACGTTATATCGTTATCGTATATAACGTTTTACGTTATATCGTTATAGTACATATCGTTATACGTTATATCGTTATCGTATATAACGTTATACGTTATATCGTTATAGTACATAACGTTATACGTTATATCGTTATCGTATATAACGTTTTGCGTTATATCGTTATAGTACATAACGTTATCCGTTATATCGTTATCGTATATAACGTTATACGTTATATCGTTATAGTACATAACGTTATACGTTATATCGTTATAGTATATAACGTTATACGTTATATGGATATAGCATATAACGTTATACGTTATATCGTAATACTACATAACGTTATACGTTATATCGTTATCGTATATAACGTTATACGTTATATCGTAAAACTACATAACGTTATACGTTATATCGTAATACTACATAACGTTATACGTTATATCGTTATAGTATATAACGTTTTACGTTATATCGTTATGGTATATAACGTTATGCGTTATATCGATATAGTATATAACGTTATGCGTTATATCGCTATCGTATATAACGTTATACGTTATATCGTTATCGTATATAACGTTAAACGTTATATCGATATAGTATATAACGTTATACGTTATAACGATATAGTTTATAACGTTATACGTTATATCGTTATCGTATATAACGTTATACGTTATATCGCTATCGTATATAACGTTATACGTTATATTGTTATCGTATATAACGTTATACGTTATATCGATATAGTATATAACGTTATACGTTATATCGTTATAGTACATAACGTTATACGTTATATCGTAATACTACATAACGTTATACGTTATAACGATATAGTTTATAACGTTATACGTTATATCGTTATCGTATATAACGTTATACGTTATATCGTTATAGTACATAACGTTATACGTTATATCGTTATCGTATATAACGTTTTACGTTATATCGTTATAGTACATATCGTTATACGTTATATCGTTATCGTATATAACGTCATACGTTATATCGTTATAGTACATAACGTTATACGTTATATCGTTATCGTATATAACGTTTTGCGTTATATCGTTATAGTACATAACGTTATACGTTATATCGTTATCGTATATAACGTTATACGTTATATCGTTATAGTACATAACGTTATACGTTATATCGTTATAGTATATAACGTTATACGTTATATGGATATAGCATATAACGTTATACGTTATATCGTAATACTACATAACGTTATACGTTATATCGTTATCGTATATAACGTTATACGTTATATCGTTATAGTATATAACGTTATACGTTATATCGTTACAGTATATAACGTTATACGTTATATCGTTATGGTATATAATGTTATGCGTTATATCGTTATCGTATATAACGTTATACGTTATATCGTAATACTACATAACGTTATACGTTATATCGTAATACTACATAACGTTATACGTTATATCGTAATACTACATAACGTTATACGTTATATCGTTATCGTATATAACGTTATACGTTATATCGTTATAGTATATAACGTTATACGTTATATCGTTACAGTATATAACGTTATACGTTATATCGTTATAGCATATAACGTTATACGTTATATCGATATAGTATATAACGTTATACGTTATATGGATATAGCATATAACGTTATACGTTATAACGATATAGTTTATAACGTTATACGTTATATCGTTATCGTATATAACGTTATACGTTATATCGTTATCGTATATAACGTTTGACGTTATATCGTTATAGTATATAACGTTATACGTTATATCGATATAACGTATAACGTTATATGTTATAACGATATAGCTTATAACGTTATACGTTATATCGTTATCGTATATAACGTTTTACGTTATATCGTTATAGTATATAACGTTATACATTATATCCATATAGTATATAACGTTATACGTTATAACGATATAGTTTTTAACGTTATACGTTATATCGTTATCGTATATAACGTTATACGTTATATCGTTATAGTACATAACGTTATACGTTATATCGTTATCGTATATAACGTTATACATTATATCGATATAGTATATAACGTTATACGTTATAACGATATAGTTTATAACGTTATACGTTATATCGTTATCGTATACAACTTTATACGTTATATCGTTATAGTACATAACGTTATACGTTATATCGTTATAGTATATAACGTTATACGTTATATGGATATAGCATATAACGTTATACGTTATATCGTAATACTACATAACGTTATACGTTATATCGTTATCGTATATAACGTTATACGTTATATCGTTATAGTATATAACGTTATACGTTATATCGTTACAGTATATAACGTTATACGTTATATCGTTATAGCATATAACGTTATACGTTATATCGATATAGTATATAACGTTATACGTTATATGGATATAGCATATAACGTTATACGTTATAACGATATAGTTTATAACGTTATACGTTGTATCGTTATCGTATATAACGTTATACGTTATATCGTTATCGTATATAACGTTTTACGTTATATCGTTATAGTATATAACGTTTTACGTTATATCGTTATGGTATATAATGTTATGCGTTATATCATTATCGTATATAACGTTATACGTTATATCGTAATACTACATAACGTTATACGTTATATCGTAATACTACATAACGTTATACGTTATATCGTTATCGTATATAACGTTATACGTTATATCGTTATAGTATATAACGTTATACGTTATATCGTTACAGTATATAACGTTATACGTTATATCGTTATAGCATATAACGTTATACGTTATATCGTTACAGTATGTAACGTTATACGTTATATCGTAATACTACATAACGTTATACGTTATATCGTAATACTACATAACGTTATACGTTATATCGTTATCGTATATAACGTTATACGTTATATCGTTATAGTATATAACGTTATACGTTATATCGTTACAGTATATAACGTTATACGTTATATCGTTATAGCATATAACGTTATACGTTATATCGTTATCGTATATAACGTTTTACGTTATATCGTTATAGTATATAACGTTTTACGTTATATCGTTATGGTATATAATGTTATGCGTTATATCATTATCGTATATAACGTTATACGTTATATCGTAATACTACATAACGTTATACGTTATATCGTAATACTACATAACGTTATACGTTATATCGTTATCGTATATAACGTTATACGTTATATCGTTATAGTATATAACGTTTTACGTTATATCGTTATAGTATATAACGTTTTACGTTATATCGTTATGGTATATAACGTTATGCGTTATATCGTTATCGTATATAACGTTATACGTTATATCGTAATACTACATAACGTTATACGTTATATCGTAATGCTACATAACGTTATACGTTATATCGTAATACTACATAACGTTATACGTTATATCGTTATAGTATATAACGTTATACGTTATATCGTTATCGTATTTAACGTTTTACGTTATATCGTTATAGTATATAACGTTATACGTTATATCGCTATCGTATATAACGTTATACGTTATATCGTTATCGTATATAACGTTATACGGTATATCGTTATAGTATATAACGTTATACGTTATATCGTAATACTACATAACGTTATACGTTATAACGATATAGTTTATAACGTTATACGTTATATCGTTATCGTATATAACGTTATACGTTATATCGTTATAGTACATAATGTTATACGATATATCGTTATCGTATATAACGGTTTACGTTATATCGTTATAGTACATAATGTTATACGATATATCGTTATCGTATATAACGTTTTACGTTATATCGTTATAGTTCATAACGTTATACGTTATATCGCTATCGTATATAACGTTATACGTTATATCGTTATCGTATATAACGTTATACGGTATATCGTTATAGTATATAACGTTATACGTTATATCGTAATACTACATAACGTTATACGTTATATCGTTATCGTATATAACGTTATACGTTATATCGTTATAGTATATAACGTTATACGTTATATCGTTACAGTATATAACGTTATACGTTATATCGTTATGGTATATAATGTTATGCGTTATATCGTTATCGTATATAACGTTATACGTTATATCGTAATACTACATAACGTTATACGTTATATCGTAATACTACATAACGTTATACGTTATATCGTAATAATACATAACGTTATACGTTATATCGTTATCGTATATAACGTTATACGTTATATCGTTATAGTATATAACGTTATACGTTATATCGTTACAGTATATAACGTTATACGTTATATCGTTATAGCATATAACGTTATACGTTATATCGATATAGTATATAACGTTATACGTTATATGGATATAGCATATAACGTTATACGTTATAACGATATAGTTTATAACGTTATACGTTATATCGTTATCGTATATAACGTTATACGTTATATCGTTATCGTATATAACGTTTGACGTTATATCGTTATAGTATATAACGTTATACGTTATATCGATATAGCATATCACGTTATATGTTATAACGATATAGCTTATAACGTTATACGTTATATCGTTATCGTATATAACGTTTTACGTTATATCGTTATAGTATATAACGTTATACATTATATCCATATAGTATATAACGTTATACGTTATAACGATATAGTTTTTAACGTTATACGTTATATCGTTATCGTATATAACGTTATACGTTATATCGTTATAGTACATAACGTTATACGTTATATCGTTATCGTATATAACGTTATACATTATATCGATATAGTATATAACGTTATACGTTATAACGATATAGTTTATAACGTTATACGTTATATCGTTATCGTATACAACTTTATACGTTATATCGTTATAGTACATAACGTTATACGTTATATCGTTATAGTATATAACGTTATACGTTATATGGATATAGCATATAACGTTATACGTTATATCGTAATACTACATAACGTTATACGTTATATCGTTATCGTATATAACGTTATACGTTATATCGTTATAGTATATAACGTTATACGTTATATCGTTACAGTATATAACGTTATACGTTATATCGTTATAGCATATAACGTTATACGTTATATCGATATAGTATATAACGTTATACGTTATATGGATATAGCATATAACGTTATACGTTATAACGATATAGTTTATAACGTTATACGTTGTATCGTTATCGTATATAACGTTATACGTTATATCGTTATCGTATATAACGTTTTACGTTATAACGTTATAGTATATAACGTTTTACGTTATATCGTTATGGTATATAATGTTATGCGTTATATCATTATCGTATATAACGTTATACGTTATATCGTAATACTACATAACGTTATACGTTATATCGTAATACTACATAACGTTATACGTTATATCGTTATCGTATATAACGTTATACGTTATATCGTTATAGTATATAACGTTATACGTTATATCGTTACAGTATATAACGTTATACGTTATATCGTTATAGCATATAACGTTATACGTTATATCGTTACAGTATGTAACGTTATACGTTATATCGTAATACTACATAACGTTATACGTTATATCGTAATACTACATAACGTTATACGTTATATCGTTATCGTATATAACGTTATACGTTATATCGTTATAGTATATAACGTTATACGTTATATCGTTACAGTATATAACGTTATACGTTATATCGTTATAGCATATAACGTTATACGTTATATCGTTATCGTATATAACGTTTTACGTTATATCGTTATAGTATATAACGTTTTACGTTATATCGTTATGGTATATAATGTTATGCGTTATATCATTATCGTATATAACGTTATACGTTATATCGTAATACTACATAACGTTATACGTTATATCGTAATACTACATAACGTTATACGTTATATCGTAATACTACATAACGTTATACGTTATATCGTTATCGTATATAACGTTATACGTTATATCGTTATAGTATATAACGTTTTACGTTATATCGTTATAGTATATAACGTTTTACGTTATATCGTTATGGTATATAACGTTATGCGTTATATCGTTATCGTATATAACGTTATACGTTATATCGTAATACTACATAACGTTATACGTTATATCGTAATGCTACATAACGTTATACGTTATATCGTAATACTACATAACGTTATACGTTATATCGTTATAGTATATAACGTTATACGTTATATCGTTATCGTATTTAACGTTTTACGTTATATCGTTATAGTATATAACGTTATACGTTATATCGCTATCGTATATAACGTTATACGTTATATCGTTATCGTATATAACGTTATACGGTATATCGTTATAGTATATAACGTTATACGATATATCGTAATACTACATAACGTTATACGTTATAACGATATAGTTTATAACGTTATACGTTATATCGTTATCGTATATAACGTTATACGTTATATCGTTATAGTACATAATGTTATACGATATATCGTTATCGTATATAACGGTTTACGTTATATCGTTATAGTACATAATGTTATACGATATATCGTTATCGTATATAACGTTTTACGTTATATCGTTATAGTTCATAACGTTATACGTTATATCGTTATCGTATATAACGTTATACGTTATATCGATATCGTATATAACGTTTTACGTTATATCGTTAGAGTATATAACGTTATACGTTATATCGTTATAGTACATAACGTTATACGTTATATCGTTATCGTATATAACGTTATACGTTATATCGCTATCGTATATAACGTTATCCGTTATATCGATATAGTATATAACGTTATACGTTATATCGTTATAGTTCATAACGTTATACGTTATATCGTTATCGTATATAACGTTATACGTTATATCGATATCGTATATAACGTTTTACGTTATATCGTTAGAGTATATAACGTTATACGTTATATCGTTATAGTACATAACGTTATACGTTATATCGTTATCGTATATAACGTTATACGGTATATCGTTATAGTATATAACGTTATACGTTATATCGTAATACTACATAACGTTATACGTTATATCGTAATACTACATAACGTTATATGTTATATCGTTATCGTATATAACGTTATCCGTTATATCGATATAGTATATAACGTTATGCGTTATATCGCTATCGTATATAACGTTATACGTTATATCGTTATCGTATATAACATTATACGGTATATCGTTATAGTATATAACGTTATACGTTATATCGTAACACTACATAACGTTATACGTTATATCGTAATACTACATAACGTTATACGTTATATCGTAATACTACATAACGTTATACGTTATAACGATATAGTTTATAACGTTATACGTTATATCGTTATCGTATATAACGTTATACGTTATATCGTTATAGTACATAACGTTATACGTTATATCGTTATAGCATATAACGTTATACGTTATATCGATATAGTATATAACGTTATACGTTATATGGATATAGCATATAACGTTATACGTTATAACGATATAGTTTATAACGTTATACGTTATATCGTTATCGTATATAACGTTATACGTTATATCGTTATCGTATATAACGTTTTACGTTATATCGTTATAGTATATAACGTTTTACGTTATATCGTTATGGTATATAACGTTATGCGTTATATCGTTATCGTATATAACGTTATACGTTATATCGTAATACTACATAACGTTATACGTTATATCGTAATGCTACATAACGTTATACGTTATATCGTAATACTACATAACGTTATACGTTATATCGTTATAGTATATAACGTTATACGTTATATCGTTATCGTATTTAACGTTTTACGTTATATCGTTATAGTATATAACGTTATACGTTATATCGATATCGTATATAACGTTATACGTTATATCGTTATAGTTCATAACGTTATACGTTATATCGTTATCGTATATAACGTTATACGTTATATCGATATCGTATATAACGTTTTACGTTATATCGTTAGAGTATATAACGTTATACGTTATATCGTTATAGTACATAACGTTATACGTTATATCGTTATCGTATATAACGTTATACGGTATATCGTTATAGTATATAACGTTATACGTTATATCGTAATACTACATAACGTTATACGTTATATCGTAATACTACATAACGTTATATGTTATATCGTTATCGTATATAACGTTATCCGTTATATCGATATAGTATATAACGTTATGCGTTATATCGCTATCGTATATAACGTTATACGTTATATCGTTATCGTATATAACATTATACGGTATATCGTTATAGTATATAGCGTTATACGTTATATCGTAATACTACATAACGTTATACGTTATATCGTAATACTACATAACGTTATACGTTATATCGTAATACTACATAACGTTATACGTTATAACGATATAGTTTATAACGTTATACGTTATATCGTTATCGTATATAACGTTATACGTTATATCGTTATAGTACATAACGTTATACGTTATATCGTTATCGTATATAACGTTATCCGTTATATCGTTATCGTACATAACGTTATACGTTATATCGTTATCGTATATAACGTTATACGTTATATCGATATCGTATATAACGTTTTACGTTATATCGTTATAGTATATAACGTTATACGTTAAATCGTTATAGTACATAACGTTATACGTTATATCGTTACAGTACATGACGTTATACGTTATATCGTTATCGTATATAACGTTATACGTTATATCGTTATCGTATATAACGTTTTACGTTATATCGTTATAGTACATAACGTTATACGTTATATCGTTATCGTATATAACGTTATACGTTATATCGCTATCGTATATAACGTTATCCGTTATATCGTTATCGTATATAACGTTATACGTTATATCGTTATAGTACATAACGTTATACGTTATATCGTTATCGTATATAACGTTTTACGTTATATCGTTATAGTACATAACGTTATACGTTGTATCGTTATCGTATATAACGTTTTACGTTATATCGTTATAGTATATAACGTTATACGTTATATCGTAATACTACATAACGTTATACGTTATATCGTAATACTACATAACGTTATACGTTATATCGTAATACTACATAACGTTATACGTTATATCGTTATCGTATACAACGTTATACGTTATATCGTTATAGTACATAACGTTATACGTTATATCGTTATCGTATATAACGTTATACGTTATATCGATATAGTATATAACGTTAAACGTTATATCGATATAGTATATAACGTTATACGTTATATCGATATAGTATATAACGTTATACGTTATATCGTTATAGTACATAACGTTTTACGTTATATCGTTATAGTTCATAACGTTATACGTTATATCGTTATCGTATATAACGTTATACGTTATATCGATATCGTATATAACGTTATACGTTATATCGTTATAGTACATAACGTTATACGTTATATCGTTATCGTATATAACGTTATACGGTATATCGTTATAGTATATAACGTTATACGTTATATCGTAATACTACATAACGTTATACGTTATATCGTAATACTACATAACGTTATATGTTATATCGTTATCGTATATAACGTTATCCGTTATATCGATATAGTATATAACGTTATGCGTTATATCGCTATCGTATATAACGTTATACGTTATATCGTTATCGTATATAACATTATACGGTATATCGTTATAGTATATAGCGTTATACGTTATATCGTAATACTACATAACGTTATACGTTATATCGTAATACTACATAACGTTATACGTTATATCGTAATACTACATAACGTTATACGTTATAACGATATAGTTTATAACGTTATACGTTATATCGTTATCGTATATAACGTTATACGTTATATCGTTATAGTACATAACGTTATACGTTATATCGTTATCGTATATAACGTTATCCGTTATATCGTTATCGTACATAACGTTATACGTTATATCGTTATCGTATATAACGTTATACGTTATATCGATATCGTATATAACGTTTTACGTTATATCGTTATAGTATATAACGTTATACGTTAAATCGTTATAGTACATAACGTTATACGTTATATCGTTACAGTACATGACGTTATACGTTATATCGTTATCGTATATAACGTTATACGTTATATCGTTATCGTATATAACGTTTTACGTTATATCGTTATAGTACATAACGTTATACGTTATATCGTTATCGTATATAACGTTATACGTTATATCGCTATCGTATATAACGTTATCCGTTATATCGTTATCGTATATAACGTTATACGTTATATCGTTATAGTACATAACGTTATACGTTATATCGTTATCGTATATAACGTTTTACGTTATATCGTTATAGTACATAACGTTATACGTTGTATCGTTATCGTATATAACGTTTTACGTTATATCGTTATAGTATATAACGTTATACGTTATATCGTAATACTACATAACGTTATACGTTATATCGTAATACTACATAACGTTATACGTTATATCGTAATACTACATAACGTTATACGTTATATCGTTATCGTATACAACGTTATACGTTATATCGTTATAGTACATAACGTTATACGTTATATCGTTATCGTATATAACGTTATACGTTATATCGATATAGTATATAACGTTAAACGTTATATCGATATAGTATATAACGTTATACGTTATATCGATATAGTATATAACGTTATACGTTATATCGTTATAGTACATAACGTTTTACGTTATATCGTTATGGTATATAACGTTATGCGTTATATCGTTATCGTATATAACGTTATACGTTATATCGATATAGTATATAACGTTAGACGTTATATCGATATAGTATATAACGTTATACGTTATATCGTTATAGTACATAACGTTATACGTTATACCGTTATCGTATATAACGTTATACGTTATATCGTTATCGTATATAACGTTATACGGTATATCGTTATAGTATATAACGTTATACGTTACATCGTAATACTACATAACGTTATACGTTATATCGTAATACTACATAACGTTATACGTTATAACGATATAGTTTATAACGTTATACGTTATATCGTTATCGTATATAACGTTATACGTTATATCGTTATAGTACATAACGTTATACGTTATATCGTTATAGTACATAACGTTATACGTTATATCGTTATCGTATATAACGTTTTACGTTATATCGTTATAGTACATAACGTTATACGTTATATCGTAATACTACATAACGTTATACGTTATATCGTAATACTACATAACGTTATACGTTATATCGTTATCGTATATAACGTTATACGTTATATCGTTATAGTATATAACGTTATACGTTATAACGATATATTTTATAACGTTATACGTTATATCGTTATCGTATATAACGTTTTACGTTATATCGTTATAGTATATAACGTTATACGTTATATCGATATAGCATATCACGTTATACGTTATAACGATATAGCTTATAACGTTATACGTTATATCGTTATCGTATATAACGTTATACGTTATATCGTTATAGTACATAACGTTATACGTTATATCGTTATCGTATATAACGTTATACCTTATATCGATATAGTATATAACGTTATACGTTATAACGATATAGTTTATAACGTTATACGTTATATCGTTATCGTATACAACGTTATACGTTATATCGTTATAGTACATAACGTTATACGTTATATCGTTATAGTATATAACGTTATACGTTATATGGATATAGCATATAACGTTATACGTTATATCGTAATACTACATAACGTTATACGTTATATCGTTATCGTATATAACGTTATACGTTATATCGTTATAGTATATAACGTTATACGTTATATCGTTACAGTATATAACGTTATACGTTATATCGTTATAGCATATAACGTTATACGTTATATCGATATAGTATATAACGTTATACGTTATATGGATATAGCATATAACGTTATACGTTATAACGATATAGTTTATAACGTTATACGTTATATCGTTATCGTATATAACGTTATACGTTATATCGTTATCGTATATAACGTTTTACGTTATATCGTTATAGTATATAACGTTTTACGTTATATCGTTATGGTATATAATGTTATGCGTTATATCGTTATCGTATATAACGTTATACGTTATATCGTAATACTACATAACGTTATACGTTATATCGTAATACTACATAACGTTATACGTTATATCGTAATACTACATAACGTTATACGTTATATCGTTATCGTATATAACGTTATACGTTATATCGTTATAGTATATAACGTTATACGTTATATCGTTACAGTATATAACGTTATACGTTATATCGTTATAGCATATAACGTTATACGTTATATCGATATAGTATATAACGTTATACGTTATATGGATATAGCATATAACGTTATACGTTATAACGATATAGTTTATAACGTTATACGTTATATCGTTATCGTATATAACGTTATACGTTATATCGTTATCGTATATAACGTTTGACGTTATATCGTTATAGTATATAACGTTATACGTTATATCGATATAGCATATCACGTTATACGTTATAACGATATAGCTTATAACGTTATACGTTATATCGTTATCGTATATAACGTTTTACGTTATATCGTTATAGTATATAACGTTATACATTATATCCATATAGTATATAACGTTATACGTTATAACGATATAGTTTTTAACGTTATACGTTATATCGTTATCGTATATAACGTTATACGTTATATCGTTATAGTACATAACGTTATACGTTATATCGTTATCGTATATAACGTTATACATTATATCGATATAGTATATAACGTTATACGTTATAACGATATAGTTTATAACGTTATACGTTATATCGTTATCGTATACAACTTTATACGTTATATCGTTATAGTACATAACGTTATACGTTATATCGTTATAGTATATAACGTTATACGTTATATCGTTATCGTATACAACTTTATACGTTATATCGTTATAGTACATAACGTTATACGTTATATCGTTATAGTATATAACGTTATACGTTATATGGATATAGCATATAACGTTTTACGTTATATCGTTAGAGTATATAACGTTATACGTTATATCGTTATAGTACATAACGTTATACGTTATATCGTTATCGTATATAACGTTATACGTTATATCGCTATCGTATATAATGTTATCCGTTATATCGATATAGTATATAACGTTATACGTTATATCGTTATCGTATATAACGTTATACGGTATATCGTTATAGTATATAACGTTATACGTTATATCGTAATACTACATAACGTTATACGTTATATCGTAATACTACATAACGTTATACGTTATATCGTTATAGTACATAATGTTATACGATATATCGTTATCGTATATAACGTTTTACGTTATATCGTTATAGTTCATAACGTTATACGTTATATCGTTATCGTATATAACGTTATACGTTATATCGATATCGTATATAACGTTTTACGTTATATCGTTAGAGTATATAACGTTATACGTTATATCGTTATAGTACATAACGTTATACGTTATATCGTTATCGTATATAACGTTATACGGTATATCGTTATAGTATATAACGTTATACGTTATATCGTAATACTACATAACGTTATACGTTATATCGTAATACTACATAACGTTATATGTTATATCGTTATCGTATATAACGTTTTACGTTATATCGTTATAGTATATAACGTTATACGTTATATGGATATAGCATATAACGTTATCCGTCATATCGTAATACTACATAACGTTATACGTTATATCGTAATACTACATAACGTTATACGTTATATCGTTATACTACATAACGTTATACGTTATATCGTAATACTACATAACGTTATACGTTATATCGTAATACTACATAACGTTATACGTTATATCGTTATCGTATATAACGTTATACGTTATATCGTTATAGTATATAACGTTATACGTTATAACGATATATTTTATAACGTTATACGTTATATCGTAATACTACATAACGTTATATGTTATATCGTTATCGTATATAACGTTTTACGTTATATCGTTATAGTATATAACGTTATACGTTATATGGATATAGCATATAACGTTATCCGTCATATCGTAATACTACATAACGTTATACGTTATATCGTAATACTACATAACGTTATACGTTATATCGTAATACTACATAACGTTATACGTTATATCGTAATACTACATAACGTTATACGTTATATCGTAATACTACATAACGTTATACGATATATCGTTATCGTATATAACGTTTTACGTTATATCGTTATAGTTCATAACGTTATACGTTATATCGTTATCGTATATAACGTTATACGTTATATCGATATCGTATATAACGTTTTACGTTATATCGTTATAGCATATAACGTTATACGTTATATCGATATAGTATATATCGTTATACGTTATATGGATATAGCATATAACGTTATACGTTATAACGATATAGTTTATAACGTTATACGTTATATCGTTATCGTATATAACGTTATACGTTATATCGTTATCGTATATAACGTTTTACGTTATATCGTTATAGTATATAACGTTTTACGTTATATCGTTATGGTATATAATGTTATGCGTTATATCGTTATAGTATATAACGTTATACGTTATATCGTTACAGTATATAACGTTATACGTTATATCGTTATAGCATATAACGTTATACGTTATATGGATATAGCATATAACGTTATACGTTATAACGATATAGTTTATAACGTTATACGTTATATCGTTATCGTATATAACGTTATACGTTATATCGTTATCGTATATAACGTTTGACGTTATATCGTTATAGTATATAACGTTATACGTTATATCGATATAGCATATCACGTTATACGTTATAACGATATAGCTTATAACGTTATACGTTATATCGTTATCGTATATAACGTTTTACGTTATATCGTTATAGTATATAACGTTATACATTATATCCATATAGTATATAACGTTATACGTTATAACGATATAGTTTTTAACGTTATACGTTATATCGTTATCGTATATAACGTTATACGTTATATCGTTATAGTACATAACGTTATACGTTATATCGTTATCGTATATAACGTTTTACGTTATATCGTTATGGTATATAATGTTATGCGTTATATCATTATCGTATATAACGTTATACGTTATATCGTAATACTACATAACGTTATACGTTATATCGTAATACTACATAACGTTATACGTTATATCGTAATACTACATAACGTTATACGTTATATCGTAATACTACATAACGTTATACGTTATATCGTAATACTACATAACGTTATACGTTATATCGTAATACTACATAACGTTATACGTTATATCGTTATCGTATATAACGTTATACGTTATATCGTTATAGTATATAACGTTATACGTTATATCGTTACAGTATATAACGTTATACGTTATATCGTTATAGCATATAACGTTATACGTTATATCGATATAGTATATAACGTTATACGTTATATGGATATAGCATATAACGTTATACGTTATAACGATATAGTTTATAACGTTATACGTTATATCGTTATCGTATATAACGTTATACGTTATATCGTTATCGTATATAACGTTTTACGTTATATCGTTATAGTATATAACGTTTTACGTTATATCGTTATGGTATATAACGTTATGCGTTATATCGTTATCGTATATAACGTTATACGGTATATCGTTATAGTATATAACGTTATACGTTATATCGTAATACTACATAACGTTATACGTTATATCGTAATACTACATAACGTTATACGTTATAACGATATAGTTTATAACGTTATACGTTATATCGTTATCGTATATAACGTTATACGTTATATCGTTATAGTACATAATGTTATACGATATATCGTTATCGTATATAACGTTTTACGTTATATCGTTATAGTACATAACGGTATACGTTATATCGCTATCGTATATAACGTTATCCGTTATATCGATATAGTATATAACGTTATACGTTATATCGTTATCGTATATAACGTTATACGGTATATCGTTATAGTATATAACGTTATACGTTATATCGTAATACTACATAACGTTATACGTTATATCGTAATACTACATAACGTTATACGTTATAACGATATAGTTTATAACGTTATACGTTATATCGTTATCGTATATAACGTTATACGTTATATCGTTATAGTACATAATGTTATACGATATATCGTTATCGTATATAACGTTTTACGTTATATCGTTATAGTTCATAACGTTATACGTTATATCGTTATCGTATATAACGTTATACGTTATATCGTTACAGTATATAACGTTATACGTTATATCGTTATAGCATATAACGTTATACGTTATATCGATATAGTATATAACGTTATACGTTATATGGATATAGCATATAACGTTATACGTTATAACGATATAGTTTATAACGTTATACGTTATATCGTTATCGTATATAACGTTTTACGTTATATCGTTATAATATATAACGTTTTACGTTATATCGTTATGGTATATAACGTTATGCGTTATATCGTTATCGTATATAACGTTATACGTTATATCGTAATACTACATAACGTTATACGTTATATCGTAATACTACATAACGTTATACGTTATATCGTAATACTACATAACGTTATACGTTATAACGATATAGTTTATAACGTTATACGGTATATCGTTATCGTATTTAACGTTATACGTTATATCGTTATAGTACATAATGTTATACGATATATCGTTATAGTTCATAACGTTATACGTTATATCGTTATCGTATATAACGTTATACGTTATATCGATATCGTATATAACGTTTTACGTTATATCGTTAGAGTATATAACGTTATACGTTATATCGTTATAGTACATAACGTTATACGTTATATCGTTATCGTATATAACGTTATACGGTATATCGTTATAGTATATAACGTTATACGTTATATCGTAATACTACATAACGTTATACGTTATATCGTAATACTACATAACGTTATATGTTATATCGTTATCGTATATAACGTTTTACGTTATATCGTTATAGTATATAACGTTATACGTTATATGGATATAGCATATAACGTTATCCGTCATATCGTAATACTACATAACGTTATACGTTATATCGTAATACTACATAACGTTATACGTTATATCGTAATACTACATAACGTTATACGTTATATCGTAATACTACATAACGTTATACGTTATATCGTAATACTACATAACGTTATACGTTATATCGTTATCGTATATAACGTTATACGTTATATCGTTATAGTACATAACGTTATACGTTATATCGTTATCGTATATAACGTTATACCTTATATCGATATAGTATATAACGTTATACGTTATAACGATATAGTTTATAACGTTATACGTTATATCGTTATCGTATACAACGTTATACGTTATATCGTTATAGTACATAACGTTATACGTTATATCGTTATAGTATATAACGTTATACGTTATATGGATATAGCATATAACGTTATACGTTATATCGTAATACTACATAACGTTATACGTTATATCGTTATCGTATATAACGTTATACGTTATATCGTTATAGTATATAACGTTATACGTTATATCGTTACAGTATATAACGTTATACGTTATATCGTTACAGTATATAACGTTATACGTTATATCGTTATAGCATATAACGTTATACGTTATATCGATATAGTATATAACGTTATACGTTATATGGATATAGCATATAACGTTATACGTTATAACGATATAGTTTATAACGTTATACGTTATATCGTTATCGTATATAACGTTATACGTTATATCGTTATCGTATATAACGTTTTACGTTATATCGTTATAGTATATAACGTTTTACGTTATATCGTTATGGTATATAATGTTATGCGTTATATCGTTATCGTATATAACGTTATACGTTATATCGTAATACTACATAACGTTATACGTTATATCGTAATACTACATAACGTTATACGTTATATCGTAATACTACATAACGTTATACGTTATATCGTTATCGTATATAACGTTATACGTTATATCGTTATCGTATATAACGTTTGACGTTATATCATTATAGTATATAACGTTATACGTTATATCGATATAGCATATCACGTTATACGTTATAACGATATAGCTTATAACGTTATACGTTATATCGTTATCGTATATAACGTTTTACGTTATATCGTTATAGTATATAACGTTATACATTATATCCATATAGTATATAACGTTATACGTTATAACGATATAGTTTTTAACGTTATACGTTATATCGTTATCGTATATAACGTTATACGTTATATCGTTATAGTACATAACGTTATACGTTATATCGTTATCGTATATAACGTTATACATTATATCGATATAGTATATAACGTTATACGTTATAACGATATAGCTTATAACGTTATACGTTATATCGTTATCGTATACAACTTTATACGTTATATCGTTATAGTACATAACGTTATACGTTATATCGTTATAGTATATAACGTTATACGTTACATGGATATAGCATATAACGTTATACGTTATATCGTAATACTACATAACGTTATACGTTATATCGTTATCGTATATAACGTTATACGTTATATCGTTATCGTATATAACGTTATACGTTATATCGTTATAGTATATAACGTTATACGTTATATCGTTACAGTATATAACGTTATACGTTATATCGTTATAGCATATAACGTTATACGTTATATCGATATAGTATATAACGTTATACGTTATATGGATATAGCATATAACGTTATACGTTATAACGATATAGTTTATAACGTTATACGTTGTATCGTTATCGTATATAACGTTATACGTTATATCGTTATCGTATATAACGTTTTACGTTATATCGTTATAGTATATAACGTTTTACGTTATATCGTTATGGTATATAATGTTATGCGTTATATCATTATCGTATATAACGTTATACGTTATATCGTAATACTACATAACGTTATACGTTATATCGTAATACTACATAACGTTATACGTTATATCGTAATACTACATAACGTTATACGTTATATCGTAATACTACATAACGTTATACGTTATATCGTTATCGTATATAACGTTATACGTTATATCGTTATAGTATATAACGTTATACGTTATATCGTTACAGTATATAACGTTATACGTTATATCGTTATAGCATATAACGTTATACGTTATATCGATATAGTATATAACGTTATACGTTATATGGATATAGCATATAACGTTATACGTTATAACGATATAGTTTATAACGTTATACGTTATATCGTTATCGTATATAACGTTATACGTTATATCGTTATGGTATATAACGTTATGCGTTATATCGTTATCGTATATAACGTTATACGTTATATCGTAATACTACATAACGTTATACGTTATATCGTAATACTACATAACGTTATACGTTATATCGTAATACTACATAACGTTATACGTTATAACGATATAGTTTATAACGTTATACGGTATATCGTTATCGTATTTAACGTTATACGTTATATCGTTATAGTACATAATGTTATACGATATATCGTTATAGTTCATAACGTTATACGTTATATCGTTATCGTATATAACGTTATACGTTATATCGATATCGTATATAACGTTTTACGTTATATCGTTAGAGTATATAACGTTATACGTTATATCGTTATAGTACATAACGTTATACGTTATATCGTTATCGTATATAACGTTATACGGTATATCGTTATAGTATATAACGTTATACGTTATATCGTAATACTACATAACGTTATACGTTATATCGTAATACTACATAACGTTATATGTTATATCGTTATCGTATATAACGTTTTACGTTATATCGTTATAGTAAATAACGTTATACGTTATATGGATATAGCATATAACGTTATCCGTCATATCGTAATACTACATAACGTTATACGTTATATCGTAATACTACATAACGTTATACGTTATATCGTAATACTACATAACGTTATACGTTATATCGTAATACTACATAACGTTATACGTTATATCGTAATACTACATAACGTTATACGTTATATCGTTATCGTATATAACGTTATACGTTATATCGTTATAGTACATAACGTTATACGTTATATCGTTATCGTATATAACGTTATACCTTATATCGATATAGTATATAACGTTATACGTTATAACGATATAGTTTATAACGTTATACGTTATATCGTTATCGTATACAACGTTATACGTTATATCGTTATAGTACATAACGTTATACGTTATATCGTTATAGTATATAACGTTATACGTTATATGGATATAGCATATAACGTTATACGTTATATCGTAATACTACATAACGTTATACGTTATATCGTTATCGTATATAACGTTATACGTTATATCGTTATAGTATATAACGTTATACGTTATATCGTTACAGTATATAACGTTATACGTTATATCGTTACAGTATATAACGTTATACGTTATATCGTTATAGCATATAACGTTATACGTTATATCGATATAGTATATAACGTTATACGTTATATGGATATAGCATATAACGTTATACGTTATAACGATATAGTTTATAACGTTATACGTTATATCGTTATCGTATATAACGTTATACGTTATATCGTTATCGTATATAACGTTTTACGTTATATCGTTATAGTATATAACGTTTTACGTTATATCGTTATGGTATATAATGTTATGCGTTATATCGTTATCGTATATAACGTTATACGTTATATCGTAATACTACATAACGTTATACGTTATATCGTAATACTACATAACGTTATACGTTATATCGTAATACTACATAACGTTATACGTTATATCGTTATCGTATATAACGTTATACGTTATATCGTTATCGTATATAACGTTTGACGTTATATCGTTATAGTATATAACGTTATACGTTATATCGATATAGCATATCACGTTATACGTTATAACGATATAGCTTATAACGTTATACGTTATATCGTTATCGTATATAACGTTTTACGTTATATCGTTATAGTATATAACGTTATACATTATATCCATATAGTATATAACGTTATACGTTATAACGATATAGTTTTTAACGTTATACGTTATATCGTTATCGTATATAACGTTATACGTTATATCGTTATAGTACATAACGTTATACGTTATATCGTTATCGTATATAACGTTATACATTATATCGATATAGTATATAACGTTATACGTTATAACGATATAGCTTATAACGTTATACGTTATATCGTTATCGTATACAACTTTATACGTTATATCGTTATAGTACATAACGTTATACGTTATATCGTTATAGTATATAACGTTATACGTTACATGGATATAGCATATAACGTTATACGTTATATCGTAATACTACATAACGTTATACGTTATATCGTTATCGTATATAACGTTATACGTTATATCGTTATCGTATATAACGTTATACGTTATATCGTTATAGTATATAACGTTATACGTTATATCGTTACAGTATATAACGTTATACGTTATATCGTTATAGCATATAACGTTATACGTTATATCGATATAGTATATAACGTTATACGTTATATGGATATAGCATATAACGTTATACGTTATAACGATATAGTTTATAACGTTATACGTTGTATCGTTATCGTATATAACGTTATACGTTATATCGTTATCGTATATAACGTTTTACGTTATATCGTTATAGTATATAACGTTTTACGTTATATCGTTATGGTATATAATGTTATGCGTTATATCATTATCGTATATAACGTTATACGTTATATCGTAATACTACATAACGTTATACGTTATATCGTAATACTACATAACGTTATACGTTATATCGTAATACTACATAACGTTATACGTTATATCGTAATACTACATAACGTTATACGTTATATCGTTATCGTATATAACGTTATACGTTATATCGTTATAGTATATAACGTTATACGTTATATCGTTACAGTATATAACGTTATACGTTATATCGTTATAGCATATAACGTTATACGTTATATCGATATAGTATATAACGTTATACGTTATATGGATATAGCATATAACGTTATACGTTATAACGATATCGTATATAACGTTATACGTTATATCGTTATCGTATATAACGTTATACGGTATATCGTTATAGTATATAACGTTATACGTTATATCGTAATACTACATAACGTTATACGTTATATCGTAATACTACATAACGTTATACGTTATAACGATATAGTTTATAACGTTATACGTTATATCGTTATCGTATATAACGTTATACGTTATATCGTTATAGTACATAATGTTATACGATATATCGTTATCGTATATAACGTAAAACGTTATATCGTTATCGTATATAACGTTTTACGTTATATCGTTATAGTATATAAGGTTATACGTTATATCGCTATCGTATATAACGTTATACGTTATATCGTTATCGTATATAACGTTATACGGTATATCGTTATAGTATATAACGTTATACGTTATATCGTAATACTACATAACGTTATACGTTATATCGTAATACTACATAACGTTATACGTTATAACGATATAGTTTATAACGTTATACGTTATATCGTTATCGTATATAACGTTATACGTTATATCGTTATAGTACATAATGTTATACGATATATCGTTATCGTATATAACGTTCTACGTTATATCGTTATAGTACATAACGGTATACGTTATATCGCTATCGTATATAACGTTATACGTTATATCGATATAGTATATAACGTTATACGTTATATCGTTATCGTATATAACGTTATACGTTATATCGTTATAGTATATAACGTTATACGTTATATCGTTATCGTATATAACGTTTTACGTTATATCGTTATAGTATATAACGTTATACGTTATATCGCTATCGTATATAACGTTATACGTTATATCGTTATCGTATATAACGTTATACGGTATATCGTTATAGTATATAACGTTATACGTTATATCGTAATACTACATAACGTTATACGTTATATCGTAATACTACATAACGTTATACGTTATAACGATATAGTTTATAACGTTATACGTTATATCGTTATCGTATATAACGTTATACGTTATATCGTTATAGTACATAATGTTATACGATATATCGTTATCGTATATAACGTTATACGTTATATCGTTATCGTATATAACGTTTTACGTTATATCGTTATAGTATATAAGGTTATACGTTATATCGCTATCGTATATAACGTTATACGTTATATCGTTATCGTATATAACGTTATACGGTATATCGTTATAGTATATAACGTTATACGTTATATCGTAATACTACATAACGTTATACGTTATATCGTAATACTACATAACGTTATACGTTATAACGATATAGTTTATAACGTTATACGTTATATCGTTATCGTATATAACGTTATACGTTATATCGTTATAGTACATAATGTTATACGATATATCGTTATCGTATATAACGTTCTACGTTATATCGTTATAGTACATAACGGTATACGTTATATCGCTATCGTATATAACGTTATCCGTTATATCGATATAGTATATAACGTTATACGTTATATCGTTATCGTATATAACGTTATACGGTATATCGTTATAGTATATAACGTTATACGTTATATCGTAATACTACATAACGTTATACGTTATATCGTAATACTACATAACGTTATACGTTATAACGATATAGTTTATAACGTTATACGTTATATCGTTATCGTATATAACGTTATACGTTATATCGTTATAGTACATAATGTTATACGATATATCGTTATCGTATATAACGTTTTACGTTATATCGTTATAGTTCATAACGTTATACGTTATATCGTTATCGTATATAACGTTATACGTTATATCGTTATAGTATATAACGTTATACGTTATATCGTTATAGTATATAACGTTATACGTTATATCGATATCGTATATAACGTTTTACGTTATATTGTTAGAGTATATAACGTTATACGTTATATCGTTATAGTACATAACGTTATACGTTATATCGTTATCGTATATAACGTTATACGGTATATCGTTATAGTATATAACGTTATACGTTATATCGTAATACTACATAACGTTATACGTTATATCGTTATCGTATATAACGTTTTACGTTATATCGTTATAGTATATAAGGTTATACGTTATATCGTTATCGTATATAACGTTATACGGTATATCGTTATACTACATAACGTTATATGTTATATCGTTATCGTATATAACGTTATCCGTTATATCGATATAGTATATAACGTTATACGTTATATCGATATAGTATATAACGTTATGCGTTATATCGCTATCGTACATAACGTTATACGTTATATCGTTATCGTATATAACGTTATACGTTATATCGATATCGTATATAACGTTTTACGTTATATCGTTATAGTATATAACGTTATACGTTATATCGTTATAGTACATAACGTTATACGTTATATCGTTATCGTATATAACGTTATACGTTATATCGCTATCGTATATAACGTTATCCGTTATATCGTTATCGTATATAACGTTATACGGTATATCGTTATAGTATATAACGTTATACGTTATATCGTAATACTACATAACGTTATACGTTATATCGTAATACTACATAACGTTATACGTTATAACGATATAGTTTATAACGTTATACGTTATATCGTTATCGTATATAACGTTATACGTTATATCGTTATAGTACATAATGTTATACGATATATCGTTATCGTATATAACGTTTTACGTTATATCGTTATAGTTCATAACGTTATACGTTATATCGTTATCGTATATAACGTTATACGTTATATCGTTATAGTTCATAACGTTATACGTTATATCGTTATCGTATATAACGTTATACGTTATATCGATATCGTATATAACGTTTTACGTTATATTGTTAGAGTATATAACGTTATACGTTATATCGTTATAGTACATAACGTTATACGTTATATCGTTATCGTATATAACGTTATACGGTATATCGTTATCGTATATAACGTTTTACGTTATATCGTTATGGTATATAATGTTATGCGTTATATCGTTATCGTATATAACGTTATACGTTATATCGTAATACTACATAACGTTATACGTTATATCGTAATACTACATAACGTTATACGTTATATCGTTATCGTATATAACGTTATACGTTATATCGTTATAGTATATAACGTTATACGTTATATCGTTACAGTATATAACGTTATACGTTATATCGTTATAGCATATAACGTTATACGTTATATCGATATAGTATATAACGTTATACGTTATATGGATATAGCATATAACGTTATACGTTATATCGATATAGTATATAACGTTTTACGTTATATCGTTATAGTACATAATGTTATACGATATATCGTTATCGTATATAACGTTTTACGTTATATCGTTATAGTTCATAACGTTATACGTTATATCGTTATCGTATATAACGTTATACGTTATATCGATATCGTATATAACGTTTTACGTTATATCGTTAGAGTATATAACGTTATACGTTATATCGTTATAGTACATAACGTTATACGTTATATCGTTATCGTATATAACGTTATACGTTATATCGCTATCGTATATAACGTTATCCGTTATATCGATATAGTATATAACGTTATACGTTATATCGTTATCGTATATAACGTTATACGTTATATCGTTACAGTATATAACGTTATACGTTATATCGTTATAGCATATAACGTTATACGTTATATCGATATAGTATATAACGTTATACGTTATATGGATATAGCATATAACGTTATACGTTATAACGATATAGTTTATAACGTTATACGTTGTATCGTTATCGTATATAACGTTATACGTTATATCGTTATCGTATATAACGTTTTACGTTATATCGTTATAGTATATAACGTTTTACGTTATATCGTTATGGTATATAATGTTATGCGTTATATCATTATCGTATATAACGTTATACGTTATATCGTAATACTACATAACGTTATACGTTATATCGTAATACTACATAACGTTATACGTTATATCGTAATACTACATAACGTTATACGTTATATCGTAATACTACATAACGTTATACGTTATATCGTTATCGTATATAACGTTATACGTTATATCGTTATAGTATATAACGTTATACGTTATATCGTTACAGTATATAACGTTATACGTTATATCGTTATAGCATATAACGTTATACGTTATATCGATATAGTATATAACGTTATACGTTATATGGATATAGCATATAACGTTATACGTTATAACGATATCGTATATAACGTTATACGTTATATCGTTATCGTATATAACGTTATACGGTATATCGTTATAGTATATAACGTTATACGTTATATCGTAATACTACATAACGTTATACGTTATATCGTAATACTACATAACGTTATACGTTATAACGATATAGTTTATAACGTTATACGTTATATCGTTATCGTATATAACGTTATACGTTATATCGTTATAGTACATAATGTTATACGATATATCGTTATCGTATATAACGTTATACGTTATATCGTTATCGTATATAACGTTTTACGTTATATCGTTATAGTATATAAGGTTATACGTTATATCGCTATCGTATATAACGTTATACGTTATATCGTTATCGTATATAACGTTATACGGTATATCGTTATAGTATATAACGTTATACGTTATATCGTAATACTACATAACGTTATACGTTATATCGTAATACTACATAACGTTATACGTTATAACGATATAGTTTATAACGTTATACGTTATATCGTTATCGTATATAACGTTATACGTTATATCGTTATAGTACATAATGTTATACGATATATCGTTATCGTATATAACGTTCTACGTTATATCGTTATAGTACATAACGGTATACGTTATATCGCTATCGTATATAACGTTATCCGTTATATCGATATAGTATATAACGTTATACGTTATATCGTTATCGTATATAACGTTATACGTTATATCGTTATAGTATATAACGTTATACGTTATATCGTTATCGTATATAACGTTTTACGTTATATCGTTATAGTATATAACGTTATACGTTATATCGCTATCGTATATAACGTTATACGTTATATCGTTATCGTATATAACGTTATACGGTATATCGTTATAGTATATAACGTTATACGTTATATCGTAATACTACATAACGTTATACGTTATATCGTAATACTACATAACGTTATACGTTATAACGATATAGTTTATAACGTTATACGTTATATCGTTATCGTATATAACGTTATACGTTATATCGTTATAGTACATAATGTTATACGATATATCGTTATCGTATATAACGTTATACGTTATATCGTTATCGTATATAACGTTTTACGTTATATCGTTATAGTATATAAGGTTATACGTTATATCGCTATCGTATATAACGTTATACGTTATATCGTTATCGTATATAACGTTATACGGTATATCGTTATAGTATATAACGTTATACGTTATATCGTAATACTACATAACGTTATACGTTATATCGTAATACTACATAACGTTATACGTTATAACGATATAGTTTATAACGTTATACGTTATATCGTTATCGTATATAACGTTATACGTTATATCGTTATAGTACATAATGTTATACGATATATCGTTATCGTATATAACGTTCTACGTTATATCGTTATAGTACATAACGGTATACGTTATATCGCTATCGTATATAACGTTATCCGTTATATCGATATAGTATATAACGTTATACGTTATATCGTTATCGTATATAACGTTATACGGTATATCGTTATAGTATATAACGTTATACGTTATATCGTAATACTACATAACGTTATACGTTATATCGTAATACTACATAACGTTATACGTTATAACGATATAGTTTATAACGTTATACGTTATATCGTTATCGTATATAACGTTATACGTTATATCGTTATAGTACATAATGTTATACGATATATCGTTATCGTATATAACGTTTTACGTTATATCGTTATAGTTCATAACGTTATACGTTATATCGTTATCGTATATAACGTAAAACGTTATATCGTTATAGTTCATAACGTTATACGTTATATCGTTATCGTATATAACGTTATACGTTATATCGATATCGTATATAACGTTTTACGTTATATTGTTAGAGTATATAACGTTATACGTTATATCGTTATAGTACATAACGTTATACGTTATATCGTTATCGTATATAACGTTATACGGTATATCGTTATAGTATATAACGTTATACGTTATATCGTAATACTACATAACGTTATACGTTATATCGTTATCGTATATAACGTTTTACGTTATATCGTTATAGTATATAAGGTTATACGTTATATCGTTATCGTATATAACGTTATACGGTATATCGTTATACTACATAACGTTATATGTTATATCGTTATCGTATATAACGTTATCCGTTATATCGATATAGTATATAACGTTATACGTTATATCGATATAGTATATAACGTTATGCGTTATATCGCTATCGTACATAACGTTATACGTTATATCGTTATCGTATATAACGTTATACGTTATATCGATATCGTATATAACGTTTTACGTTATATCGTTATAGTATATAACGTTATACGTTATATCGTTATAGTACATAACGTTATACGTTATATCGTTATCGTATATAACGTTATACGTTATATCGCTATCGTATATAACGTTATCCGTTATATCGTTATCGTATATAACGTTATACGGTATATCGTTATAGTATATAACGTTATACGTTATATCGTAATACTACATAACGTTATACGTTATATCGTAATACTACATAACGTTATACGTTATAACGATATAGTTTATAACGTTATACGTTATATCGTTATCGTATATAACGTTATACGTTATATCGTTATAGTACATAATGTTATACGATATATCGTTATCGTATATAACGTTTTACGTTATATCGTTATAGTTCATAACGTTATACGTTATATCGTTATCGTATATAACGTTATACGTTATATCGTTATAGTTCATAACGTTATACGTTATATCGTTATCGTATATAACGTTATACGTTATATCGATATCGTATATAACGTTTTACGTTATATTGTTAGAGTATATAACGTTATACGTTATATCGTTATAGTACATAACGTTATACGTTATATCGTTATCGTATATAACGTTATACGGTATATCGTTATCGTATATAACGTTTTACGTTATATCGTTATGGTATATAATGTTATGCGTTATATCGTTATCGTATATAACGTTATACGTTATATCGTAATACTACATAACGTTATACGTTATATCGTAATACTACATAACGTTATACGTTATATCGTTATCGTATATAACGTTATACGTTATATCGTTATAGTATATAACGTTATACGTTATATCGTTACAGTATATAACGTTATACGTTATATCGTTATAGCATATAACGTTATACGTTATATCGATATAGTATATAACGTTATACGTTATATGGATATAGCATATAACGTTATACGTTATATCGATATAGTATATAACGTTTTACGTTATATCGTTATAGTACATAATGTTATACGATATATCGTTATCGTATATAACGTTTTACGTTATATCGTTATAGTTCATAACGTTATACGTTATATCGTTATCGTATATAACGTTATACGTTATATCGATATCGTATATAACGTTTTACGTTATATCGTTAGAGTATATAACGTTATACGTTATATCGTTATAGTACATAACGTTATACGTTATATCGTTATCGTATATAACGTTATACGTTATATCGCTATCGTATATAACGTTATCCGTTATATCGATATAGTATATAACGTTATACGTTATATCGTTATCGTATATAACGTTATACGGTATATCGTTATAGTATATAACGTTATACGTTATATCGATATAGTATATAACGTTATGCGTTATATCGCTATCGTATATAACGTTATACGTTATATCGTTATCGTATATAACATTATACGGTATATCGTTATAGTATATAACGTTATACGTTATATCGTAATACTACATAACGTTATACGTTATATAGTAATACTACATAACGTTATACGTTATATCGTAATACTACATAACGTTATACGTTATAACGATATAGCTTATAACGTTATACGTTATATCGTTATCGTATATAACGTTATACGTTATATCGATATCGTATATAACGTTATACGTTATATCGCTATCGTATATAACGTTATCCGTTATATCGTTATCGTATATAACGTTATACGTTATATCGTTATAGTACATAACGTTATACGTTATATCGTTATCGTATATAACGTTATACGTTATATCGTAATACTACATAACGTTATACGTTATATCGTAATACTACATAACGTTATACGTTATATCGTTATCGTATATAACGTTATACATTATATCGATATGTTATATATAACGTTATCCGTTATAACGATATAGTTTATAACGTTATACGTTATATCGTTATCGTATACAACGTTATACGTTATATCGTTATAGTACATGACGTTATACGTTATATCGTTATCGTATATAACGTTATACGTTATATCGCTATCGTATATAACGTTATACGTTATATCGTTATCGTATATAACGTTATACGTTATATGGATATAGCATATAACGTTATACGTTATAACGATATAGTTTATAACGTTATACGTTATATCGTTATCGTATATAACGTTATACGTTATATCGTTATCGTATATAACGTTTTACGTTATATCGTTATAGTATATAACGTTATACGTTATATCGATATAGTATATAACGTTATACGTTATATGGATATAGCATATAACGTTATACGTTATAACGATATCGTATATAACGTTATACGTTATATCGTTATCGTATATAACGTTATACGGTATATCGTTATAGTATATAACGTTATACGTTATATCGTAATACTACATAACGTTATACGTTATATCGTAATACTACATAACGTTATACGTTATAACGATATAGTTTATAACGTTATACGTTATATCGTTATCG